>NC_044303.2:172846842-173154842 GCF_007474595.2 Lynx canadensis
GGAGAGAGAATCCAAAGCAGGCTCTGCGCTGACAGCGTGGATGCACTCCTTCGACAACCTGTAAGATCACGACCTGAGCAGATACCGAGAGTCGGATGCTCAACCAACTGAGCCACCCAGGCGCCCCTAAACCAGACCTTAAATAGACTTCCAAATTGTAAAAACGGTACCACTTTTCTAATTATTTTTGGAAAATAGTTATTTTTTAAATAAGTGCCAGTTGTATTATATGTAAATTTATTTTATTTTCTCATAAATGAATAAACAGTTACAGACATTTGTCTCGGTTTTAGTTTCTAAAGTGAGATTTATCAATAAATAATTTGAAAACAAAGTTGAGTCCCTCAAGTTTTGTGAACATAAAGGGGTCCTGAGCCCAAAAAGTTTGAGACTGCTGCCTTAGAGCAGTGCTCTGTAAAGTGTTGCTCAAATAGGGGTGCCTGGCTGGCTCAGTTGGTAGAGTGAGTGTCTCCATCTTGGGGTCGTGAGTTCAAGCCCCACGTCAGGGGCAGAGTTTACTTAAGACAAATAAATACAAAATAAATGTTGCTCAAGAAAGGTTCTGTAGCCAATTTTGTTTGGAAGACGTTGGCTTAAACACAAACATATCTTTTCATTGTAGGACTTCTCAGAACCTTTACTGTGTTGTTAAGGGGACCACAGTGTGCTGTATTTCCCAAACATGTGGCCCAAGGACAGGCCTTTACTATTTCTTAGTCATCTATGTAACATACATAATAACACTATGTAATGCTCTAGGGAAGACCAGGCTGGGGGAGTGGGGGAGGGCAGGTGAGGACTTTTCATTCCAGTACTGGTTTGCAGTAATTATGGACCTGCTCTCCCTGGTGTGGGAGTCCAGGCACCCTTGAGAATCCACAAATGGAGATTTTACCTGTTGGCTCGCTTTAGGTCATTCACGAACTCTGCTGATTGCTGGTGTCGGATTTCACTGCTCTTGGTGAGTCTTTCCAAGGCGCTCACCAGCTCTTGCACTCTGGCCTTTAACTTCTTTTCTCTGTATCAAAGGAAAGACAGAGCACGCCTTGAGTAACTTGACATGATGGGGGCGGTGGCCATTACCCTGCAAGTGGTGGCAGAGAGGAAGGTTTAGCTTGTGAAGTCAAAAAGCAGGTACGAAGAGGAAGTTACTAGAGGGCTCAAGAGTTCACCTTCCGCTCAGCAGAACCAGAACATCTCAGCACTGCTTTCTTTAATGAGAAGAGCCCCTTAGAGATCTCAGCTGTCCGTCTTGCGTCACAAAGGAATAAGGCGGGAGGTTGTAGCCTTCCAGCTATGGGAAGTAAGCCAGTCTAGAAGTTTCTGCTTGGGCATACCAAATGCTCAGCCACAAGTACAGCTTGACCACAAAACCTTATCTGGGGCCCACACTCCTCTTTTCCAAGTGTGCTGAAGCATCTCTTGAATCACCCTGATTTGAGTACAAAACCTCTGGTCTGGGCTGCCTACCCTGGACAAGTCCCTACTAGGTGAAATCAACATGTACTACTTTTGCAGAAACACAAAAAGCAGTACTGATGGAGTGGAAATCAATATTCTCATTTTAAAGGTCCTTGTTCCCCCTTTAAAGTACTTAAATTAGATTTGCACTTTGAAAACTCCCTGCCCCATGATTTCAAGTTGCTTGGGCTCTTTCCTGCTAGAGGAACTCAAAGTAATTGACTTAGGGTTCAGTTATGGGAGGTTTCTGGTGTCCAATGTGCATATTGCCTTCCTGTGATTGCCTCAAGAGCGTGAGACCTGGGCAGGGAAGCATTAATGAGACCTTCCCTCAAGAGGCACAGTGTTACCACATAGTCCCAAGTGTCACATGCAGCACCATCTGATCTGTTTTATTTGAATTCACTCACCAGGTTCTCCCATTAGCATGTAGGCTCTAAGGTGGCAAAGACCTTACTCAAATATACTCTGGTGGTACCCAGCACCAGGCCTGGGTGACAGCTTCTCCGGGACAAAAGTTGTTAAAATAGCTTCATAACAACTCACTGAAGGTATCAGATTCCTTGGAGCATAATGAGAAACCAGGATTTACGGGAGAAATTACTCTAAAAATGATGCATGAGTGGACGACAAATGTACATGAGCACAACTGTTCTGGAAGGCAATTTGGAAGCATGTAGCAAAATAAAAAGTGAACATACTCCTTGAGTAGACAACCTGATTTCAAGGAATTATTCTTACAGCACATGTAGGTGCCTAAAGACACATGAGATTACAGCTGGACTCACTTCAGTACTGGTTACAACAGCTAAGAATGGGGACCAACCAGGGGACTGGCTAAGTTCATTAAGGTATACTGGTTCTATTGAAATGCCCTGCAACTATTTGTTAAAAATGCAGATCATCGTGCACTGGCATGGAAAGGTATCTGATATATCGTCAAGTGAAAAGGACAAGTTCTACTGGATGTCAGTCTTGCAAAGACAACTAAAAATCTGAGCGGGAACAGCTCAGACACTCTAACAACTACCAGACCAGACACTCTTAACAGACCAGAGAGCTACCCACCACTCAGCAACGGGTAACTCCCAGAAGGGGTGACTGAAGGCTCTCATGTTCTACTTTACTCACTTCTGCATTGCTTAAAGTTTTTGTAATTTTTTGTATGCTTTTTGTAAAGTGTGTGAGAACCAGTCTCGGTGGTAACGCTTCCTGTAGGAGGGCTGTGGGAGGGTGCACAGATGGGCTAGCCCTTCCTGGCTTTTCAAATATCTTTTACGTTTCTGCCTCCAGTTACTCTAAGCGCAAGTCGGGCTTTCCGACAAGCTCACTAATGAAAGAACTGCGACACAAAAATCTAGGCTTGCTTTTGTGAGGATGGAGGGGGAAAGGTCTTCTTAAAGGAAACCTAACAACCAGCCCTAAGTCCCGATGACTACTCAGTGAATCCTCGCACCCACCCTAAGGGAACTGGAGCCAGGGCGGCTGCAGAGCAATTCCTGAGGAATGTGAGTGTCTTAGGGGCCCTAGCAGCCCCCAGGAGATCTCAGATCTGGTTGCATTTACTACTGTAATGCAGAGAGCGGACAATTTTCTAGCAGAAGTGAGAAGTGTCATGGAGGGTGGTGACAGGCAGCCCTCTGTCAGTTGAGGCAATGTGAGGACAACGGGAAAGATTTCTCCCCCTTCCTTCTGGCTATTAAGAATGGGGAAGGGGTTATTTGTCCTACATTTTTTGTTACTGTTCCGATTCTTTTGTCTTTTGTTCTAAAGTTGATGAATAGTGTAAAGGGGAAAAAAAATCATGAAGTGAATTTAAAATGTCACCATGAACTCAATAAATTCAAAACAAAAAAACTGCCCAGAGCGATACCCTTTCCCACCCCAATTCCATCCACACCCCTGCCCCACCAGCCTACAGAATATGGAAATCCCAGGCTCACCACAAAACAAAGGGTTCCTTTGCCCCAATACCCAGGCCCCTGGGGGACCGGAGGGAATTTTTCCGGACCTGGCAGGCTTTTCAGGACTGGGAAGACAGAGGAGAGGCCCTGCCCAACTGAGGGGCAGGGGCACACTGGGAGCTGCGAGTTGCCTCTAAGAACTCCCTGGGCCTCAGGAAGGAGATGAGAGTGCACCTGTTTGTACAGATTCCAGGACAGAACCAGGATGCTGATTTATTTACTGATACAAAGATGAGGCCAAATTTCAAACCTAAACCTAAAACATGGGTTACTTTACCTGTTTTCATTTGAGTGAGGCAGACACCTGTCATAGGAGTCATGGTTCCAAGTGTCACTCGTCGACTGAAATACTAAACCACTTTGAAGTGACCATGAAAGAGGACTTTACCTCCATTTTGACCTTAGTCTGCACTTTCCAATTAAGTTTTTCTTTCCAGTTTATCTCTGAACTCAGGCAAAAGACGTGCAGGCAAAGCATCCCCAGATGGGAACCGAAACTATCCCCTTAAGCAATGACTACCCTGAGCCAGCAAAACCCTGCATGCACCCGCTGACCTCTGTCCCACATTTTCCCTACATAAACCTAGAAGTATCTTCAGCACTTGGAGGCAGTATTTAAGCCAACAGTCCCGGTGTTGGCCTCACTCAAGTAAATTCCCTTCTTGTGTCACTACCACTCACCTCTCTGCCTTTGGATTTTGTCAGTGGTTAGTGGCCAAACTTGGTCTGTGTGACCCCCAGCACCAGGTGCTCTTGCACCCCTGCGCCCCAGCTACAACTCTACATCCACACTACCAGTACGGCAGCACTAGCCACCGCGGCCATCTGAGCACCTGAAGCATGGCTGGTCCAAACCCAGATATGCTGCGAGTGTAAACACACACCAAAATTTCAGGACTTGATGTGGAAAAAAAAAGAAAAAACGTAAAATATTTCAACAACTGTTAAAATATTGCGGGGTGCCTGGGTGGCTCAGTCGGTTAAGCGTCCAACTCTTGATTTCGGCTCAGGTCACGATCCCATGGTTCGTGGGATCTGTGAGCCTGCTTGGGATTCTCTGTTTCCCTATCCCTCCCCTGCTTGCGTGCTCAAGCACGTGCATGCATTCTGTCTCTAAATAAACTTAAAAAAAAAATATTGGGGTGCCTGGGTGGCTTGGTCAGTTGAGCGTCTGACTTCGGCTCAGGTCATGATCTCATGGTTCGTGAGTTCAAGCCCCATGTCGGGCTCTGTGCTGACAACTCAGAGCCTGGAGCCTGCTTCGGATTCTGTGTCTCCCTCTCTCTCTGCTCCTCCCCTTCTAGCTCTCTCTCTCTCTCTTAAAAATAAACATTGAGGGGCTCCTGGGTGGCTCAGTCGGTTGGGCGTCCAACTTCAGCTCAGGTCACGATCTCGTGGTCCGTGAGTTCGAGCCCCACGTTGGGCTCTGGGCTAATGGCTCAGCCTGGAGCCTGCTTCAGATGCTATGACTCCCTCTCTCTCTGCCCCTCCCCCGTTCATGCTCTGTCTCTCTCTGTCTCAAAAATAAATAAAACGTTAAAAAAAAATTAAAAAAAAAACATTGAAAAAAATATTGATTATATGTTAAAATGATATTTTGGATATATTGAGCTAAACATTTTACTAGAGTAAATTTCATCTTTTGTTTTTTTAAGTTTTAAACGTGGCTACTAATAAAGTTTAAATTGCCCACGTGACTTCCATTTGTGACCTGTGTTCTGTCACCAGGGGACCAGCGCACGTGCTTGCAGCACAGCACCAGGGGTCACCCTGGATTCCATGTCAGTAGGTTTGGGGTGAGGCCCAAGAGCACCCAGGTGGTTCTAACTACCAAGCAAATTTACGAAATGGGTAAGGCTAAGTGTTCCTCACCAGATGTATGATGTACTTCACGTGGTCTCAGAAGGTTCTGGATCTGAATGCGATATGACACGCAGGGGGGCACACTTTCCTTAAGTCTACCACTTTCCTCGGTTTCTGAAAGTTCTTATTCCAGTCACTTTGGAACCTCAATCACTCATGTCCTGTTCCCTCTAGTTTCTGGTTCAAATTTTTCTTGGGCTTTAGCCGAGAAAGAATTTATACTGTGTCTAGATAAGATAATGAGGCTAACACACCACTTTCTTGGCTCCACACAGAAAAGAAAGTAAACATTAAACATGACATGCTCCCTTTGCCCCTCCAATACGGTGTTTTCTGGAATGCCCAGAACAACATCATCCCTGCCTTCTTCCTGGTTTCCTGACTCAGGAACGCGAGCGTCCCCCAGTAGGTGAAAAGTCTCTCTTTTTGGTAGCACTCTCACTGTGCAAGCCTGTGGCACCTGCCTGCGCACACATTTCAGTCAAGGGCCCCTCGCTCCACCCAAAACGATGGTCCTTCCTGCTCCCCGAGGGTCCTGTGAGCCTCTCACCACAGAGCCAGGGGCAGTTTTTCTTTTCAACGTGAGCACCTGTAAGTGGCAGCACATGTGTGGTCCAGAGAGGGCCGCAGTGCCCGGGAGGAGGGGAGGGCTCACCAGCCACCAGGGAGGGGGTACGCTGTCTCCAAAACAAAAAGGCCGGTGGGCACTATAATCACAAACCCAAACGTGCTGGGCGCGCCAGGGGAGCAACAGGGCGAGAGGCTGTGAGGCCGTCAGGAGACCTTCCGCACAGGCTGCGATCAGACCAAACCGCGGGGAACTGCAGCCACACGGCCTGCAATCTCTGGGTAATTGCTCGTTATACACAATTACTCAATAGCGAGAATCGTCTGCGTATGTGGTTCCTCTCTCTCTCCCCTTCCACTTGTGAACCCCAGCAGGCTTCCTCTCCACTGCCACTACTCGTCAGGTCACACAGGACCTCAGCTGCCTACCCCTTCCCCTCTTCCTGGTGCACGCTCACCTTCATGCTTCACTCGGGAGCCCTGAGCCCATTCGGCCTTCCACCGTGTGGTCCCAGCCGTCCCTCCCTGTTCCGCACAGACTCCTCTTTCACTGCCCGACTCGAAATCCCTGAGTATTTAGGACTTGGGCCATATTTTGCGTCCTACCCTTTCTTTACTTGCCTCTCTCCATTCCCATTTACGTTCCTAAAAGTGACCTACGTGCTGGAAGCTTCCAAGTTGTTATTTCCAGGCCCTTCCTTGGATCTCTGGACTTATCTATTTGACATCTCTACTCAAAAGGCGTCTATTTATCATGCCTGGAGCAGAACCTTCCAGATCATCGTTCCAATCCACCCTTCCTGCCCTGTCAGCAGACAGCAACACAGCCCAGCTGCAGTCACCAGTCTAGAATCAGCCCAACTCCTCCCTTTCCTTGTCCTCCACCTCCACTCAATGGCAATCCCCATCCACCAAGCCTTGTGAAAATTCTGCCCCACCGCCTAGAGGTCCAGGCTGCCCTCACTGCCGACCATGAGCGCCTCCTAACTGGGGTCTCTGCTTCACTTCTGCACCCTCTGGACTGGTCCTCACACAGCCGCTGGCTAATTCTTTAATAGGACAAATCAGATCATATTATTGTCCTTCAGTGCCTTCCACCTGCACTTAGAGTCAAGTCTGCGGTCTCACATTGATCTCAGAGGCCCTGCTTGACCCGACCTCTGCCTACCCAGTGTTGGGTATCACCCTCCCCCTTACAGCCTGGAATCCTCTCAGTTCCCAGCACACACTATGCTGTTTCCCACCACACAACCCTGTACTAGGTTCCCCCTGCTCGACATGTGCTTCTTCCACTTGGCTACCTTTCCTCTTTCTCATGTCAGCTTAAATGTCACCTCTTTGTGAAAGCCCACCTTGCCTACCCATCTAAACATACGTCCCAGAGGTATGCCGTCACAGTACCTTGTCATTTCCTCCATACTATTCATTGCAATCTGTATTTAATTTAAAAAAACCCATCTCCATAGTGACTGTATCACATCACTCTAGTTATTTCCCTCATGGTCATCATCAGAGTCTGTAACTGCACTGACCTTTGAGAAAAGCCAGGCAGCGCTAACAGCAGTCTCTAAGTCCGTCACACAGATGGAGTTACTTACTTCTCACAACGACCCTTGGCGGTCAGTGCTATTAGTACTCTTCTAGTTTTTCAGATGAGGAACTTGAGACCCACTTAAGCGACTTGCCAGTATGCCCGTGGAATTGGCATGTGCCCCACGGTCTGTGTGCAAGCCTGTGCTCTTCAGCACCTCGCTGTGGGTCACAAAGGGAGGCATGGGGCAGGGGGATAAAGACCTCTAGAGAAGAGCCCATGCCTGTGGCGCTGAGGATGAGGTGGCCCCAGGTAATGACGCTCTGCAGGTGTTAACGTTGGAGCGTGGCTACATTTTGCTGGGAGTAGCAGCAAGATGAGCATAACCATCTTTTCTGGCCCAGACTTTCCCGTGACCATGTTTCTTGCCCAGGAAATGCAGCTATGTGTCCACAGGCGGGCCACTGCTTTTACCTGTGGCTGCAAGGCACTCTGCTTCTAGGAGATCTGGGGAAAGGCCTTCTGTCTGGGCTCTGGGAGTGGAGGGGACGGAGGAGACGACAGAAATGAAAAGAAATGTCAGTTACCCAAGCTCCGCCCACCTCACGGGGGTGTGTGTGTGTGTGTGTGTGTGTGTGTGTGTGAGGTGAACATTGGTTTTTACCTATGCCCTTTGAGGCCCTGGCTCAGCAAGTTATTTACATGCTAATCAACTCACAGGTGCACTTTGTACCCCATTAACATCCTGCAGATCCACGCGCATCTACAGAATTCTAAGCACAACTTTTGTTATCTGATTGCTATTCTAAATCAGCCAAATATGAAGAATCAGCAGATACAAGTTTAATAAAATAGCACTGTTTAAAATAGTGGCCCTACTGACAAAATAGTGAAGATTCTGCTGCTGTTTTGCTCACGGGGGCTCCTGCTCTAAAAAGGACCACAGCTAATTCCCTCTTTATTTATTCTACTCTTTGTATGACTCAAAGCCATTATTAATCCATAGCTGCTAATAACAGGGGTCAACTGGTGCCATCTTTTGTCCTTTCACAGACACGTGCTTCCTACAAGTCTGGAAGACTTCTAGAGCTGGGCACATTTTTGCAACTTGGACTTGGCTTTGAACTGAGAAGGCTCCTGGTCAGCACCTGTGGGGGCATAGAGAAGAGCAGGTAGGTACATGGTGGAGGTGATAGGAAAGCTTCAGGAAGGTAAGTGTCCTACTGGAGGGGATGAGACGTGGGGTCCACAGGTTGAGAGAGACAGGGGCATAAGGTGAAGAGGATGCTCCCGGGAAGATGATTGTCCAGAAAAACTTGGACTACAGACTCTGTACAGGAGAAACACCTGAAAACGGGCTAGCAAGCTAATATACAGACGATGTCAGATGCCAAGACCAAGACACTGAAGACGTCTGCAGAGCAACCTGATCGGAAGTGTGCTGCTCAAAGGCATATTTGGTGGCAGAATGCAGGGTGAGCCTAACGGCAGAATGACCAATCAGGATGCTACTCCCAGAGTCCTGAGGAGTCGAGGGCTAACCTCAGGAGAAGACAATGCAAATGGTTAGGAATGGCTAGGATTTTAAGGGAAAGAACCACCTATGCTAACAGGAGGTAGAGAGAGAAACTTCAAAGTTGTAATCCTGGATCATTAGAAAAATATAATTTGTAATAAGTAAGAATTCTGAAGAAGAGGCCAATTTCAAAGTGCAGGAGCCAACAGATTACAATTTGTTTTGGACGTGCTGTGGTTTGTTTTTTTTTTTTTAATACTTTTGCTGTTGTTGTTAAGTTAGTTAGAGCATGAGCACGCACGTGCAAGCCAGGGAAGGACAGAGAGGGAGAGAGAATCCCAAGCAGGCTCCATGCGGTCAGTGCAGAGCCCCACACAGGGCTCGATCTCACAAACTGAGATCATGACCTGAGCTGAGATCAAGAGTTGGACACTTAACTGAGTGAGCCACACAGATGCCTCTGGACATGCTGTGTTTTGAGGCTCTAGCATTTTCTCTCTAGCAGAGAGAAATGAGGCTGAGAGAATTTAGGGACCATTTAGAAGGAACAAAGTCATCCGAGTTGAGGTCATATACCTGGGTGAGTAAGCCATGATCCCTGCCCAAAAGGGACTCTCCTTCTGCAAGGGGTGGCAGATGAAACAGGGGGAGGGGAGGTTGGAACCAGGCACATGAGAAGTAGAGCAATTATGTGTTCTGTGATAGAAGCAAATTCAGGGCACAGGAACCAAAAAACAACAAACAGACCCATTTTATAGACAGGGTAGAGGCACAGTGACTTGAGTGCTTGGGGTGTGGGGTTAGGTGATGCGAGGGCAGGAGCAGCAGCAGGAGTGAAGTCCCAGAGGCACAACAGAGAATAAGTGGTCTGGTGTGACTCAGGGTGGCGGTGGGGGCGGGGGAGGGGGGTGGTGCACATGATAGGAGGTGAGGGTGGAGAATCAGGCAGGGGTCAGATCACACACTGGCTAAGGAATTTGGACACCGACGACTGTGAGTCACTGGAAGGTTTTAAGTAACCAGGAGAACTGGGTAGAATTCTAAAATGGCCCCCAAGATCACAGGCGTGAATAGACACACCTTCAACACACCAGTGATTCAATCAAAACTAACCTAGGTGCTGCTGTGAGAGATTTTTGCAGATGTAATTAAGACCCCAAACAGCTGATCTTTTAAGATAAGAAGATTATTCTGGGTAGACCTGACCTAATTAGGTGAGCCCTCAAAAGGGGCCGGGCTCTTCCTGGAAAAGATTTAAAGCAGGAAAGGGATTTGATGAGTGGGGAGGTTCTCCTTGCTGACTTTCAGAATGGAAGTGCAGAAGGTATTTCAGAGGCCTCTAGGAGTCGAGTTATCACTGGCCAACAACCAGCAAGAAAATGCGAGGTGAGCCCTACAGCCACAAAGAACTGACCTGCCAACAGGCAGAAGGAGTTGGAGGCAGATTCTTCCCGAGAGCCTCAGATGAGAGCATGGCCCTAAGCGAGAGCAGCCAGTCACGCTGTGCCTGGTATTTCTGACCCAGGCACAACACGGGCTAATAAATGGGTGTGGTCTTAAGCCACTAAGCTTGTGATGATTTGTTGCATGGCAACAGAACGCTGATGCAGGGTAACCATCAGATTTGCATCTCACAAAGTCACTTGGTGAGGCCCAAAGACACCCGCCCAACTCCGCTGCGGCATTCTCGAGCACACACACGTGCTCCGGAGTCTCCTTCCTTGGACCCGTTCCTCACGGATCTGCTCCTGCACAGCACCCTTCTCCAGCCAGCTCTCCCATTCTCAACCAACTCCAGTTTGAATGACTGGCCACCTTGCTTTCAAACATCTTTTCCTGGTTCTTGTGTCACTCCTGCAGGTAGGTGTGTTGAGGTCTGTCATCTGGAATTCTTTGCCTCCTGACTTGCACGCACGCTGGCAGGCCCACGGGCCAGAGAGAATAGGAGGGGTTCCCGCTCCATCTCGATGAACTCTGAGACATTGCCTCCTGCACCCACTCCTTCCTGCCAGCTCCACTCCCAATTGGGACACATCCAGGTCCCCCAGATCTGGTGTCTCATGACCACACCAGTCAGGTGGGGCCCACCTGCCCTAGATGTCTCCTCTCAGGGATCTGATATGCAGCTCTTCTCCAAACTGCAGTGGGCTCGTTACTCATCAGAGAGAGAAAAGGATGTCTAGGTGCATCTCTGCTTGATGAGTCGGGCAAATCTGGTCCCTGGACAGAGTGGCCACGGTCATGTGTGGATGACACCTTTAGGTGGCATTTTACAGAATGATCTGGCACACGTGCATGCACAGGTGGTAGATTCCAGTTCCCTACAGGGCTCAGCAGCGCCCCTCGGGGGCCTGGGACTAGATGCCCCCAGCAGGGTGGCCGGCTTCTGCAGGTGGCTATGTCAGAGCCGGAGCCAGGTCCTGATCTCCCCAGGTGGGGTCTTGCCCTGCTTGGGGGCCTAGTGACAGGTGGATGTGCAATCGTCTGAGGTGGTCACCATGTCACAAGCCCCATTCTTGTTATCTAGCACTGAAGAGCACAGTATCCCTACCTTTTAACCAACAGGACCCAGGGTCTGTGCGTTTGAGGAAGTTTGCCCCCCGGACCCCAGCACTTCATTTCCCCTCAGCATCTGCTAGACAGATGCACAGTCATGTACCAGGGGCACAGATGTTCCTCTCTGGCCAGACCATGCACACTACAGTGGGCAGAGTCTTCAAGTGAGCCCATACATGTGAGCTCAGCTCACACTCATCTGTTAGCACTTCTGCCAGCACACGGCTGGGGGGGGGGGGGGGGGGGGCGGCAGCAGAGAAGGTAAAAGCGCACAAATGTCCCACTGCCTCCCTGTGTGACCTTGGGAAACTACTCAGCCTTGCTGTGCTAGTCCCCAGCCCACCCCCATCACATGGAGAGCAATGCCTGCTCCTCACTGCCTCCCAAGAATATGATGGAGATGAAACAGCCTCTCTTCTCAGCTGTGCTCAGGTCCCGAAGGCAGGCTACGCAAACACCACGTAAGTACAGAGAGTCATTTCTGAAAATACATTCTCGACTGCATTTTTACAGTTCACTTCTTCGGTGGAAAGGTCATTCACTTCCATTTTACTAGGACAAGAGCAAGAGAGGGATCTGAGAGGAAGCAGGGTTTCGTGGCACACAGCTTGTGTGGACCACAGCAAAAACAAGGTGCCCTGATAAGAAAACTTCTGTGCAAGACTGGAAACCTGGTCATCCAGATGGGGTTTTATGGTAATGCTGGTGCCAGTAAAGCACAATGAATGTTCGTGCAAGTGGAGGGAACGAAATCAGACCAGATGGGAGTTAC
The DNA here is from genome assembly GCF_007474595.2 of Lynx canadensis. NCBI lineage: Eukaryota > Metazoa > Chordata > Mammalia > Carnivora > Felidae > Lynx > Lynx canadensis. Next base: position 172,859,073 of record NC_044303.2, read on the forward strand.
ATAGTCAACGTGTGATTGTCTGGAGTCTTGGTTTGATTCCAAACAGAAGGTTGGGAGAAGACCCAAGAGGGTGGGGGTTGGGTGGGGAAGGGCTGACGGAGGCTGACACCCAGCGAGGTGGCTGGCAGGGAGACTTGCCTGGGGCAGTGACCTAGAACCAGCAAGGCACCTACCCTCCTGAGAGGTTTCTCCTCAAAAAAAGACCGCTGCTTAGCCCGTCTCCCAAGCCCCTCTCTACCCCCGCTCTGTGCAGCCTGGATGCCTGGGCCCACAACTTTGTTGTTTGCAACCATCCTTCTTCCAAGGGAGAGATATTGCTGAAAATAGAGGGCAGATTCCCTCAGCTAACTTCCACCACTAGTTCGGCAGTGATTTAAGAGCTTCAAAGAAGATGTGAGCTTCCATTTGATTTTTAAAAATAAAAACACCCCCAAACCTCAGCTCTCAGGTTATTCGTGTTATATACCCTCATGAAATGATTATTCCAGTTCCTAAGCTATATTTACAGTATAATGACGTTATTTTCCTTTTTCCTGTAGTCCTGTGGGTTCTTTCTTGGCTCCATCTATCTGGGTCTTGATTAGAAATCCATGCTAAACAACTTTCGGCTGGTGATTGGAAGCCTGTCGTGACTGACAGAACAAATGAAGTCTCTCTCTGTTTAGTCAGCAGAACCTGCATCCTCCTTGTGCCAGCAAAGGCCTTGGGGGTTTGGGGAATGTGAAAAATTGAGAATACAATATCCAAATGGCTCCCAGTTGGAAGCAGGGAGTGGATTCGCATCCCATGTTTCTGGCACAGTCAAGTCATTAGGATTTGTTGTGGGCATTTTCCTTGGGCTGCTTTTCTCCTCCCGCCTCAAGCAAAGCAATTACAATTTCACCTCATGGCCAGAGGGGCTGGCAATGTGAAAACAGAGCCATTAAGGCTTGGAAGGGGAGACAAAACCGGACAGTGAGTAAATCAGGAGGGTAGTGAAGTTCCCCACAAGGCAGCCTTCCATCCCCCCCACGCCCCATGCTTGGAGGCCACACTGTAACATAAACAGCCCCAGCTGGGTCAGCACAGCAGCCTGAAAGTCTACTGTAGCCATCCCCTCTGACCCCCAAGTCCCCAGAAATGACAGGAAACCCATTTTTTAAAAGTCCTCAAGCATGTCAAGAAAGCAAGGAGTGCTCTTTGTAAACCAGAAACCATGAGCAATCATAAAAAATGAAAGGCAGGTTTTTTTCCTTATTGAAAAGGGAAACAACGCAAAATGCACAGAGAAAAAAAGCTGCTACAAAAGGAGGGAGGGGATTCTGAGGTGCTCCAACTGGAAGCGCCAGCCATCTGGACAGGAGGGGACCAGACAGTTGGGCCACATATGCAGCCAGACAGCTGTTGTCAGCCGGGAGAACAGGAAGCCCAGAAGTTGGGCTTGTGACCCCAGATGGAGAGTCGCAAAACTCCACTCTAAAAAGAACTTACGAGTGAGGAAACAGAGTTAACACAGCAGAAAAAATGTCTTAGAATATGTCTAATAAATATCCTCAGATAGCCTCATCTTGTTAAAAAAGAGAGGATAGTTTTCATCACCCAAATAAAAAAAGAGATTATCAATTTCATCACCCAAACAGGAAAACTCAGTATGGAAGCCAGACAAATTGGGTGTAGCTTAGAATCCATTTGTGAGCTGGAAAACTGAGTGGAAGAACCTCTTCGGAAGGGCTACGTGAGCTCCTGTGCACTTGACACTTGGTTTGAATTTGAGATGTGCTGTGAGTGTAAAATAGATACTATATTTGAAGACTCAGTGAAGAAAAAGGAAGAAGGAGAAGAGGAGGAGGAAAGAGAAGAGCAAGAAGAAGAAGAAGAAGAAGAAGAAGAAGAAGAGGAGGAGGAGGAGGAGGGGGAGGGAAAACTATCTTAATACATCTTTTAAAAAAATACTCTACACGTTGAAATATTTTGGATACACTAGGTTAAATAAAGTGGATTTACTGCTTTCTTTTTACTTTTGGAGTGTGGCTACTAGAAAATGTTAAATTTCCTAGGTGGCTTGCATTTCATGCCTACTGGATAGCACTGCAAAAGGATGGCGGGAATATGCAACGTTACGATCTGGGAGAGAGATCTGGAGGAGTCAGCACCCTCCTTGCAGGAAGAGAGGAAGAAGGGAGGGGTAGAAACACTGCAACAGTAGAGAAAAAATGTCCAGGACTGAATAAATACACATATGAAGACTTCTTGAAAGAGCCAATGATGCTGAAAGGCAGTATTCCCCCTGACGATGCCTGTTTGATCATCACCATTTGACACGGTCCTGAAGATTCTAGTCAATACAACAGCACAACAAAAAAGCAAAGACATTTTCTACTCGCTGATGAAATGACTGCCTATATGCTGTCCCTTGCCACTCCCCTTTTCAGAGGCCTGGCACCAGCAGGGCTTCTCCATGTTGAGCCTCCAAGGCCTGGGTAAAAGTGGACATACCAGCACATACTCTTTCCCGGGCCAGTCTGTAATGACCCACGAAGAGCTGACATGAGCAGCCAAGAGAACTCAGAAGAAAGCCATTGCTTCCGGAATAAAATGCTCACCGGGGTCACGGGAAGGGTGCTTACCGACGGATGGCACTGGCGAACTCGGCAGCCAGATCACTGTCGCTACATGATGTCCTCAGTTCAGCCAGAGACAGAGCTGGGGAGGCGGCATCAGCACACTCCTGGGAGGGGGGAGGCAGTAAACACATTCTGGTTAGACCTGGAGTCAAGCCTGAGCACACACTGGAAGCACAAGGCAGCTCTGCCCACTTCTTGGGACCTTTGTAGGCTGGCTGGTGGGCGAGGGGGACTCCCAGTGTTCTCTGAGCACTCCACACACATGTTCTCCCACTTAATCATCGTGGTGACCCTTTGAGGCAGATACAGTCGTTATCCCCATTTACCAAGGAGAAAACTAAGGCACAGAGAAGTTACGTTGCCCCCAAGTAACCAGCTAGGACACGGTGGAAGCAGCAAACCCAGGTCAGCTGGCTCCAGGTCTGTGCTCTTCACCACCGGGTTAAGCCTCTGGTGACTCGTAAAAGACAAGTGGGAAATACACCTGAGTTTCCTTGCTCCCCTCCCCCAACTCACTTCTTGGGAGAAAACCAATCTTCTCTAGATTTAGGGGCTTTAGTGGGTTCAGTGTCATCACCTAGAAAACCCAGGAAAAAAGGAAGAAAACAGAAGTGCACCCTCCATGTTTGTCCTTTTTAATTTTTTTTTTAAGTTTATTTATTTTGAGAGAAAGAAAGTACAAGTTGGGGAGGAGCAGAGAGAGAGGGAGAGAGAGAATCCCAAGCAGGCTCTGCACTGTTAGCACAAAGCCCAACACAGGGCTCGAACTCACGAACCACGAGATCACGACCTGAGCCGAAGTCAGATGCTTAACTGAGCCACCCAGGCACCCCTGTCCCCCCCCCCTTTTTTTTTAATTTAAGTATAGTTGGAACATGTTACATTAGTTTCAGTTGTGACCCCACTCAACCTTAGACAGGATCTTAACCTTAGACAGGAAACTTGGCATCATCTAAACCCAATCCTCTCGTTTTATAGACGAGGAAGCACAAGAGCCAGAACTCCTAAATCCTAAACTGAGTTAGGACTACTCACAAAGCAATCATCACACCCTCTGAGCACTCTACTTTCCTGTGTGGAGACAGAGGTCAGCAGCTACATAACCAAGTGCCTGGAAGGCCCTCATCTGACCACCTGCTCAGCAGACCTTTACTGCACCCCAGGCTTGAGAATGAAAAGCTTGTAGTCTGTTGCAGGAGACGGCATATAAACAAAGTTATATCATGATTGGAGGCGAACCACAACGAAGTATGACCTGGGCACTAGGAGTCCAGATGACCAGAGGGCACAGGGTCCCCTCAGCACTCTCCAGCCCAGGGACCACACCCAGAAGGCCTCTGCAGCGGCACCGCCAGCCTCGGAACGATTCCCACCACCTGCACTGCCTTTCCTGCCCCTCTCCACCTTGCTCCTGCAGACCCAAGCCTCCATCTACCAGGCCTGGGAGCTGTTGAGATTCCAACACCCTCTCTTTTCGTGCATCAGCAACCACGCAAACATTTCATAAGACTACCTGGTGCCTCTCACCGAACATGTTTGGTAGTTAGTCCCTGTTGCAGAGAGAGAGATAAGTGCTGCAAAAACTGCAACTTAAAACTGCTCCCAACAAAAACCGCTCCAAATCTGCAACTTAGTAAGATTTGGAACCCAGGTTGCTGGCTGGAGAGAAGTTTTAGAATAAGCACAACACCCACCCTACGTAGCCAGCATGGATGTTCTAGATCCAAACCTGGCTTGCCACCTGTTTTTATAAGGCCTGCAAGTCTAAGCGTTGTTTTCTAGTTGTTTTTTTTTTTTTTTAATGTTTATTTTCGAGAGAGAGAGAGAGAGAGAGAGAGAGAGAGACAGAGCCCAAGAGGGGGAGGGGCAGAGAGACAGGGAGACACAGAATCCCAAGCAGGCTCCAGACTCTGAGCTGTCAGCACAGAGCCTGATGTGGGGCTTGAACCCACGAACCACAAGTTCATGACCTGAGCCAAAGTTGGATGCTTAACCGACTGAGCCACTCAGGCACTCTGCATTGTTTTCTATTTTTAAAATCATGAAAAACAGAGTATTTTGTGATGTGTAGAAATTACAGGAAATTTCAATACCCATAAATGAAGTGTTATTGGAACACAGCCCACACCCCTCTGTGTCTGCGTGTTCTCTGCTTTCACGCTGCAGTTCTAAAACGGCAAAGTTAAGTACTTGCGGAGGAGTCTGTGTGACCTGAAAATTGTAAAATAGTGACTTCTGGCTCTTCACAATTAGGCAACCCCTCTTATAGACCGCCCACCTCATTTACCGACAAACAAGACCAAATCAATAGCCCAGAAGGGAGATTTCATTGAAATAGTAAATGGATCTAATATTTGAAAGACAAGATAATCAGCTTACAATAATTGCATTACCTGAACAACACAAGGTACTGTTGGATAAAGCTTCTTACTCCAATGTAAAAAAAAAAAAAAGAAGAAAATTAAAAATAAAACCATCTGGCCTTTTTGTGTCAGATTTCTGTACTTTGAAGCCATTCCACAAAATATAGTGCTTCCTTCAGTCAAAATAAACACCAAGAACTAGGAGGAAATGCTCAGCTCATGGGCCTTCTGGCAAGAACGCGCTAAGTCCATTTCCACCACACCCTAAGAACACACAGGCGAACACTGGAGCTCTGTCAGCTCCGTCCCGAAGTGACTGGTGACAAACTCAAATGGCTCTACAAAGATTTTTAAGGTGTTGACACAGAATGGGAAACCCCATTTTCTTGAGCCCCAGATATTACTATATGAAACTCTTCACAGGCCGCTGCCCTCCCCCCAGGCTCGACTCCCCAGGCACTGGGCAGATGGTTTCCTGGGGCATCCACACAGTGACCTTCCCTAAGCCCAGCCTGTGTACATCACACCCTACTGCAAAGCCTCCAGTGATTTCTCACTGTCCTCAGGACAGCACAGTAGGCTTCAGCCAAATCAAATCCTCTTCCCCCTGGGGGTCTTTGTCCTTGGCGTTCCGTTGACTTTACAGTGGACCGACCTCTCAGCCCCAGCCCTCTTCCTCAAGTTAGCGCCCACTGTCCACTGGGTCCCAGTTCAGGAAACCTGTCCCAAATCTCCACATCTGGGTTCTGTGTTGGGTCTGTGCCCTTCCATCGCACTGGGAATTGATCCTCGGCCTTAGGTCACCGTGTGACGATCACCTGTGTCCCTCTCTGGAATGTAAACCCCTGAAACTGCCTCCAGTCCCCATCAGGACCCACTCACATCTATCACATGAAGGGATGACTGGAAAGCAGCCAGGTCTTGGGAGAGGTGGCCCAGCTGGGTGCCACGGCCATGAACTCCCTTCGCTCCCTTCTTAGGTGAGAGGTGGGCAGAGTGTAGTGGTGGCCCTTTGTGAAGCATGCTCCAAAGTTCTTAGTTGTTTAGGCAGGGACCATTCACTGCCACACCAATCAGCAAGTTGCTTCCTTTCCAGGTACTAACTCTCTCAGGGACACCCCTTCATTTGGGCTGTGAGATGCCATTCATTAGACTGACAAGTCAACATATGTCTCCATGTCCTGGGCCGGAAACAAACTGGGATCTGGAGAAGCTAGCATTTATTAGGAATAGAAAGTAGGACGTAGAAAACAGAGGTTCACTACCCTGGGGTGAGGGATGTAATTCTTTAGGGTCCAGAGTATTTTTTTCTCCAATGCAATATTTGGAATAATTCTGAGATACAGTATGATGGAATGAGCTTGGATTCTAGAGAAAAAGACTTCTGGGCTCATGGGAATGCGAGTTTGAGAGATGACACCACCTGACCGCCCACACTCTGTGACACTCTCTACGTGATCCAGTGCTTGCCTTCCTACTCATTTGCCTCAGCTGCTTCCGGCTTCCCGCCTCACCCACGGCGGAAATGCCAAACTGGGGTGGCAACATGGATGAGAGGGGGGAGGACGGTGAGCCAAATCTGGGTTAAATCCCAATTCTGCCACTTATCAGCTGTGAGACCCCTGACTTCATGTGAGCCTCATTTCCCTCATGTAAATGGGGGTACCTACTCCTTCAGAGATGAGATTTACAGGAGGCAGCAAATGCAATGATCAGTTCAGATGTGACCAACAGGCGATGGCCGCTGTGCGAGGTGGGGGAGCCAAGGAGGCAGCCCGGTACCAGACCACTGGACGCCAGCACAGATCACTCCGCTCATCAGACTATGGCATATGAAAATGCTTTCACTAGTACATAAAGTGCAATTTTTAAAAACGTGGATCTGACGTACACCTGGGTGGCTCAGTTGGTTAAGCATCTGACTCTGGTTCAGGTCGTGATCTCATGGTTCGTAAGTTCGAGCCCCGCATTGGTCAGGTGCTGTGCCGTCAGTGCAGAGCCTGCTTTGGGTCCTCTGTCTCCTGTCTCTGTGCCCCTCCCTGCTTACACTCTCTCAAAAATAAATAAAACGTTAAAAAAAAAAAGTGGATTTGGTTTTTTTGCACCCAAAACGTTACCTTCTTTAAGGTATCTAGAATAGCTTGTAGTCCTCATGCAAATAAGGAAATTGAGGCTGTGGGGCAGTGAGGGGTGGTGGCGGTCACTGGGTGGGAAGAGCCCCAGGGGTCCCCGTGCCTTTGTCCTACCTTGCCGGGCTTGTCTTTGCCACCGCTGCTGGTGGAACTGAGGGATCGCATGCGCTGCTCCTTCTGCTCCTCCACCTCGGACTTCAGGTGCTCGATGTGCACCAGGTATGCCTGCTCCTGGGCCTCCCGCGTGCTCAGCTTCAGCTCCAGCGCCTTCTTCTCCTTCTCCAGGAGGTAGAGCTGGGCCTTCAGCTCGGCCATCTCCTCCTACGGAGCACACATGGTGTGAGGCACCCACGCTGTGAGAGCAGGGCCAGGTGTGGGAAAGCAGGCGAGTGACAAGGGGCCCTGAGGGTGTGACCCCCAGCCCTGCGATGGAGTTACCACTTTGCAGCTGGGACAAGATGACTGGGAGGAAATAAGCCAGCTGTCTCTACCATCTGAAGGACTGATGTGGGGACAAAGCCATGTGCTTTGTCATTCTACAGACCAGAACTGAGATGAATGAAGGAGTTACAGGCAAGCAGATTTTTGGTTCATTCTAAGAACCTAGTAACTGGAACACACGTCCCCTGCTGCCCCTCACCCCCCTCAGTGGGCACACCAGTCTTGCTGGAAACCACTCTTCCGGCACGCACAGGCTGCGCTTGTCAAAGAGGTTGTGAGGGAGGGGCATCCACACAAGGCTGGGCCTGGCTAGTTCCCCACCAATTCCCACTCCCTTTCCCTTTTCCATGGCACCAATCCACATATTCAATGCCCCCTGGTGGCACCCTTGGCACCCTGCAGCTGAGCCAGGGTTATCACCTCAGCTCTTGTCTACCTCAGGAGGCCCAAATAAAATCACTAGAAACTGAGTCCTTCAGAGGTGACTACTCATTAGATAGCTTTGCAAAGTGTCTTAGAGAACTCAGATTAGAGTTTTCTGGGGAGACAAACAAGTAACTCCAAAACAGGGAAATGCTACCTTGGGACCAGCAGCCAGAAAACAATAGCCACCAGCACTTACTGAGCATGTAACGCTGCTTTAAAGGTTTATACAAAGTAACCCATTTAATTCTTCCAACCTAAGATAGATATTATGAGCATCTCCATACTTGGATGAGAAACTGAGGCACACAGACAGAAATCCACCTGCCCGCAATTACTGCATAAATTGGTAGCCAGAGTTTGAACCCAGGCTGTCTGGCTCAGAGCCCAGGCTCTTCACCACTAAGCTACAGTCCCTCCCTCAAGGTGGGCCCATGCATGACTCTTGTCATGTGATTCCACCAGTACATGACTGCCAGGTCAGTCTTCCCACCTATCTCTGGGATAGACTCTCTATAACTGAGTTTCTATAACTGAGTCTGAGCCTTGAGAAGGATTCACCTAGGTCACTGATTCTAGTTATCCCTGAATGGACCCTTCGAGGTAATAAGCCACGGGCCTAGTGTGTTCTTCTTGATAAGCCAGACCTGGAGTGTAGATGTTCTCACCCTCCAGTGTGGGGAAATACCTAGAGGGCACCCACTATGGCTTATAATATTCAAATCAGGGTAGAGGGAGGGGGCATTAGACGTGCAGAGGGCAAGGTGCTCAGCGGCTACTCAAAAGAAGACTCCAGATCTTTCGTAAAGATGAGATTATAAAACCAGAATGAAAGGTGGTTCCATACACCGGAGCCTTCTCATCTTTTGCCATTAGAAGCAGAATTCTGAAGGTTCTGGCCATACTGCATACTGAGCTAATGGGGACAGTCACACCCAGAACAAACATATAAATAAATGCAAGCTCAAAAGAAGGAAAAATGAATCCATGGGTGCCAGAAATGAAGAGGGGAACTGTGCCCAAGAGGAAAGGCAAGGTGGCCATAGTACAGGCCAATGGAGGTGTCGGACCAGGATGAAGGCCCTAGGATCTAGGGCTTTTGGCACCTGTGCTAAGGGCAGGGCTGAGTGCCAGAACAGAGACCCTCTACATGAGCCAGGACTCTCAAAGTACTGCCTAGAGTAAAAGACTAGATTTATTTTCTGGAGATGTGGTGAGGGAACTTATCCCTCAAGGTCTGGGTGGGAAAAGGAAGAGCCTCTTTTGAGGAACCAGAACCACAAACTTGTCATGTGAAGATGTGAAACAGGAATCCTAAGCAAAGAATGTAACAGAAACTAGTTCTCAGTCTTTGAAACCCATGGGTCCAAACAGATCCACGCACAGAACTATTCTGTAGGGACATCTACTACCCAAGAGGACTTGGTAGAAGATACAGTCTCCACTGAAGATGAGCTGGTGTTATCCCAACCCACACAGAGAGAAAATGGAAATGAATCATGATGAGATAAAATCCACCTTTATAAGAACCAGAAATAACAGGCCAAACACTAGAAAACAAATCTTTAAAACAAAGAGAGAAAGAAGACTTGTAACAGAAGGAAAGGCTATTCAAAAAAGAGTGGATTTGAAAAGCAACCAAGTAGATCGTCTAGAGACAAAAAGTTCATGTACAGGAAGTGAAAAACCCAGAAAACTTGAGTGTCTCAGCAATTGTATCCTAGAGTGAAATGGTGAAATCCAACATAACCTGCTGCTAGTGGCCCTGGAATGGTGCGCATACCCTTGAACATGCTGCGTAGGGAAGGGAGAGGACTCTGATGTTTATCCTTCAAAAACCTCAGAGGAAGGGAACCAAGCCAGATGGCTGGCATTGGCTGCCTCTGGATCATATTATGGGTTATTTTCTCCCAGCTTTTTATAATTCTGCTCTTTTAGATAATTTCTATGATGTATACACATTTTATTTTCAAACAGCAAAGGGAATATTAGAGCCTTTATTCCACCAAAAAAGTCTTTCTTGGCCAGAGTAACCTGGAATTTATCGCACAACATGTTGGCTTGAACATAAAAAGGAAATCCTTAGTCTTTGGCCAAAGGAAACGTGTTTGGAACACATAACGAAAGGGCAGCTTCACAGCTCATGCCGTGGGGTGCAAAGGCCCACAAAGAGGGCTCCTGATTGGGGAAAAAGGCACTGTGATGATGGACCCAATGCCTGGTTCATGGGCAATGAGCAGAGACATCAGCCAAGGGTGCATGAGGATTCCCTAGAGGGAACAGAAGTCAGGGTCTGAGCTGAGTGGGAAGGACACAATAAACCAGCTTAGAAGCAAAGAAGCTGATTCCTAATTTACTGCCACAGCCCAAAGTCTTCCCAGGCTTCAGTTAGACTCAAGACTGAGCAGTTGCTGAGGACAGGGACACATTAAGCAAGTGACCCGAGTGTGTTGGGCTGACCACAGCTGGCAGCTCCTCTCTGCTCTCCAGAGGTGAGCTAACCAGAGGGGACCCTGCTCTTTTCTGAGGACAGTGTTGGTCCCAACAGGAGACACCAGTTACTAGCTATTAATTCAGCACTTCCTTGACCTACCTGGCCCAGTGGACCTGCCTATGGTTTTAAGCTGGCTTCTGTCCCTGAGCCCCTCCCTCATGTCTCAGTACCTGGGAGTAAGAGACACTGCAGAATCCAAGGCTGTGCAAACCAAACTTTTGTGCAGAGGAGAGTGGAGTTTGGAGAGCAGGCTTGGGAACACAGGTCCTGGCCCTGACTCCCCATGTTAGCAGGTCTGGCAGCAGAGTCCTGTGCAGAACCAAGACCTGCAGGAGCAGCCCTTACCAGTGCCCACCTCTGCCACAGGCAGAGAACTGGTTGCAGCCATATAGGAGCTCGGTCCTGGCAAGTGGTTCTTTATTTCCACTCCAATTGGGTGTATACAATACAACACACTCTGACCTGAACTTCCTGGAGTTCTCCCAGGCCCCACAAGGTAAGGATACAGTCCACGACTGCCTTCACTTCAAACACCAGCCATGAGTGCTGGGGGCGGGTGAGGTGGGGAGGGGTTTGTCCCCAGGTCACTTGCACTTCCCACCAACTGCTTCCAAAAACCAGGTTTCCACAATCTACTCATGATCAGTAACTCGCTAGACTCCAGAAAGCACTACCTATATCTAGTTTTACCATAAAGGGTGCACACAGGGTGTGCCTGGAAGCGTGCTGAATGCAGATCTTCTCTGCTTCAGTGTTGAGGAATTTCACTGGGGTTTCAGGACTAGGCACAATTGATGAAATTGCAGGCCACTCAGTGGAACTCAATCTGCAGCACTCCCTACCCTCACTGGGGGTCAAGGGGCTGAAGTCCCAACTCTATAATCACATGCTAGATCCTTCCAGGGACAGCCCTGGTATTGCAGCTTCCAGGGGGCCTGCCTCCTTAGCATAACAAAGACACTCTGGAAATTCCAAGGGTTTGCAAACTCTTGGCCTGAATTGGGAACAGACACCAGATACAGTCTTCCGGCACCACAGCAGTCTTCAGAGAAAGCACTCAGGAGAGTAAGGCCAAGTGCTTGGCACCCCTGGCCGGAAACATGCAGAGTGTGTGCTGCTGAAGGGATGGCAGTTTAACCACTTCTCAATGAGGGGCACCAGCTTTCCAAGAAAGCTCCCCCTGCTCTAAAGATGCCAGCAGATAACTCAGCCAGCTGGGCAAACAGCCCAAGATCTTGTCAGAAACACTGACCTGAACAGCACTGGGAAACTTCACCAGAGAGCAGAATGATGCAAGCAGGCTACACATGGCACCAAAGGGACAAGGGCGTCAGGAGACTGGGGCTCTGGTCCAAGTAACGCACCTGCCCTTGCCCTATCCTCTCCCCCACTCCACATTAACATCAGCCTCAACCCAAGAAGCACCATAAGCTTCTGGAGATTAGGGGTCCTCTTATGTGGACACAGGCCAACCTGGAGGGATCTCATCTGGCTTCTCTTGGAGAATGAGGTGTTCCAAAGTTGAGCTGGGACACCCCTAGGCATTCTCCTGAGTTCAGCTGACCCCTCTAGGGACATATCCAGCTCAAGTGACCCCAGGCACACTGATACTATTCCTGCCTACAAATGAGGCTCTGGCTGTCCTCCAGAGGGAGGTGACTGAACCTAGACGGGGTTCATATATCATCATCGTGGACCTGCTTTCAGAGGGCCTTTTCTTGTCTCCTTCTGATGTCATGGAAGCAAATGGGCACAGGGTTCCAGGGGGCCCCACCCCCACGGTACCTTCATGGCCATCAGTTCCTGCATTAGCACGGCATTTTCCAGATCCAGCCGCTGGCTGTCCCCCCGGGGCTTAACATCATAGCTGAGGGGATCGATGTGGATGCTCTCCAGCTCCAGCATGGTCAGCTTGACTGCGGCCCTGTCATTCTTGAGCTGCTGGATGTAATCCTTCAGCCTTTGCTCATCTTCTTTAGTGAACTCCGTGTCGCAGCTACTGGCTGTGGAGCTGGTTGTGCTGAGGAGACAGAGAAAACCCGTCACATTCCCCAGCCACTGTGAACAGGTCTTTTTCCTGACTCTTCCCCATACCCATCTCTCCAATGGTGTTTAAATGGTAATCTCCCTGCACCTCCAAAAAAGAAAAAAAAAAAAGCATTCTTCATGGCATGGTAAATTGATACAACTTTTTAAGAGAGAAATAAGTCTGAAGAGTAACAGAAATGCTTACCCCCTTTAACACAACATGTAGACCCTAAAAATGAATTCTGAGGAAATAATCCCACAGAAGCAACAAGATACACCCAAAGATATTTCATGGCATAGAGGGTGTAGTTAGTTATGGTACATTCCAAAAGGCCGTAAGTGATGTGGACATTACAGTAATAATTATGACAATGGTAGAAATATTTTAAGTGGAGAAATAGGACGAAAAGTAGTATATAATAAAAAAAATCGGTGTATGTGTGGACAGGACCTAAAAAGGGGAGATGTTAAGGAACAAAGCTGGAGAACAAAATGTCTATGGTGTGATCTATAGACATGCGTGTGTGCACATACTCACTTGCGCAAACACACGTCCAGGACTTTTAAAAGCAATCCCCTCGGGGTGGCAGTGGAAGGTGTGGTAGAGAAAGGGGAGTGCTGTACCGTGAAACAAACCCCTACGTGTGTGTGCTGTTACTGTGACAACTTAGAAAAGCAGGATGCCCCTGGCCTCGCTGCCATTCCTCCTGCATCATGGCTGAGTATAGCATCCACCACAGGGACTCAGGCCCATCCAAGCGGCCCTTGGATGCTCATGCTGAACGGTGATGGCTGCCAGATCTGAGGAGCACTTAGGATGAACCCTGAGAACATGGTGGCCCATGAAGGTTTGTGTGGGACCCAGACCACCATGCAGGAACAAGCATCATAGGAAAACTCAGGCTCTGGCTCTTAGAGAGGGCTCTGGCTTTTTCTGGCAGTGGGCAGGCTGCCCCCACTGGCTCAGAATGAGGCCCTCTGCACCCTGTCAGTCCTCAAGCATTGAGGCCAGTGTGGACCTACAGTTTCTCTGGATCTACACTAGACTTACCTACACTTGATGCAGTCGTCGTGGCTCTGGCCTTAGCACAATGGCAGACAAACAGGCAGAGTCCCATTTAACTATCATCAAAACAGGCCAGTTTGGCATTATCATCTGTTGTTACCAATTTGGTGACTGAGGCTCAGAGATACTAGGTGGCTTGCTCGGTCATGAGGCCAGACACCAGACTTGGACCACCGTCTTTGCATGCCTCAGGCCAGCATTCACACAGCTCGCATTTGTAGAAGCTGTGCCAGGAACAAGGAGCGGTCTCCATGGGCTGCTGGCTGCCGTAGGCCCAGGCCTGCCCTCCTCACCTCAGCCTAGAACAGGGGTAACAGGCCTGGGATCCCAACTCAGCAGATGCAATTGCTCTATAACCTAGGTGTGACCAAGGCCCATTCCACTCTTTTGGGATTGACACATATCTAGACACATTATCTAGAAGACTAGGCTTCTGCGGAGACAAAGGTGAGGAGAGGTGATAAGCTAGAGCTCCCCGACTCAGCTGGCCGTGCACAGGAGGAAGAGAACCCCCTAGGGCTTGGGTGATCTTCAAGTCAGAGAACTCCTGCTGGGACTGGAAGCTCCTGAGGACCACAGACTCTGGGATTGCTCCCCCTACCCCCCCCCCCACTCTCTTCAGCCCATCAGGACAGGTAGGATGTATCTCATAGATGAAGGGAGCAAGATCAGCCTGATCAACACACAACACCACCTCCTCATAGGCTGCGACGGTTAATTTTGTGCGGCAACTGGGCTGGGCTACAGTACCCAGTTGCTTGGCCAAACACCCATCTAAATGTAACTGTGAAGGTATTTTTAGATGTGATTAACATTTAAATCAGACTTTGAGTAAAGCAGACTACCTTCCATGATGTAGGTGAGTCTTGTCGAATCAGTTGAAGGTCTTCAGAGAAAAGATCCAATATCCCCCCGCCCCAAAAAGAAGAAATTCTGCCTCCAGACAGCCTTCAGATTCAAGACTGCCACATCAAGTCTTCCTTGGGTCTCCAGCCAGTCTGTCTGTCCTACAGATTTACTACTTGCCAGCCCCCATAATCATATGAGCCCATACCTTAAAATTAGTCAGTCATTCTATTCATATATTGACATACCCCCACCCTATCCCTATTGGTCCTGTTTCTCTGGAGAACCTAATTCAGAGGTGCTACCTTTACCTGTGACCCAGGCATCTTCTACACTTTGTAGATTTACCGGTAGCCTGACTCAACCTCTCTGTGCCTATCTCCCCAGCTATAAAAGGTAAAGTGTTTAGAACAGTGCCTAGCACATGGTAAGCACTCGACAAATGTAGCTATCATTCATTTAAATAATACTGGAGTACCACTATGGGGTACTCTTCTAGGCCCTAGAAAAATCTGTGCTCTCATAGAACTCATTTTCTAATAGGGGAGACAAACAAGTAAAATAAGCAGTAGATCAGACAGCGAGCAGTACCATGGAGAAAAAGGAAGCAGTTATGAGTTATGGGTAGCACAAAGAGAAGATGGAATTATTCTTTGCAACAGGGTTATAGGGAGGGCCTGCATGATAAAATTACATAAAGCAGACCTCAAGGAGGTGAGAAAGGCAACTGTGTGGATTTCTGGAGGAAGAGTGATCTAAGCAGAGGACACACTGAATGCAAAGGCCCTGAGGCAGTGGGTGTGGCCATCAAGAATTAGACTGTGGCTGAGTCAGAGACAGCTCAGAGACAGCTAAGGGAGAGGGAGGAAGAGAACTGGTCAGAGAGGAGAGTTATGTAGGGGAGGTGGCAGGGTGCCAGGTCATGTCAGGTTTTATCAGGTTTTTTCTCCAGAATTAGAATGGAAGCCATTGGAGGGTTTGTAACAGGGGTGATATGATCTGCCTTACATCTTAATAGGTTCCCTTTGGCCACTGTGCTGAGGGGAGATGCTGGGAAGCAAGGGGAGGTAGGGAGACCCATTCTGGGCTATTGCAACAACCTCGGGAAGAGATGGTGGACACTGGGAAGGCAGAAAGGAGGATAAAATTGTTATTATCAATCACCACTACTTTGTTTTCTCAAGCTGCATTTTATTTATTATGAGAGTGACAGAGACAGCATGAGTGGGGGAGGGGCAGAGAGAAAGAGAATCCCAAGCAGGCTCCACACTGTCAGCACGGAGACCGATGTTGGGCTCGAACTCACAAACCATGAGATCATGACCTGAGCTGAAATCCAAAGTCAGATGCTCGACTGATTGAGCCATCTAGGCACCCTCAACCTGCATTTTATTTTTTATTTATTTATTTATTTATTTATTTATTTATTTATTTTTTAACGTTTATTTATTTTTGAGACAGCATGAGAGGGAGAGACAGCATGAATGGGGGAGGGTCAGAGAGAGAGGGAGGCACAGAATTTGAAACAGGCTCCAGGCTCTGAGCTGTCAGCACAGAGGCTGATGCGGGGCTTGAACTCACGGACCGCAAGATCATGACCTGAGCCGAAGTCGGATGCTTAACCGACTGAGCCACCCAGGCGCCCCTCAACCTGCATTTTAAAAAGGATGAGAACGGAGAGGAAGGAACACCCTCTGGCTGGAACACTTGAGGGACAATTTCCCTAAGAAATGAAGCAGCTCAAGAGAAGGGAACAAGCTAACAGTACCCCCAGCAGAGGGCGCTGGGGAGGACGGTGGGACTTCTGAAGGAGAGGGACTTTTCTAAGAGAGGAAACAGCCTTCCTCCTTCTAAGGGAGGAAACAGCCTCCCTCAGCATCTCAGCCTTCTCCAGTAAAGAACTGCCTCCCTGAGCCAGAAGGGGTGGGGGCAGGCATGCCTGGAACAAAACCATTCAAGAAGGGCTCAGGGCTCACCTCAACATGGACACGGAGGGACAGACATCCAAATGTCCCACAGACAAATAAGCAAACTGAAGTGGTGGCATTGTTCTCAAAGCATTCCACAGGGCTGAGTGTGTTTGCAGGTGCGGCATGTTTGGACAGCGCGGCGCTGGGAAACATCAACACTTCTCCTCCAGTGACTCAGGAGGAGGCTTCAGGTATGAGATCCTTTCCCATGAAGATGGGGCTCTGGACCAGAGGTTCGCATTACAACCCTCATCCTTCCTTACATTAACACTTATTTTGAAGAATTTTAAACACACAGAAAAACACAGAGATTCGCCAACACCCATGTGCCTACCACCCAGATGACTTTTTTGTCATATTGTCTTTGGCCTACTTTTTTAGCACTAGAACCCTTAGACTTGAGGTAACGTTTGTTATCTTTCACTTAAAAAAGAATTTTCAAAATTCAAACAGAACTAGAAGCTAGAGTTCTGTAATTAGCCTGCAGGCACTGAAATGATACTACTTTGGCAGATTTTCCATTTAGCAGGACTGGCGTACCCCAGTGGTTGTCAAAGAGTAGTTGCTGGTCTAGCTGGAGCAGCCTCGCCTAGGAAGTTGTTAGGAATGCACATTCCCAGCTCCACTCCCAAGACCTCTAGAATGGGGAAGGAGCAGAACCCAGCAATCTGTATTTTCATGTACCCTCTCATCATCCTGAGGCACAGCTAGATTTGAGAACAACTGGTCTACCCCATAGGGTAAGTAGGCATTTGCACAGTAGCCTACGAGGTAACGGGACCCTTCCGAAATTCTCTAGGGAGAGGCCACTACACTCTTGGGCTGATCTGGCTGGTGCCAGGGATTATGGGATCTCTGGTATCAGACAGACCTGAATAACTGTGCCTCCTCTGACACTGCCTAGCTTTATGGCCCAGATGAAATGACCCATCCTTCCTGGGCTGCAGTAATGTGGGGATATGAATAGTTCCCACATCACCAGGTTGTTGGAAAGGAGACAGTGCGTCCTGAAGCAGGCAGGGCCAGCTAGTGTAGCACTCCTTCTGGAGGAGAGACAGCTGTGCCAACATCTGGCACCTCCCTACACAGACTTAGGGGCTCCCTCTAGCTACCTAGCAAGTCAGGCAGAATACTTCAGCTGAGGAAGAAGCAATGCAGCAAGTGCTTGACCAAACTTGAGAAACCACCTAAAACTGTCTAGGAAACACCAATGTGAGTGGGCAGGGCTGACAGGCTTAGGGGTCTCCTTGAACCCTTGAACACCCCTTAGGGGTGTCTGGGGCCTGATACTAGGCCAGGTAGGAAGGGCCTTCATTTCACCGTCTCTACCATGGGTATAATTTTCAGAAAAGAAGAAAAAAGACCCCTCCACAGATCTACCCTTCTGGGAAGCTCAGCACTCTAAAATGCTCTTACCGGGATAAAGTTTGATTTCCAGATAAGCACCTCGTCCCCACAGCCCCTCTGGCCTCCCTCTCTCCCTTCTGGGAAGCCAGGGGGGAGCGGACCAGGGTTAATTACAATTCTGCTTTGTGCCCTAATGTTCCAGTGCAGAATATGATCATGACAAGTGTAAAAGGCAGGGAAGCCGCTGGCCTCTTCTCTGCCTCCTGCAGACAAAGGCACTGCTGGTCTCCCGGGGGCCCGCCGCTGGCTGCTGGGCCGGGTTAGGTCATCCATTAGCTCTCCCAGCTTGAAATGCTGGATGGTCTTGGCTGTCAAGGGGGAATGAATCACTGTCCACATAGGCCGGTTACTCCCCGTCTCCAGGATGGGAGGCCTGTTCTCTGAGAAGGATTGTGGGGAGGGCTGCAGGTGGGGAGCCCCAGCCCACCCCAGAATGGCTGAGCAGCACATCTTTGCATTCTGCTCTGGTTTTCCAATAAGCTGGGGCAGGTCACATGGGTTTCTCCTTTCTGGGATGTTCTGCTGGAGCCCCCTCCTGCTGGCTTCACTCCACGGCTATGACTTGCCAGCAATCTACAGCCAGCGGGGTGCACGCTGGCGGCCTGGGACACCCCACCATTCTGCCTGCCCTGCACAATGGGACACAGACTCAGGTTTGGTCAAGTAGTCATGGATTTCAAATACCTCTCTTCGGTCCCCCTCCTTCATGTCCCAGCCTCGTCCTCAAGACAATCCCCTATCCTGTTTAGAAGAAAAATCCATTTTTTCTTCAGCCTCGTCTTGTCTTGGCTAAATGCTAGAATGGCATTTCACTTCTTTGCCACAAAAACCAGAGAGGGATTTTTCCTCTAAGTTTTTATCAATCAATGCCTAACCTGGCACCCTAAATTAAGATCTCATTTCCACCAAGGGACAACTCATTTTCAGAAGGAAAAAGCCATCAGGCTGGCCTTCTGTTTTGCTTAGCATTTTAGATTTATTTGGAGGAGGTGGTCAAGGCCAGGTGCCATTTGGCCACGTCAACCACTCCTAAGTGGCCCCATTCTTCCAAGCTGAAGGTAGGCTTTGTCACCTGCCTGCATCTTTTAGTGTCGTGTTGTGGTACTCCCCTCCCTCTCTGGCAATTCTTTGTCACAAAGGACTAAAGACACCTAAATACAATCCTAACTCGGGGCACCTGGTGGATCAGTGGATTGAACATCTGACCCTTGATTTCAGCTCGGTCATGATCTCAGGGTCATGGGATTGAGCCCCCATGTCTGGATTAGAAGGTGAAAGCAGGGCATCGTGAGCTCCACTGCCCTTATTCCAATTTGGGGGTGAGTGGTCAGTCTGGTGGGACCCTGACTCCCAGGAGGTGCCCAGCAGCTCACCCGCAAGGTTACAGTCACAGATCTCCCACGGCTCACCATGATCTCCACCTGACAGCGGGACAAAAAGGACTTAGCTCTAGCCTCTGTGAGTGCAGATTTGCTGAGGCTTCCTCTGTCTTGGCCACATGTCCTTTCGTAGATTTAGATCAATGATTGTGCGTCCATGGAATGAAGTGATATCGTGATGCCTGACAGAAAGGGTGGGCTTGATTAAGGATTCCCTGTTCCCACTTCAACTAGTCCACTGGCCCCTCTGTCGTGAGAAGCTGATAAAGGTATCCAGGAAATCAACATTACTTAGCTACTCAGTCCATGGAGACAATTACAACTCCTGACAAAGCTATGATATGGCCATATTTTTCAAAAGTAAAAGAGCAGTGTCTCTGGGCTCCTGCCAACAGTCAACTGAGAGGCTGGCTACCATTTTTATTCTCCTTGCTGGTAATCACTCTTCTTCTGCTCCTTTCCCAAACCATGACCCTCCTGTCATCAGGAGCTATTTGCCCACTGCCAGCAAGGCATCTGGGAGCCTGACACTCAGCATTCCTTTCCTGAGACCTTGAGGAAGAGCTAACACTGAGTAGAATGCTCTGTGCCAGTTGGTTATAGTGGGAGGAAAGAGGACAACTAGCTTTCTTTCTCCCATAAACTCAACAGGGGGGAATGTCTGAGCTGGAACAGCAAGATGTACACACAGAATTAATCACTGTAATTATAAAAAGGGTTGGTGGTTTGGGACTTTTTCTCGGAGCTCGCATTTAGTATAAAGCCGTCTGGTTGTGTCACAACCACAGAATGTGGTGCGCCACACAAATGGCCTGTGTGTGGTTCTTTGTACCCACCCTGGCTGTTCTGAGTTGGGGGGTGAGGGGGCGGAGTGTGGAAGTGAATTTTTAAGAAAGACAATAGAGTGAAATCTGAGCTAAAGTCCTCTGTATTTTGATAGACCTATTTGAGACTGAAATTAGTTCAAGGGCCATTCTTTCATGAGGTCATCCTTAAAAATAAAGGCCATGTCCTGAATTGATCTCAACCCGAGTTACTGTATCACCAAAAATTAAATTTATCTAAGAAAACTGTCTTAGAATCAAAGCTCATCTATACATTAAAGTATTTCTAACAAATGTTCATAACCAGGATCTCCACTAAATAGATGGTTAGAGTTCTTACTTTTGACTGACTCCAAATGTATCCCTGATTTGGATGAAAACAAAGTTATTCTGAGGATGGGGAGGTGTGAGCAAAAGATCCATAACACATCCCTTATAAGCTACTGAAATAGCATATATTCCCTGTCAACTTACTTCTATGTTCACTAATTCAACAATGTTGCTGACAACACGAGGTCTACGTTTCTACTCTAAATGACAGAAATTATAGATCATACACATCTGGAAAAGTCATTAAGAAGAGCATCTGCTTGCTGTATTAAAACAGAAGAATGTGGTTTTAAGAAAAAAAATAAATTATGATCTGTGTTTCATGGAATAAGACAGTCGGTGCTGGAGTCACAAGGAAATAATTCTCTTGAGTTTGTGAGCACCTGGACGGCTATGTTGTTGGAAATGTCCCCTCTCCTAAGGCACCAGGTCTGGGACAGGTAGATAGATGCACTTAGACAGGGGCACCTGGGTGGCTCAGTCAGTTAAGTGTCCGACTTTGGCTCAGGTCATGATCTCACAGTTTGTGTGTTCAAGCCCTGTGTCAGGCTCTGTGCTGACAGTTGGAACCTGGAGCCTGCTTCAGATTCTGTGTCTCCCTCTCCACCTCTCCCCTGCTCATGCTCGCTCTGTCTCCCTCTCTCTCAAAAATAAATACGCATTAAAAAAAAATAAAAAAAAAAAAAAAAGATGCACTTAGACAGATGGCTGGGTCCTGCCAGTGGGAAGGGAGATGGGGACATTAGATTGCTTTCAGGCACCAAGAAAACATCAGTCTTTCTCCTTTGGTGCTTGAGATTCGATCCACCCTTATGTGGTTCTTGTCACTTAATTTGCAAGTAGACACTGTTTTTTAATGTCATGATATTCAACCTGGTACAGTGGAAAGAATAATGCGCTTGATGCCAAAGTCCTGGGTCCCAGTCCTGATTTCCCTCTATCAGCCCTGAGACCTTATCTAGGCAAGTCACTTAGAGATCTCTGAGCCAAGGCTTTCTCACCTGTGTGAGTGGGTAAGTTACCCGTCCTGTCTTTTATGATTTGGCTACCACATGAGAATCTCTAACAAAGTACTTTCTAGATGGAGAACTGATATATAAAGGGAAGGCATTCATGGGCTTCTGTTGTAAGAAATGAGAAGATCACTAGAAAAGGCTTCATTCTGATCCTCTACCCGCCTCCGAAAAATTCAATGGCTTCAGCAAATTATGCTTAGCAAGGTCTTCACTACTTTACTCCCCTTGTTTTTCATGTACCCAGTTCAGTTCTTGATTCACAGACACTGAACTTGAACTCAGGTTCATGATTGGGCGTCTGCTAAGTACCTGCTGTGAATATGGTATCACTCTGGGAAGCAAAGAGATGGGAAAAGAGGAGGCTATTGCCCAAGAAGAGCTTGTAAAGGGCAGAAGCCCAAGGGGAGGAGGGGAGAGAATGGAGCCTAGAAACAGGACGCAGTGTGAGTCGTGGGTGCTTAGGAACTACTTGCAGCAAATGGGCCTTAAGCTACCCCCAAATACTCTTGGAAATCAAGAACTATGAAGAAATGGAAATGGAACAAAATGGGAGAGAGGGAACCAGACAGAAAGGTAGGTTCAGGTTCCATCTTCAGGTGACACTTTCTCAAGCAACTCTCCCCTTCTCTCTGGGCTGTGGTTCCCATGCTGGCCACAGAGAAGGCCCTTTCCAGCCCTTCTGTGTTGAGTCACTGACCCCCAGATGGGGCAGGCTGCAAGCAGGGGGACAATTCCGCCCTCACCCAAACCTCACCATCTCTGAGAGCTGGGTCACCGCACGTCAAGCCTAGTGAGCAGACCACACATGGACACACGGCCATTTTGTGGCAGAAGGGCTGCAAATTACCTGGTGTGGCTGTTGGAGGACAGGCTCTCCCAGGGCTGAGCGCTGCAGCCGGCCACGGCAAAAGCGCCCCCGCAGCTGCCGTCCAGCTTCATGAGCAGGGCCTTGGCAGCATTCTCAGCTGTCTTCCGGCAGTCGTGAGCGCGCTGGAGCATCTGAGTGATGTTGTCATCCCCTGACTGGTCTCCTATGTCACAAAGAAGCCAAAGGATTAGTCAACCAGGTCTACACGAGCCAAGTCTGGGAGTGAGCTTGGATCATCAGTTCTCAGTTCCTCAGGGCAGAGGTGGCCTGCTGGAGAGAAACTAGCAGTGGATGGCCAATGAAGAGATCCACATGCTGGGCCGGGCTCCATCACTTAGAAACTGTACTTAGCATGGCATGTCTCTGCTCTGGGCTCTACTGTCCTCACTGATGAAGAGTTGGTCAGTGTGATATCTGAGGTCTGTCTCGAGCTCTAACATGCTATGATTTTCTAATTATCCAGGCTCCTGACTTCTCCCACTCAGTTTCAATCTACCACTAGGCCACTCTTTCCTGTGTCAGCACTTCCTTGTGAATGAGGCCCAACTGTCTCCTCCACACATCCAGAACTTTGCTCAGAGCTTCGTGTAGGCTAGAGAAACAAACCTAATAGTTAAAATGAGAACTTCAGCTTGGCAGTGTATTTTCTGCACCAGTGTTATCCCTTTTTCTCTCAGCTTGGGCACTGTCAGTGACGAGCCCAGATGCCTCCATGAGCCAGGGAGCTGCGCTGGAGCAAGACCTCAAGAGTGGTGGGCACCAACGCAGAGCTAGACAGCAAATTCCCTGCCTAAAATGGACACATTCTTGTTGTGTTTTAGAAACCATACTGGCCACACAGGTTACCAGTTTGCAGTCTGCAGCCTAGATCCCTAGTCTTCCAAATATTTTCCAATAAAATTATATACCAAAGCCTAAGATACAAAAATGGTAAAAATGGTAAACAAAACAAAACAAAACAGTTGAAGTGGGCGAGGGTGGAGGTCATACATTCAGTTTCCCCCACTCCAAGCCCACTGCTGAGGCCCAAAGACACTCTTTCAGCTTCCCAGGGTATAGTTTGAAAACCATTGGCCTAAATCATCTAGAATGAATGTAACGAATGCCTGTGTAGTCAACACAAACCAGAAAAGGGGCGCCTGGGTGGCTCAGTCGGTTAAGCATCCAACTCTTGATTTCGGCTCAGGTCATGATCTCACAGTTCGTGGGATCGAGCCCCATGTTGGAATCTGTGCTGAGCCTGGAGCCAGCCTGCTTGAGATTCTCTCTCTCCCTCTCCCCCTCCCCTTCATGCATATGCACATGGTCTCTCTCTCTCTCTCTCTCTAAAATAAATAAACTTAAAAAAAAAAAAAAAGAAACAGAAAAGAACCAGTGACTGGTACTGTGGGTAAATGTCAGTACGTGCTCTGCTGTGCAACTATAGGGCCCACTAGAGCAAAACGCAGGTCAACGGCTACCGTCAGCAGAATGTAAGGGAGGTTTAATAGGGAACTGCTCATGATAAGCCAACTCACAGCTTTATGGAGAGTGGGGAAGAAGTGTGGGTGTATACGTCCTGCAGGGCTAAGCTTACCAGGCCAGCTTCCCTCTGGCCATTTCTCGGACAACATTCATAACTTACTTCCTTCCACAAACGAGATATGTTCCATACATCTCACCAATTGACTATTCTTTGAATTCTGTTCTGAAGTAGGCATAATATTACTGACTGGCTCATTTTATAAATATATCATGAGCTACCCAGGATTATGTTAATACAAAGCATTTCATTATTGATTTTAAGTATTTTAAATGCAGATTTGTATAAGCCCTTCCAGCTCTTACCCAGTAACTGTGCCAAGTAGATACAAGCCTAATAAAAGGTACCTTTCCAGGAAAGGATGGTTTAAGACAACCTCTGATGATACAAACTGGAACTAAGAGGATTGATTTTTTTCCCGTTAATTGATCATTTTCCTTAATACATATATTTAAAAAAAAAATTGACAGCAGGCCAAGATCATTTTAGGATCAGTTTAATATGAGGTATAAAGTTTTATGGTCTAGTGAAAAGATCCTGAAAAATGAGGTTTCTAATGGAAATGTTGGCAGAGTTTCTACTTCTGGGCTGGGATGTTAATACTACAAAAAATATATAAAAATAAAAATAAAAAGCAGAAAGAGGAAAGGAGGGTGGCCACCCATACAAATGCTCCCTTGCCTGGTAACTTGGATATAGAGCAGGAAATTAATGCCCAGGATACTTCCTTTCCTTCAGATTTGCTTCAGATTCCTGGACAGGTCAAAACTGAAGGGGAAAAAACTTGTGAGTATTCAGTGCGAATGGTAGACTCCAGGCGAGGGGGAGGAGCTGGTGAGAATGTCAGGGTCGGGGTGGGGATGCACTTGGGAGGTGCCATGGAGTCGACCTTCTTTGCCAGGTGTATCCTGGAAGGAAGGCCCTCCTGGAGGCTCCCAGCCCTTGCCCAGAAGCGGGTCCTTGACCAATGGCCTGGTTCCTATGGCTGAGGACTCCCGGCTCACCCACACCACCCAGTTTGGCTCTGCCATTAGACAGTGTTCTGGTTACCTGCTGTTGCTTCTCCCAAGAAGCTGCTGCTATAAAGTGCAGGCTGAGGTAACGTCCAAGCCTCAGTGCTGAAATACGGCAATGTTCTCCCTTGATCTCTCTTTCCTTTCAAGCACTATTTCTACTGTGCCTTCCTCACATTAATCCAAGGCCCAGAGCCATGATCACGGGCCAAGTTTTAGCAAATGTTGCTAACCAGAATGCCACATTTGTGCCTTTTTCAATTATATATCCCTTCCAGTCACTCAAAAGTGACGGGTACTCGTGGGGGGTACTGCAGATCTAGAGGGACAGATTGGGCCAATAAGACACATGACATGACCCCAGGGTGGGGGAGGTGAGTGGGTCAGCAGACACCTCCGCTCCCCCACAGGGCTGGACTCCAGGGATAGCCTCTGAAGCAGACGGCAGGGTGTGAAACCATTTCCTCTCTGTTCACAAGGCACCTGGAGACGAGGTAGGGGGGACCCATGCCTCAAAACTACCCAAAAGAACAAACCTGGGGGAAAAGCACAGCCAACAGAGCAGTGAGTCGCAGCAAAGGCCACGAGGGCAGCAAAGGGACCCTTAACAATCAGCATCACAGAGAGACTGCGGGAAAGTTGGTCCCTTTCATCACAAACTGTGGGCCTCCTGCTCCATCTGGTCCTCCTGTTGGCCCGGGAGGGTATGTTTCCTAAGAGGGCCTGTTTGTTTTAACTTGTCTGTAATTCTGTTTCCACTCCAGTTCTTGCTGCATTCAACATAAACAATTTACTCACTCAGTCATGAGGAAAAAACGAAAAACACACTTGACAAGCGAATTTCACGTTGTTGGGAGGTGTTCCAATGCCAACAGCAAAATGAGGGCACCGCAGAGCAGAAGAGGCGGGGGACAAGAAGGAAGAGGGAGGGAGACACACTTACCAGGAGAGGACCCCACGCCGGCTGCCCGGAACTGCCCCAGGATAAGGCTCTGCTCACTCTCAGCCAGTGCCAGGAGGAGTTCATAGGCTTCTATGCACTGCTCACTGAAACAGAAGCACATAGTGTCCTCAACTCTGGCAGAGGACAGCGAGCCTCTTCAGTGCAGCACTGTCCCCCTGGGCAAAGTGGCTCCGGACCTGCATCTCAGCACTGCTGTCCACGTAAGCAAGAAAATATCCACAAATATTCCTGCACAAAGCCAAGGGCGTGCTTTGCTATGTTGCCCCTCCTTCCCTTTTTACTTCACTTAAACTTTTACTTTAAATTTTTTTTTTCAACGTTTTTATTTATTTTTGGGACAGAGAGAGACAGAGCATGAACGGGGGAGGGGCAGAGAGAGAGGGAGACACAGAATCGGAAACAAGCTCCAGGCTCCGAGCCATCCACCCAGAGCCTGACGCGGGGCTCGAACTCACGGACCGCAAGATCGTGACCTGGCTGAAGTCGGACGCTTAACCGACTGCGCCACCCAGGCGCCCCTAAACTTTTACTTTAAACTAGCATCTAGAAAAATACAAGAGTAGCAATAAAAGTGAGAGAGTTAAGTTCATTGCCTCTTTGATGATCAGCAAAAAAGGAAATGTAATATGCCTGTGGTAGCCAGCCTCAAAGATGGCCCCCGCTGATGGCATACGCTGGTATCCACACCCTTGTGTTATCCCCTTCTGCACTGTACCAGAGTTGGTCTATGTGACTAAGAGGATATGGGATGTCACTTCCAAGATCACGTTATTAAAAAGCATGGTGACTTCCATCTGTTCTCTCCCTTCACTTTCTCTCTTGGCTCACCCTCTCTAGAGAACGCCAGGTGCCATGCCTTGAAGACTCTCGAGCAGCCCCATGGAGAGACCCATGTGGTGAGGAACTAAGGCTTCCAGCCAACAGTGAGTGAAGGACGGAGGACTCCACCCAACAGCTGTGTGAATGAGCCTTCTTAGAAGCAGATCCGCCAGCTCCAGTTAAGGTTTCAGATGACAAGGCCCTGGCTAGCAGCTTGAGCAGAACCTCCTAAGAGCCCCTGAGCTGGAACACTACCTAGCTACACCATTCCCAGCTTCCTGACCCTAGAAACTGCCACAAGAAACAGTGACAAAGGAAGGGAGGGAGGAAGGAAGCCCCAGAAAGAAGACTATTTGACCTAAACCTTCAGGAGCCACTAGCCACATGTGGCTAATTAAAAAGAATTTAAGTAAAATGAAAAATTCAGTTCTTCTGTTGCAATCGCCATATATCGTATGTTGAAGAGCCACATGTGGCTAGCAGTTACCATATTGGACAGCACAGAGAACAGGTCCATCATCACAGAAAGTTCTATTAGATGCTTGTAAAACTATCCCTTGAATCACACAAAATCTCTGACAAGTTTGGATTTCTAAGAGGAAGATATTAGTCTCTCTTCTTTTGCTGATCATCAGTGAACACACCAGGTATAGGTTCTAAGAGCGACCCTTTCCACACTGCCACCCGTGACCCACGTGGACCTGCACAGGAGGTGGAGCGTGTGCTTCTGAGTAGTCCTGACAAGTAGTCCTGAGTAATGCCTGAGTAGTCCTGGATAAGATGCCTGCAGTGCAGAAATCTCCCTGCTAAGCAAATAACTGATTAGCTTCTCTAAGCTAAGCAGGAGAAATGTTGCTTTATTCAACATTTAGTCATCAGACCATCTGTTTTTCGATTTTCTCTGCTCTCATCTTCCTTCCCTAAGAGATCAGGAGCCATCACTAGCTCCGGGTGCCAGTAGCCCCTCCTTTCAAGGGCAGTCCATCTTTCAGGTTAGAGACATGGTGACACTGCTTTATCCACACAGATCAAAGGCAGACCTGTGTCACAGAACAGCCTCTTTCAAAAGTTATCGTAGGTGGACTGTCTGTTTGCTTTGGTGTGTCTGTAAACTAGCATGATCGTGTTTTAGCTGTGGTCTCCTATGATTTGGTTTGATTTTGTTTTTTGAAGAAACAAAGCTTCTTGAAACATGCTGATCTTTTCAGAGGATGCTAAGAGTAGGGTAGTCACTACTCTGGGATCTTGGCAAATATGCCTAAGTGGTGCCACTAATAAAATAACCTCTGAAAACACTAATGGATAGCTTTGTAGTTAGTAAACAAATAGTAATTTAAAAATAAATTCTGGGGCACCTGGGAGCTCAGTTGGTTAAGTGTCCAACTCTTGGTTTCGGCTCAGGTCATGATCTCACAGTTTGTGAGTTTGAGTCCCACATTGGGCTTTGCACTGACAGTGTGGAGCCTGCTTGGGATATTCTCTCTCTCTCTCTCTCTCTCTCTCTCTCTCTCTCTCTCTCTCTCCACCCAAAATAATTAATCTTAAAAAAACAATCTTCTTAAAAATAGTTAATTCCAAAGCTGATGAGGCTGAAAAAAGTGGTACATTCATATACCCCTTGCTCGTTGATGAATGAATTATATTCACTTAAAATGACTTGTTTGTCTGGGGAAAAAACTGGGAGCATGCCTGAAGAACTATGAAAATATTCATATACTTTGACCTATAATTCCTGCTAGGGGGATTTTATCCCAAGGAAAATATTCAAAAGAAGGAAGATATTATCTGTATTAAATTATTTCCCATAAATTATTTTCAATATCCAAAGCCTACAAAAATCTAAACGTATTTTAGAGAAATGAGTAAATAAAATATGTAAGCTTGATGTAGGGATACAGTCATTCAAAATGCATGCAGACTATTGACCAGCATTACAGAACTACCATAGATCGAAGAAACAGAATATCCTAGGTTTTAACAATGTAAAATACACACAAACGTGAATAAAGACTGGAAAGAGCAACAAATGAATATATAAATGCAAAAATAAATATTTTCAGTGATATTGCTTGGACGGAATAATATTTACGTTGAACATGCTAACAGAATGGTTTTCTAACACCATACTCATTTCTCTTATTTTCTTAATTGCCACAAGAGTGCTAATGGATTTTCCATACATATCACATTAGTATTTGCTGGCCCAACCCCCTGTATATGTTTTCTAAAAGCCTGTTTTCTACTTTTATGCGGGTTACTGTAAATGCATTTCTCAGTTGAAATGCCCCCCACCACCCTTGTGCAGCCTCACTTCCCCACCTGTACTGCAGGGCCAGCCTCAGCGCCGTGGCGTTGGATTCATACTTCCCCACCAGCATACTCATGCGCTCAGCGTTGCTCTTGCATTCTTCCAGGGTTATGGTCAGGAGGTCATTTTGGGATTTGAGGTGTTCAATGCGGCTACAAAGGAAGAAAAATCTCTTTCACCATTTCACGCTGGGATTATAATTCATTTGCCAGTATTTGAGTCATCTCCTGTAGACCCAGGCCAGACACGTGCATTAGGATGTGAGCTTGTCAGAGGTTTTAGCAAATGGAACTGACATGAAGTATTTAAAGAAAGCAACTCTGAGCACAAGAATCACTTAATTCTGTGTGAATTAGAAATACATGGAAGTCCCCTGATTATTTCCTACTCAGCCATCAACACACCACGTGCCATGTATGGTGTGAGGCTCTGAGCATACACCAAGGAAAGAAGCCAACCGTGTGACCTCAGGCGCTTCAATAAACCACCCTCCACAGGGACAAACAAAATATCAGTGCCATAATAATAGCTACTATTTATTAAACCCCTGCTCAGTGACCCTCTAATGGCCCTCTGACTTAAGTACTATTATCCCCATTCTCAGAGGAGGAAGTAGAGTCACAGAGGGGTTAAGGACATTGCCCTGGGATTTGAGTCAAGAAGTCTGACCTCAGATCCTGTACTGTTCACCACTCAGGGCAGAAGCAAAAGATGAATCAGGGAGTGAGTACGAAACTCTCCCTAAGGGTCTCTGAATGGGCAGTGGACCAGGAACCGTGGATTATGTCCAAAGCTCCTTCCACTTTGGACACTCCTGCAACTGTTAACTACCTGTAGGGCAAGCAGCAGGAACTTTACGCTTTGTAGGAACCAGAACTATAAATTCAGAACAAATGAGTTAATGGCAACGTCAGAAAAACATAAGCATTCAGCTTCTCTGTTTTCTGTCCTAGGACAGAGGCTCTGGATGCAATGATTCATTTCCCATCGACACACCCATTTATAGTACTCTGACCACCAAGGCTTCAAGACACAGGGTTTCACACATACAAAATGCAAGTGACTCAATGCTCTGGTTTCTCTTCAGATCGCATAAGTCTTTCGCCTTTTACAAAATGCAAGTGACTCTTGAAAAAGTAACAGGCTTGGAAGCCATTTGCTTTGTGGATCAATCTTAGGACCACGTATCTTAAGAGAAGAATGTGGACACACTCACCAACACTGGAGATGGCTGGTGAGTGTATAATTAAGACCACTGTGAGACTTTGGCAACTCCAAGGTCAAGTCAGTGTAAGGTGCTACAAGAACATACTTTTCTGTTCTTGTTGAGATTAAGACTTCTTGAGACAGTCCCCACTTTCCTTCACACTCCACCTTGCTCCAATGTACATTTGGACCCCACCAATTAGACGAAACTCTTTTAGCCAGCTCACAGACCTACATGCGACCAATCACATCTCAGGGCCCTTCTCAGGCAACCCCGCTTAATAGGCTACTCCTTCCTTCTGAAAATGTTGTCTCTCACTTAGGTCATGACAGGTCTCTACTGGTTTTCTTCCTGCCTTAAAGGATGTTTCTTCCGTCTTCTTTGCTGGCTCCTTATTCTCTATGAAATCTGTGAGGGTTGGCATTCCCTCAGGACTCAGTCCAGGGTGCCCTTCTGCATCAGTTCCCATCCCTACCCCAGGGTAATTTTATCCAGTTCATGACTTTAACAGGCATTTATGTTCCTATGGCTCCCAAATTTCTCTAGCCCGGACCTCTCTTCTGAGTGCCAGTCTCACATCTCCAGCTGTTTCCTGATACTTCCATGTGGGTGCCACACCAGCACCTCAAATTTAATATTACCAAATGAGACGTATTTCCCCCAAACCTTGCCCTCCCTCATCTTCTCCATTCAGTAAATGCCACCACCATCTTCTCAACGATACAGGTGAGACACATGAGAATCTTCTTTGAGACCATCCCTTCCTCTTACATCCAGATCTACTACAACTACAGTTTCCATTGATTCTATACCACCAAACACACTGACCCCCATTGCTTCGCATCATCTCCACTTTGGCCACACTGGGCCACTGCAATCATTGCTCTGCTTCCACTCTTGCCCCCACCCCCTTCCATTCTTCACACCTGAGTCATCTTTCAAAATCTAAATCAGGTCTGTTCTTCTATTACTTAAAACTCTTTAATGACTTCCATTGATACTTAGAATAAAGAGCAGACTTGGTCCATGGCCTCAAAATCCACATCCCACCAAGCCCTGCCGACTCTGCCACCTTATTACATGTGACTCCTTCTTTCATCCACCCCATTTCAGTTCCATTGGCCTTCGAACAGCTCCTACTTCATGTCAACCTTCTTTTTGGCCATAAGATTGTTAAGTTGGTTTGTAAGACTCTTAGTTTGTCATATGGCTGCTTCCCTTTTCCCTTAAACTCTCAACTTACAGCCCCATCTTCAGAGATGCCTTCCCTGGCTACCTATCTAAAATCAACCCCCTCCCCTCTTACTCTATCACAGTGCCCTATTTACTGGGAGTTTTCTTATGATCTCATTTGTTTGCTTCTTATATAGCTTCCCTAACAGAATACAAACTCCATGAGAGTGGACACCTTATCTCTTTTACTTTCCTCTGCATGACAAATAGCTTAGCATGGAGGAGGTGCTTAGAACAGATTTGTTAAGTAAGGACATACTTCTGAGGAAGTATGACCTCCCAACCCACACACTATCACAAAGCTACAGCTCTCATTTTTGGACGTGTAAGAGGGCCTCCAACTGTGACATAGGTAGTTTAACATGAGGATACACTGATAGATCATTTCTAAGATTATTCCCGTATTCTCGCTATAGCTACGGTCATAGACAGGACACTGGAGGGGAAGTCCAAGGGCAGGGGGAGAATTCCAGCTAGGCTATTTAACAGCTCTGGACTCAAGGCAAGTCACTCAACACCGAAGCCTTTGTTTTCTTATTTGCAAAATGAGACTATTCTTCCCTCCCAAGTTGAAGATTAAGTGGTTGTTTGTGAGAACCCTTTGTAAACTGTTAAACACTGTAATAACGTGAGCTACAAGCACCAAATATTTCCCCTTCCTTTGGTGTCTCCTAGGTAAACAGAACTGAGGAGAAAGGAACCTCCCCCAAGTTCAACCACAAAGCAGGCTTGTTAAATCCCAGAATCTGTGGAGAGGAGATCCTCACTCAACAGAGGGTCCCTGAAGGCATCTGACTTCATTAAACTGCAAAGGGCATATCTGATTCAGTTCTTAAGCACTCCCTGGCAGTGGTACTGAGATGGCGGCTTCTTTACTGCTACAAGGTAATCATCGGGATCGTCACTCTTAAGTATTTTGGATTTAATAAGGAAACCATTTAATTTCCAGATTTGAAATAACCTAGATTGCCATATTTCCCTAGTCCTCAAGCACTGTATTAAACAGCTTCAAATCAGGGAATGCTAATATGATAATTCAATTTATTTAGGTTTGCCAGACACAAGGGGAATGGCATTAAGCAACGGTGGATGGGGACTGGCATCCACATTTCTTCCTGGTCAGTTCATAAGCCTTTCAAATTCTCCCACTGAAGACTGGTAGGTCAAAGCAGCCATGCCATACTTGGATATGATTTAGCAGTGCACTCTGTCCCTGTGGGACTCATTCTGAGCCAGGGTGGTTTACCACGGTTTGGCCCTGGTCCTTCTCCTTTGCTTTTTCAGCAACTCTCATTGCTAGGATGACCTACCAGCCAATCTTTGCCGAGAGGCTTGAGTGCAAACTTTAACTACCTCTGTTGTGAGATTTGAGAAGAATCCATAAAACTGGCAAAAATTTCTAAGTAGGACAGTTTGACCTACTTAGAAAATTATTCTCAGTAGGCCTAAGTAGGATAGAATGTAAGGACTGAGGGTTGTGTACCCTGCAAAAAGCATAAATAAAATTAGGCAGCCTTCCAAGAGAAGCAGGGAGGGTTAAACCAGCATGCCTGGTCAATCCCAGAATGCCTCCATCAGACCGCCTTTGCTACTTCCTGGTTGCTCCAGGCGCCCCTAGGATGCTGACTCAACATTCCAGAGTTTCTCTCTGTGGTTCCTGGCAGCACCGGCCTACATGCTAAGTAGCCATCTTGTAATTCTGACCCACTCGTCATTCTATACAACTGCTCCCAGGACTTGCTACATAATTTGCAAGGGCCGGTGCTCAATAAAAAGGTGGGGCCCTGGTTCATCAATTATTAAGACTTTAAAATGGTAACACTAGAGCAGTAAAGCCAAGAGTGGGGTCTTCCCAAACATGAGGTTTGCACATTTGAAAACACAGGTCACACAACGCCCTTGAAGCCAGCCCCAGCTGCTGTAAGCACTCCTGCAATGCACAAGAAGGTGGAACTCCCCACCCACGAGCCTGAGAGCATCGCTCTGTGTCACAACTCATAAGCCAACTTGAATTGATTTTTGAAAGGGAAAGGAGGGCCGTTCCACATCCCCCGCCCCTGCCCCAAAGCAACCACTCCAATATATAGGATGTCTCCTTACCTATTCAACCGCTCTGTTTCCACCTCAAACTCTCTAATTTTGCTTTCTGAGATGGCAGATCCATGTGAGTAGAGTGTTTGGAAGATCTCCTGGATGTTGGAGCAGTCCTGAAGAGAGTGGGCCAGGTGTTCCGCCACACTGCTGGATACCTGTATAGGTGAGCACAAATCCTCCTCTAGACACGTTGCTTGGGGGACCAGTCCTCAGGCATGCTTTGCATGCAAGAGAATTTAAAGCTGATATCCCTTGACAACCAGGCACCAGGAGATGGTCACCCCGATCTTTCTTGGTTTGTATGATACGATTCTGTGATAATAAGCTAACTACTGTGAAAACAGTACATAAACAGAATCAAAATACAGCTGTATCCTCCAGGCATATACTGCTGGGTGGCAGGCCTGGGGCAGCATGCTGCTTTACAGTTCCTAAATCTGGGGATATTGAACAGAGTGTGGACTCCTTTCCCCTTCCTGAGCTCCCTGTCCCTCCAGGTCCTCGTCTCTGGTTGCTGCAGCCCAACAGAGCAGCTGGTTCCTTTATTTTCACAGTTTGGCTTCTGCACCAAATCTGGATGAATGCAATTGTTCTCAGCGCAAAATTCTAAGTTTAGGGCCTTAAAAAAAAATACTATTCAGGCTTTCCCCCACCGCTGGGGATCAGATAGTTGGCTCTCTCAGCCTTACCCCCAATCTTAAAAAAAAAATCCTTAGGGAACTCCAACTACTCCCTTTTCACCATCCATCAGCTGTTATGGGCCCAAGGGGTTTGTAGGCTCTCCAGATGAAAACCCTGATAACTAAGCGGGAAGGTTCCAGTCTTTCCTGGCATCAGGCTACACTTCAAAGGCAGCACTCATCTTCACTGGACAGCACGTTCCCTTTTAAGAGGCATGTGCAAAAGGTAAAATTCTTTTAGAGCTTCCTGACCTACTCGGTCTCTGGGGTAGCAGGGTGATATACAGCAGGTACTTCAAGACTTTCATCTACATCACCAGTAATGAGACCTAAATCATTTCTTTCTGAAAGGTTTCAAGTAGAGAAAAAGAAAAATTCCCTTAAAGCCGAATGAGTAATTCCCTGATGAAGAAACCACTCTACATTTTAATCTGATCCTCTGGAAGGAAATGGGGTAGGATTTATTATTATAATTAACTGGTTTATGGGAGGTGAACTTGGGAAGTTCTGTCATCTACGAGCTGCGGCCTGTGCAGCTCTACTGGGCACTTTCTTGCCTTGCTTCTTGTGAACACTCACCCCTATACTACTGATTTCTGATCCCAGGACTGGTCGATCAGATGATGAAGACTCGGACCTGGTCTTCGATAGCTTCACCCTCTCAGCAATCTTGAAAAACAAAAAATTATCGAAAAATGACATATCACTCTCTAGATACACTGTTGAGACTGTGTTTTACAGGGCTCTTGTTTAGCCATGGCAACTAAACGGATCAATGAATTTCTTAAAAATTACTCATCCAATTTTTCTACCATCTGCTTAACCCAGGGTTTTCCAACCCTAGCACTAGCGACATTTGGGGTTGGATATTCTTTGCTGTAGAATTCTGTGCGCCATAGGACGCTTAGCAGCATCACTGGCCTCTAGCCACAAGATGCCACTAGTACTCTAGCTGTGACCACCAGAAAGGTCTCCAGACATTGCCAAATACCCATTGAAGGGACAAAATCACTGCTGGTTGAGAAACACTGGTTTGACCCAACTTATTCAACTTGATGATTGAGAACTAACCTTCTTGTGGAGACTGGTAGATTACCAGGGAAGAGAATATGTGTCATCTGACCAGTCCCTCTGGGGCAGACTCAACATATAAGCAGGCATGAGGCTGCCTCTCTAACTGACATGGCGTGCCCAGCAGAGCCTATCTGTCTGCAGGCAGGGCTGTTGGTCCTATGAGAAGGGAGATCATTGATTTATTACTCAGGGTCCCCTCCTGGGCTGAATCCCAGTCCTCAAGAGCAACTATCCATCCACCCCTTCTACTGTAGAACCTGACAAAACATCTTACTTTCCACAACAAGTTGACAGCATGACCTGCTCCTGCTAGTTGATTAATGAGAATTGGCATCCAGGTCACAGCTGAGAGAGACTTAAAACTACTAGCGGGTTATCTCTCCCTGCAGCCCCAGCATAGGAGGCCTGTGTGAGATGCTAGGGAAGAGCCCCTCGCAGCCTTGTGCACTAATCACATGCCTGCACAGTGGCCATGCTTGGGAGGGGCTGGTGCTTCCAGATAAAAGAGGTGGTGCTCCCACCCGCTCCTGGAGCTCACCTTGGCGATTGGAATGTCGTTGCTGCTGCTGCTCGTGCTCAACTCCCCGGTGCTGGGGTTAACTGGGCGGTTGGCGGAAGTGAGGCGGCCAGGGCTGGCAGGCCCTGTGGCCTGAACGCTCTGTAGTCGCGTTTGAAGCTCTCGAACCTGAAATAATAATGCCTTTAGACACAGTCTGTAGTTTCCCTGGCCAAAGAGCAAAATAGCCAGATGGGTGGATGGCTGAGTTTTCATTTACATTAAGAGATCAGCTTCACTGAAAAGCTAACTTGGTTAAGTCCACGTACAAGTTTGCCGTATTCTTAACTAGACCTGCCACTGGCTGGCCATCATCTGTTCTTCACAAGTATGATGTAAAAATGGTTTTTAAGGCTCTGGAAGGTTCCAACAGAGCTGCAAGGACCATCTTTAAGGAATGTTTATTCCTTGAACCTCACGGGCCTGAACGCCTGAATGGCACTGCAGATAGAGAACCTGGGATGAAATCGCCACTCTCATGGAACTCAGACATGAGAGAACAAATAATTTCAATGCAAGTGCACATTGATGTTATAGATATCCACCTAAGGTGCTGTAGGAAGCAAAAAAGAGGAAGAATGTGTCTCCATCTGAAGTCGACAGGGAAGGAGGGGGTGGTGCTGGAACAGAGTCTTCGAGGTGACCTGGTTGTAACAGACAAGAGTAGGGGCTGGCTCTCGTGGTGCTATGGGTGAGCTGAAGTGTAGCTGGGAGAAGAGCATGCACAGGAGCACAGGCAGCCGGGTGACACCCTAGGCCTGAAGAGCTGCATGCACTAGCACAGAGGGGAGCCTAAGGGGAAGACACAGATGCACCTGAGCTCTTCCCCAAGAGATGTCAAGGAGGGCTTATCCTGGGAATAGTGGAGTGTGTCAACAGTCTTTCTGTATAAAAGAGAAACACGGGGCCCCTTGAGTTGAATTTAGAACACACATTTACCTGCACAGAATTTAAATGTCCAAACTCCCTTCTCTAGGACTATGGCTCAGCGATTTCCAAAGTGAGAAGTGTTCCAAGTAAGTGAAGGTAATTGTTTGAAATTGGTCTTCCTGATGACCTGGATCACAGCTTTATCATCGGGTACAGTGTCTACCTTGAAGGGCAAACGGACTATGGCACCCGAGGGACCTTCCAAATGGGCACCAGGTCCTGCTGGGAAGAATCATCACTGGCACATCTGAGGCAGTGCTTTTCAAACTTGTCAGTGCACCAGAATGTCAGGGAGGCTTGTTAAAACACAGAGTACAGGGTCCCACCCCCAGGGATTCTGAGTTAGTAGGTAGAATCTGCATATCTACTAGGCTCCCAGGACCTGCAGATGCCCCAGTTGGGGGCTCACACCTTGAGTCTTAAGGGACTCCCAGGGCCACACAGCACCTCAGCCACATCCCTGACACCAAAACCCTTTTCTAAAAGCGACTGGAAAGCTTTTTATATTAAATATCTTGGATGTCTCCATCCTGCTAAATTGGGAACCAAAAGTAATTGAAATTTCAATAATTCATCAACATATTAGAAGCCAAAATTGGAAAATTCCCTCGGAGCAAATTGCATTCAATAGGGTAACAGCTACAAAGCGCCTAATGCTTTGCTGAAGCTTCCAGTAACTGTGGGTTGATGGAAATGTGGGTCGTCCTCATAGTACACCAGACACAGAGCTGACCTCAAAATAGTTTAAAGACTAGAAAAACATATGCTTGTTAAAGCCAAATGGTATTGCTGGGGAAAGATGACAGAGCTCATTCTAGACTGGTCCCCAACAAATCAAGAAGAGGCATAGCGTGGAGGCCTCTTTATGCTGCATGGCAAAGGGAGAGGGCCCACTTTCCCATCAAGCTGGCTTCCTGGCACCTGGGAAAACTCCCTGGTGGAGACCATGGATTTCAATTACTTATTGCTGTTTAAGTCTGATGAGGGCCTTAATAACAAACAATGTTAACACCACTCCAAAATCTAAAGAGTATCTGAATCATTCACAAAGCAATCAATGGTCTGTTCCCAGAATGCCAATTGGCCCACCTCATCTTACTTTTAAAATATATACGTAAGGCGTACGTGGGTAGCTCAGTTGGTTAAGCCTCTGACTCTTGATTTCGGCTTAGGTCATGATCCCACGTTTGTTGGAATTGAGCCCCACATCGGGCTCTGCGCTGAGCGTGGAGCCTGCTTGGTCTCTCTCCTCTCTCTGCTCCTTCCTCTCTCACCCTCTCGCTTTAAATAAATAAGCCACACACACACACACACACACACACACACACACACACACACACACACACATATATACACACAAACATATAAATTTATTTGTAAATATATATTAATTTCCTTGGGCAAATTTATAAGAACTTCATTAAAACTACCTAGGTTATTGGGGCACCTGGGTGGCTCAGTCAGTTAAGCGTCCAACTTCAGCTCAGGTCACGATATCATGGTTTGTGAGTTCGAGCCCTGAGTTGGGCTCTGCTGCCACACCTTGGATCCTCTGGTCTCCCTGCTTCTCTGCCCCTCCCCTCTGTGCATGCGTGTATGTGCATGTCCTCTTTCTTTCAAAAATAAACATTAAAAAAACCTGCCCATGTTATTAAAAAAAAGTTTCTTCCTCTAATCACTAAAGTGAAACATGTCCACTGTGGAAAATTTAGATGGCACTGAAAAATAACAGAAAATGTTCTTTTTTTACTGCGTTTCCATGGCTTGTTTGCGCACAGGCATGCATGCTTAAAACCATTTCTAAATCTAAATATCCATTTTCCTTGAAAAAGTTTTAGACCTACAGAATGTCTTTGAAAAGCACAGAATGATAAACATGTTTATTTTTGGTCTACGCTTTATCATTTAATGATAATTGTTAGGCAGTGAAAAAAAATCCAGCTGAAGGGAGTAAAGTGAGCTTGTTATGAAGATAGACAGCCAGTTGGATTAAACAGCCTTCTCTCTTTTCTTGATTTGGTGGAGGGGGGTAGGGCTTAATTAATTTAAATGAATAAATGCACAGAAATGAAGGCTACAATCAATTTGCTGATTCAGCACAGATGAGGCTTGGGAGAAGGGAGAGACACAGCTCTGTCCTCATTCCTATTCTCACCCACTATAGGAGATTGTGTCATGTATTCCCCACCCCCACCCCCAAAAAAGACAGGCCAAGTTCTAAACCCCCAGTACCATGGCATCTGGGTGGCTCAGTCAGTTGAGCATCCCACTCTTGGTTTGGGCTCAGGTCAGGATCTTGCAGTTTTGTGAGTTCAAGCCCCACCTCAGGCTCTGCGAAGGTAGCAAGGAGCCTGCTTGGGTTTCTCTCTCTCCTTCTCTCTCTGCCCCTTCCCCACTTGAGCTGTCTCTCTCAAAATAAATAAACAAAAAAAAAAAAAGGTCAAGTAGTTGTTCAACAAGCAAATAAAAAGGAAAAGGCAATGGGGGCAGGGTGGAATGGGGTTGGGTGGTGTGGGGTGGAGAGGACTGTGAAAGGTTCAAATAAGGAACGGACATTAAAATGCCAGAACTCTGCATTTCTCATTTATATTCTCCCACAGAGTAAAGGGTCTTATAAAAATCATTTGATTAGAAAAGAGAATGAGGGGCACCTGGGTGGCTCAGTCAGTAAAGGTCTGACTCTTGATATGGGCTCAGGACGTGATCTCGAGGTCATGAGATAGAAACCTGCATCTGGCTCTGCACTGAGTGTGGATCCAGCTTGGGATTCTCTCTCTCCCTCTCTCTCTGCCTCCCTCCTGCTCGCAAGCATGCACATTCTCGCTCTGTCAGAATAAACAAGCATTTAAAAAAAAATTTTTTTTAATGTTTTTATTTATTTTTGAGACAGAGAGAGACAGAGCATGAGCAGGGGAGGGGCAGAGAGAGAGACACAGAATCTGAAGCAGGCTCCAGGCTCTGAGCTGTCAGCACAGAGCCTGACGCGGGGCTCAAACTCATGGACTGTGAGATCATGACCTGAGCCAAAGTCGGACGCTTAACTGACTGAGCCACTCAGGCGCCCCCAAAACAAACATTTTTTAAAAAAGAAAAGAGAATGAACTAAATGAACAAGAAAAAGGAGGTAAGTCAAGAGATGTACTGACAGTTCAAGAAAAAGATAAGGTTCAAACATCACAATGGAAGCAAAAATGGTAAAATACACCCTAGACTAGCATTACCCAACAACTCCTGGTACCAATGCTGATGTTGTACAGCTGCACTGGCCACATGTGACTTCTGAGAACTTGCAATGTGCCTACTAGACCCAAGGAACTAAATATTTAACTGCATTCTATTTTAATCAATTTGAATTCAAATGTAAATAGATGTAGCCAGTAATGACTGTATTGGTCAGTGCAGTTCTACAACTATTCTAGGAAGTTAAAAACACACACACACACACACACACACAAAACACAAATTGGTGGCTGGTGTGATTTAGTGAATCAGGGTGCCACTCAGCACAATGGCGAAAACATAAGAAGGAGCAGATTTTTCAAAGAGAAATAAAGACGCTAGCTTTGGACATGCTGAATTTGAGAAAACCATGGGGGTATCTAAGTGATTCAGTCAACAATTAGAAATAGAACCCAAGGGAAGGAGAGCAGAATTGGGCATACAGTTTAGGAATGTTACATGAAGATGAGGCTGCCCAGGGAAGAGGCAGAGCAATGGGGGTGGGAGGAGAGCCCATACACAGGCAATTGATCAATGGAGGACTGACGAGAAGGTGCTTTTGCTCTGGGATGGAAAACAGGTGAGGATAGGCAGTAAGAAAGGGGAGTTTGCAGATAGGAGGAGGATGGGAAACAGAAGAGCTCCCATCAGATGGGATGTTTCTCTAAGAGAAAAAAGTTAAAGTCCTCTGCTAGGAGTGAGGGAGGGAATAGCAGGTATCAGAAATGACAAAGGAAGCTGAGGACCAAAAAAAAAAAAAAAAAAAAAAAAAAAAAAACCCTGCAAACTAATACGTCAGCACTGAGAATGCACTGAGCTCTTTCATTCAAGACAGGAGACTGAGTCAATGCATTGTTCTCTTCAAACTCTGGAGACCTCATGGAAATAATAGTGAAGAATAAAAAGAACAGATTAAAACCGTAACAGTGAAAAGCACATGCTTAGGGCATTAGCAGAAAGATTTGGGCACATTCTGTACATGCAAAGTAGAAGGAAGAGTAATGATAGAAGGAACAGAATGGAAACACCGAATTCTATCAAATACACGAGGGAAGGCGGCCTGTCTACTCCCAAGAAGGTTGGCAGGGCTTAGACGCAGCCTTGGCAGGTACTATGAAGGACGAGAATGAAAAGTAGGCTGAAAACAGGAATAAGACTGTCTGTATACAGAACAAATGACAATTTCCAGCATATGACAGCCTCAGCTAAAGTAAACAGGCATTCCTCTTACTAAGAATGCAGAGAAATGCTGCATAAAAGAGCAACAATGAGAAAGAAATTTACTGCCAAGGTTAAAAGAAAGGCAGTGAGAGCTCCAGGTGCCAGAAATGAAGTGGGAAATAAAACTACAGAGGTTAGGGGGAGGTGGTGCCACAGCAGCCCTGGCAATTGAGAACGAGGTATAGCATGTGGGGCCAGGAGGGGCAGAGAGGCACCCCTGTCAGGCTGTCTGAGCAGATCCTCCTCTATAAGCCTGGAACTTTCCTGCTCCGCCGTTCTGTGACCAGTGCACTAGCACAAAGGGAGTTGCTGGAGAAGCCAGAAAGAAGCCCCAGAACTGTGCCCAGGGGTAAACCGTAAGAAGCCAAAATCCCAGACCCAGGACGCATTTAGGTGTTAAATCCAAATCTACAGTATCTGTGTATGGCAGGGCCCCAATCTTATAAATTAAGAGTGAACACTGGTCTGGATTTTGCCAGCCAGGCACTGCCTCAGAGACCTTATTTGTAAATCACCCATTATCTCTGGGGGACATAAAGCTCCTGTGACCAGAAGCTGCTGGACATGGAAGGATGACTGCAGAGAAGGGACAATGACACAAGAGAGGCAGCAATCTAAGCAGAGATGAAGCCACCCAAGAAGAAATGAAAATAAAGCAAATGGCAAACTATGTCACAATCAGTCTACTGAGGGCCCTTCGAGAGAGGAAAGGAATAATTTCTATAAAAAACAGAAATTAGGACACAGGGGCACCTGGGTGGCTCAGTCAGTTGAGCACGTGACTTTGGGTCAGGTCATGATCTCAGGTTCATGAGTTCAAGCCCTGCATTGGGCTCTCTGCTGTCAGCATGGAGCCCACTTCAGATCCTCTGTCCCCCTCTCTCTGACCCTCCCCCACTCAAGCACTCATGCACACATTCATGCTCGCTCACACTCTCTCTCTCTCTCAAAAAAAAGTTTATAAAATTAGGAAACAAAATCAGGAAAATATCAAACAAGAATAGGTGGATAAAAAAAGCCAGGAGAAAATGTAGCCAATAAATAAAATCAATGTACTGGTTAAAGTCTAGACTGGATAAAACTGAAAACAGAATTAGTGACCTGGAACAGAGAAATTAATTCAGAACCCAGCACAGGGAGCTGAAGAGATAAAAAATATGCACTAGTCACTGATACCACAAATAGCCACCGAGCCTCCAACATACTTTTAAAGAAGTTCCAGAGGAAGAGAACATGACATGCAATGTCATGACAGACAAGCAATATTTGAAAAGAAAATAGATGGGTTTTCCAGACATGGAGGCAGACCTAAGTCCAGACACTGAAGAATCACATTAGGTTCTAGCCAGGTGTGGTCATTTGCAGATACATCTGCAAATTCTTTGATATTCCCTCCATCAAGGGGTGGAGTCCAATTCCCCTCCCCTTGCCTGTGCCTGGCCCGAAGGTCTGCTTCTAATGAACACAATGTGGTAGAAGCTAGACCACACAACTTCTGAGGCTCGATTAGAAAAGAATAATCAGTCTTGCCCACTCGCTCTTGGGATGCTGGCCTTACAAGCCACGGGCCACTCCACCATGAGGAAGCCCAGGCCACCTGGAGAGGATCTTTGCAGGTGTTCTGACCAACAGTCAGAGCTTAAGGTCCCAGACAACAGCCAGCCTCGCCCCGCAGACATAGGAGTAAGGGGAGCCTCCAAGATGACTCTGCCCTAGCCACCATCTGACTGCAATCACACGTGAGCCCAAGTGAGAACTGTCAGCCGGAGCCCCCTGGTTCCCCAGAACCATGCAGATAGTAATGAATCATTGTTTTAGGTCTTTAAGTTTGGGGTGGTTTGTTATACAGTTAGAGCTACTTGGAAAGTGAGGATGAAGTCAAAATTGCATATGTAGCAACAATGTAGTGCAAACGTAGGGGGGAAAAGGAATAAAGAGATAATCTTAAGGCTGTCTGGTGGGATGCCTAGCCACTTAGGCGAAAGAAAAAAAAACCTAAGAAACTAGAAACTGTCATCCTAAAATTTAAAACATAGCTAGACTACTGTGGTAGGCCCAATAATGGCCTCCAAAGATGTCCACATCATAGTCTTAGAAAGCTGTGAATATGTGACTTTACACAGCCCAAGGGAACTTGCAGGAATAACTAAGAATCTCATGATCAGGGAGAATCTTGAGATGGGAAGATTATCCCTGATTATCTGGTGGGCCCAGCAGCCGGAAGCATCCTTGCAAGAGAAGCAGGATGAAGGGGCACGAGGCCTGCTGCTTCTAGAAGCTGGAAAAGGCAAGGAAGCGACTTATCCTCTAGAGCCTGAGAAGGAATGCAGCCCTGACAACATTCAGATCTTAGGGGGTGAGATGCACTTCAGACTTCTGACCCTCAGAACTGTAAAATACGAAATCCATGTTATTTGAAGCCACTAGGTTTGTGGTAAATTGTTACAGGAGCAAGAGGAAGCTATGTAATTGTCATCAAGAGCAAGGGCAAAAACAAAGACATGCTCAAAGATTAAGAATTTACCCAGTGCAGACCTTTATTGAAAGAACTTCTTTAAAATTTTTTTAATGTTTATTTTTGAAAGAGAGAGAAAGAGAGAGGGAGAGAGACAGCACATGTGCATGCGTGGGGGAGGGGCAGAGAGAGAGAGGGAGACACAGAATCTGAAGCAGGCTCCAGGCTCCCAGCTGTTAGAATACAGCCTGACGTGGTGACCCACAAACCGTGAGATCATGACCTGAGCTGAGGTCAGACGCTTAACCCCCTGAGCCACCCAGGGGCCCCTGAAAGAACTTCTTTAAGGATACATGCTTTCAGTAACAAGAAAACCGAACCCTAAAAACGAACCCTATGAAAGAGACCACAGTGAGCACAGATGGCAGGATGAAGGGGCAGGAGGAACCCTCCTGAGCTGCCCATGAGTGGAAGGACTGGAAAGCCGTTCTGCAAAGCCATGCTGTGGGGCTTGGTCAAAATAAGAATATGGAGACCCAGGACTCTGCACCCTAACTGCTGGACATGTACTGCAGAGAACTTCCCACCCAGGCCTGAAGGATACAAGGGTACAGGCACTGCAACGATGTCTGTGGTAGTGAAGTCTGGCTGTCAGGTATAGTCCATGTGGCAGGTGACTCTACAGAACACGAGGCAGCTGTCAGCTCACAAGGCCGGATGGACGTGCAGCAATATGGACAGACCCAGAGTGCTGAGCAGGAGAAAGAAGTCTACAGCACAACAACATTTATGTAAGTTAAAACACAAAACACTGTGTATAAAAACATATACAAAATGGGGAAAGGAAATGGGATATAAAAGGAATAAATAAAGCAAGGAACCTTTCACAGATCAGTGAGCGTGCCTTTAACAGACGAATGTAATTAGCTTATCTCTCTTCCCTTGCAGGCCAAATGAAAGCAAACAAATGCAAGAAGGTAAATACCAAGATGAGAGATCAGGAGCCTAAAAGATTATGGGGGCCAGACAGCGAGATGCTGGTGATGAGGAATCTGGTGCTGGAGCTGACAAAGGCAAACATCCGGTGGGGCGGGCACAGGGGAGGGTTTCCAAAGTGAGGGGAAGTCCCCTGAAAAAGTGACGCTAGGCCAAGTGTAAGATGGGTCAGCTGCTGGACACTTTGATCTCCCAGGACAGCTGTAGGAACAAAGACAAGGCCACTGCATCTGTTGATGAAGTCATCTGTGAATGTGGTCCACAGACAAGTGACAGGCAGGAATGAAAGGTGGCCTGGGAGTCCTGAGCAGGATTAGAAGCACCATCATCACCCAGAGAAGGAGGAGTCTGTTCCACTTACGATGTGCAGCA
The DNA here is from genome assembly GCF_007474595.2 of Lynx canadensis. Classification (NCBI taxonomy): domain Eukaryota; kingdom Metazoa; phylum Chordata; class Mammalia; order Carnivora; family Felidae; genus Lynx; species Lynx canadensis. Next base: position 172,903,926 of record NC_044303.2, read on the forward strand.
GTACTGGCTGGGTGGTTGTAATTTCAGGCAATTAGGGTGTAATTCATAATTTCACTGTGTAATAGAGCTCGTTGAGAGGAGAGGATCTACTCTGCAGAAGGGCAGAACCGCTGGGCCGCAGAAACTCTACTTAACAAGCTTCAGGCAGTTGGTCCCATGTGCTTCTCAGAGAGCAGCCTCCTCCAAGTCCAGATTTGTGGGTATTCTGCAGAGAATCACTCTCTTTTTTTTTCTTTTCTTAAATGTTGGTTTATTTTTGAGAGAGAGACAGAGAGAGAGAGAGAGAGAGAGCAAGCAGGAGAGGGACAGAGAGAGGGGGAGGCACAAAATTCCAAGCAGGCTCCAGGCTCTGAGCTGTCAGCACAGAGCCCGACGCGGGGCTTGAACCCATGAACCATGAGATCATGACCTGAGCTGAAGTCGGAAGCTCGACTGACTGAGCCACTCAGGCGCCCTGAGAATCACTCTCTTACTGGAGATTTTAGAAGTCTTTTCTTGGAGTCTTTAAACAAATGAGGAATCCGAATTTACTTACAGAAAAGACACACATTTGTTCCTATTAATCTCATTTCCACAGTGTTTCAGGAAAGTTGTATTTTACGGGTCATGGCAATTCTGTGTAGGCTGAAACACAAGAAGAAGGGGACCACAAGACAGAAGAAGGAAAACAAACCCGACAGCATTTCCATTCTCTGAAGATTTGATAGGTGCATTGTTTTCTTTGTGTTCCACAGCCCACCGAATAACCTAGACTGGATTATCAAAATGGCTCCATCAGGGAAAGGGGCAGAGTTTTGGCTGCCATCTTAATTTCTTACCAGCATTCCAAAAAAAGGGAGTCAGCTATTTCACTTATAGCCAAGAGTTCGCCTTTGAACAGCCTGACCTGGGATTTAGGGGTCGGGGTTGGAGAAATGGTAAGTAAACACTGGCGCCCACAACTAAAAAAGTTACCTCACAATTTCCATGGCACAAATGTGCATGAAGTGTTTTTAGAGTAAGTGGAACTGTTTTTAAAGAAGACATGAAAAGAATCATAGTTCTGAGAATTCTCGATCTTGGATCCCACTTCACACTTCCTCAAGCCACAGAAAGGAGGGGCGATAGGTTTTACCAATAATGCTTGTTGGGCTCAAATCAAGATAAATACACCCACCATTAACTTCTTCTCTGTGAAACAAACTCATTTTGCCTTCATTTAGTGTTGTCTTAGCATGCTAGCAAGATTGATCTATAGAAGCCTAAGGAATCTGGTGTCCCTGTTACTGTCACAAAGGATGGTTTACTAATTTCTGATCTGTGTGGAAGCAGGAGATAGGATGAGGAAAAGGGGGAAGAGGACCCAGGAAAAGCATGTGAACAATAGGACAAGAAAAACTGCATCACATATTAAGGCTAGGAGAGCCCAAGTTTCGGTGCTAAGAATTAATGTCAGTGTAGACGAGGACAAGATAATCAAACTTTTGCGGGCATTGGTTTTCTCATCTCTAAGAAGGGTATAACACTAGTACCTATCTTGTAGAATTCTGGTGCAGATTAAACAAGACGTGCATAAATCATCGCTCATCACAGGTAAATGCTCAAAGTATGTTTTGTCTTTGAATTTCAGTTTTAAATCCTGCTTTGCCTTCAGAGGTATCTGTTTTTAGTCCAAGAGGGGTATGTTTACTCTGAAAACATTCAGAGAGTGTTAATGGTATCAATGTTAACAGGTTTTTAAAAAATAAGCTATCAAGATTGCATTAAAAAAAAAAAAAAAGATTGCATTGGTAAGTGGTACCTTGTAATCCTTTCCTGGATGAGCACAAAAAGTTGTCACTCTGCTAGGTGATGCCTCCTTGCCTTTGGAGCCCCAGGGTGCCCATGTCTTGCCTGGTTCCATGACAATCACATCCCTCTCCAACCTCCCTCCTCTAGCTCCAGTGACCCTCCCGAGTGAATGGAGCAGGTCAAGCTCTTTACAGCCAGTGGCTTCCCCCTCAGACACCAGGCTCATCACTGCCACACTGTGGGTGCCAGGAGGAACAGGCCAGGTGTGAGGAGAAGGTGCCTGAAAAGCTGAGGTTCTCGTTTCCACTCACCCTGCAGGAAGAGAGGTAAAGATGCTTTGAGAGGGTCTTGGCCCACATCCACTGGGTGACTGAAGGACACTTTGTTCTCTTTCCTGTCCCCAAGCACTTGCTGGGATCAAGATGAGGAAGTGTGCCAGGGTCCACACCCCATCCTTTGATTCAGTGGCTCATGGAAGGGCCTGAGCACATATCCTTCTAAAGAGCTTCCCAGTGACTCTGACATATACACGGAGAGCCACCACAAGATGGAGGGTCAAATGGCCTATTTCTCTGGCACCCTGATTCACGTCCAAGTCTGTCTGGTATAACGCTCAAAGCAAACATGCCAGCTGAGTTAGGAACATTTTCTGCTCAACAAATATCCACATGCACTTTCACATTTCTCAGGCCCTCTGTGGTTAAATGGAGCATCTGTCCAGTTCTGGCCAACTGGCTGTGGGCGGAAACACGTAAGTGCAGAGATGTTGTAGACGACGGGTGCCATCAGCCTGGGTCCCTGGAACAGTCTATGTGCTCATCCCCAAATATGCACTGGACATTCAGTGCAAGCAGGAAATCAGCTTTTTTGGTATGCCATGCCACTGAAATTTGGGGGGTTAATTTGTAACTGCTGTATGACCTACCCTTATCCTAATATATCAGTCATACAAAAGAAAGAGCCACCTGAGACCCCAAAATAGGGGTTGGAAGGAGAGCACTGGGCCAGACCACACTCCTCTCAGCTCCCTTCCTCATGGCCAGATCAGGGCTGGGGGTGTTAAAACAGGTGGCCTTTCTCATTCTCTTTCTTTCTCTCTCTCCTTCTGTCTCTCTTTATGTCTCTCTCTTTCTCTCTTTCTCTGTCTCTCTCTCTCCCCAAACCGCTTAGCTAATACTAGCAATGTCTTTCTCATATAAAGAAAGTCCTAAGAAGAAATGGAATAAGATACGAACAAAATTCCATTGAGGACAAAAGAGAAGACTATTTGTATCTGACTACTACTTGCTAAAGCTGGGAGACACAGATCACTGTCCATAATTCTTCCTTTTTCTTAATTTGAAAATTAAGGAAAAGTATAAACAAGAAAAATATGCCTAATGTTTCACTGCCTAGATTCAGCCTCTATTAATATTTTGGCACATTAGCTTTCCTTCTATTTCTTTTTTTTCCACCTAAGTATGTATTTATTTATTTATTTATTTATTTATTTATTTATTTAGAGAGCGAGCGAGCGAGTGAGCAAGCACATAAGCAGCGGAGGGACAGAGAGGGAGAGAGAGAGACAGAGAGAAAGAGACACAATCTCAAGCAAGCTCTGCACTGTTAGTACAGAGCCCAACATAGGGACCAAACTCACGAACTATGAGATCATGACCTGAGCTGAAATCAAGAGTTGGACACTTAACCCAAGTGAGTCACCCAGGCACCCCTCATTCTATTTCTATGTATATATTTCCACCTATTAAAAGTTATACAAAAGAACACATTCATTTAAAAAATAAAATTAGGGGGCGCCTGGGTGGCGCAGTCGGTTAAGCGTCCGACTTCAGCCAGGTCACGATCTCGCGGTGAGTTCGAGCCCCGCGTCGGGCTCTGGGCTGATGGCTCAGAGCCTGGAGCCTGTTTCCGATTCTGTGTCTACCTCTCTCTCTGCCCCTCCCCCGTTCATGCTCTGTCTCTCTCTGTCCCAAAAATAAATAAACGTTGAAAAAATAAATAAATAAAAAAAAAAATAAAAAATAAAATTAGAACATCGTGGAAAAGTTTGAGTACCCTTTGACCTACACTCCTAGGTGCTTGCTTCCCCTTCTTGCCATAACTATTATGAGATTGGTTTATATTGTTCTGGTCTATCTTAAATACATGCACACGTAGCCAATGTAAGTTTATGCATATATAAATTATAGTAAATATAAAGTACCATTTTGCAGCGTTGCACTTTCCATATACAGACACTGTGGTCAAGAAAAGCAACATGGAGGGGGAGGCAGAGCGGAAAGAGCTCAGATGGGGCTTAAAGCCAAATAAGGCAAATCGGAGATGAATCTTTATTTAACCTACATAAGGTCACAACAATTTCACTTCCAGAAATATTCCACTGTTACTGATTTTTAGTTAAAAATATCAAAGAGATACTGAATTAGCATATAACAGGAGACCATTCAGACAAAGTGAATGGATGCTTCAGGGACAGACAGTGCTCTAGACACATCCGTATGATACTATAAATCTCATTCCCTGGTAGAGGTGGGCAGCCTACTAGTAAATATGCATTGCAAATGGATTAATTAGGAGACAAAAGTATGTAACAAAATACACAGTCAACCTATAAGGTAATTATTCTAACAGGCTCTTTGGCTTAATACGGATTCTTCTTTCCAACTTCTTTAAGCATGACCACTGATGGACAAGTGCCCTTGGAGATAACACAGGTGAATACTGAAGACGGATCTAGTGTTTAGAACCAGTTCAGTGTTCAGAAGCTGGCACCAATGGATTTAGAACTAATGGCTCTAGAGGAGGACCTGGTGGTCATAGAAGATGATGCTCTGTAAATGGCCCCAGTTGGTGAGTTCATGGGACACATGCACACCCGGCTGAGAAGAACAGCCCTGGACCCTCACAACCTCCTGGAACTTTAGGATAATGACAGTGGCAGACACAGTGCACCTCTATCATGTGTGTCATTAGCACAAACTTAAAAGTAGCCTGAAGGATATCAGCCTCATCTCCCTGAAGCAGAAGCAGCTGGGAATTGAGGTCAGCCACATGGCCAATAATTCAAGCAATCACACCTACATCATGAAACCTCAATAAAAACATTGGATACTGAAGCTCGGGTGAACTTCCCTGGTTGGCAATACTGTGAGTATTGTCTGAAAAGGAAGTAACACCGTCCAGGATTCTACTTAGGGAAGACAACAGGAACTTCTGCATATGGACCCCTTCCAGACCTGTGGCATCTTTACTTTGGCTCGTTCTGATTTTTGCTATAATAAAACTATAATCATAAGTTTAAAAAAAGTGGTCCAAAGTAATATATGACAGGATTATTACTTTGAAAAGCTTTAGAATTAATGGTCCACAGAGAGTACAATGTGTGAAGGAAATTTCTTTTTACCTGTGGTCCTCCTTTCCCAGCTGTCCCCTCCCCTCCTCCCCAAAGGCTATATGACTAGGAACTTGAGGCTACTTTCTTTAGGAGGGATGAGGTAAGGGGGAAGGATATGGGCATTGCAACATTCTAGAAATTTACTCCTCTTTTTTCCTGGCCAAGGAGCCAAGTGGCAGCCATTAAAAAATCTGAAGTTGAGGGGCGCCTGGGTGGCGCAGTCGGTTGAGCGTCCGACTTCAGCCAGGTCACGATCTCGCGGTCCGTGAGTTCGAGCCCCGCGTCGGGCTCTGGGCTGATGGCTCAGAGCCTGGAGCCTGTTTCTGATTCTGTGTCTCCCTCTCTCTCTGCCCCTCCCCCGTTCATGCTCTGTCTCTCTCTGTCCCAAAAATAAATAAACGTTGAAAAAAAAAAAAAAATCTGAAGTTGAGACCCCATTTATATTTTAAAAGACTTTAGCTGAACTGATTCCATTTGTATTACATGGGCCCTATGAACACAAGACAATGAAATCCCTTCACAAATGCAACACTACATTTAGGAATCAAGAGTAATTGGTTTGGAAAAGACACACACTTGTATCTTCTTAGCACTAGTGGAAATACTGCCCTTCCCCTGCCCAGCCAAGTCAGTTAACTAACACTAAGGGCTTTTTTTTTTTTTTTATTTTTTAATGTTTATTTTTGAGACAGAGAGAGACAGAGCATTTTTTTTTTAATTTTTTAATGTTTATTTTTGAACACTAAGGGTTTTTAAGACATTTTGAGGGAAAGTAGAGGGGGAGAAACCTGAGATTAGCGTCACTTTTACTTAGTTCAAAACAGTGTCTCTTCTAGTCTCTTGAATTTACTGTGGTGATAACCAGAGACTCAAACTTGAAGTCAAACCCCAAGGATGAAGGAAGCTCAGGAGAGGTTGATGAAATTCACTTCCAGACACACTGGAAATACTCAGGTGGGGCATGGGGTACACAGAAGAAACCCTCCTACCACCACTTTATGCCATGAATTTGTAGAACTTTCTGAAGAATTTGTACCAAATCTCAGAAGGAACTGTATGGCCTGATTTTGATTTAAGTCTATGACTCAACGGGATACAGATTCATGAGCCCGTGGTCATATCCAATTTGCTTTACCCAACTATCTGAGGAAAGCACTAATGATTTTTGCTACATGGCAGTTGACCTAAACAATTAGGTAAAAGATGCAAATAGTGTGGTGAGGCTGGACCTACTGTCCAATGACGCTCCTTTGGACTGCCAGGGTGCCCTCTGTATTCATCCCTCCCTACAACATGACATACACCATTGTGACAACCTGTTGGCTTGCCTGTCTCTCCAAGACCCTTCAAGCCAAGGACTCTGTCCTATTTGTCACTATAACCTCTCTGCCCAACACAGACAAGATGGCCTATCATGTTTATGAAATGAATAAATGAATGAAGAGCAAAGAGCTTCCTTTCTAGAGAAATTAATTCTACCTTGCCTAAATTAAGCCCACTTCTTAAAGTGTGAGGAAATGAGTGGTTATATTATTGAGCATGCAGACATAAATGATTATCTCATTTAATAATGAGCTGGGCCCAATAATAAAAATTGTCTGTCTGTTGTTCCTTAGTTACTGCTCTGCCAAGTAGCCCAATCTGTTAACTGACATTAAAGCTCTAATTTAATTAAATCTTGAATCAGGCCTAGAAAACCTACTGAGAGCACTTTGTTTAATTACAGGCAGGGGGCAAGCACCAGTCCTATCGATCTGGTCAGTTCAAATTCTACACGATGAATGTGAGCAGTGAAAAGAAATGTGGCCCCACTTGCTTTTCAGGCAACTTTGATGAACTGTGGATTCAGACCTGCTCTAAAGACAGCCAAGGCAAACAAGCCATGTGCGATGTGGCATCACAGAGATGGAAACAAAACTGTACCTTAATCTTTCCAAAGAGCGACACATCAGGCAGGAACAGAAGAAAACAAACCACAAAAGACAGATTCCTCCTCAGGGAAATGAAATATATTGGGTGGCAGTGGATGGAAGTCATCCAGCATTTAAAGTCTAGCGAACTGGCATTCTAACACAGCTGGCAAATTCTATGAGACCCACAATTATTTTGAAATAGAGAAATTAATTGTGGGTAGGTACACAAATTTCTGAGGACATTTCCCGTTGACGAAGAGACACAAGGCTCCTCAACATTTTATGATTGGGATGTAACGGAAATATAAATTATATAAAATCATATTAACTGCAAACCTTCAAAGATATTAAGTGTGATCAGAATTAAGGTTATCTGGGGCACCTGGGTGGCTCAGTCGGTTTAACGTCTGACTTTGGCTCAGGTCATGATCTCACAGTTTGTGGGTTCGGGCCCCTGTGTTGGGCTCTGTGCTGACAGCTCAGAGCCAGGAGCCTGCTTGGGATTCTGTATCTCCCTCTCTCTCGGCCCCTCTCCCACTTGTATGCTGTTTCTCTGTCTCAAAAATAAGTAAAAAATATTTTGAAAAATTAAGATTGTCTAAGTGCTTTACGAGTATTAACTAATTTTGGATACTACATTGGATACTATTCTTATTCCCATTTCATGGCAGAGTAAACTGAGGCTCAGAGAGGTTAGGTAACTTGCTAAAGGTTCATGGTGACTTGGCAGGTCAGGCTGTGACCCCAGGTACATAGTACTACATAGTACCACCACAGTACGCTGTTCTTAACACTAACCTCCAGAGTTGGAGAAGATACTTGAAGAAGGGGGACTGGCTTTTCATCCTTTGCTTGTCACAATCCAGGGATGTTTTGTACTTTAGTAACTCAAGTTTAGAGGAGAAAATTTATTCTAATACACAATATGTAATTACATCTAAGACCAACATTTCCTTCACAAAACATGCACCATCCGAACGTGCACACTAAAAGCAAGCATGCCTAATTAGGGCATTAGTCATAATGATCAGGGAGTGTAACCCAGGAAGCTCCAGGTGGTGTGGGCCTCAGCACTAAGTAAATTTCACCAGCTTGCCCAGATAAAGTCTTTGCTGACTGGGATGATTTACACCTGCTGATGCAAGTGCAGAGAATGGCATCCCATACAGCTGGGGACTGAAAATAAGCTTAGGCACGTGAGTTCAGACAAACACGTTCAGATACGGGAGATAGGAATGCGGGCCTTTTAATTATGACATGAGCCAGAAATGAGGACAAGAGCTGGTCATGGTTAAAAATAGTAATTTCTTCCATATTCATATGTAACGGCAACCAAGAAAACTTGTCTGTGGATTAAAAACAGAATGATGGGGGCCGCCTGGGTGGCTCAATCAGTTAAGTATCTGACTTCGGCTCAGGTCATGATCTCGCAGCTTGTGGGTTCGAGCCCCAGATCAGGCTCTGTGCTGACAGCTCAGAGCCTGGAGCCTGTTTCAGATTCTGTGTCTCCCTCTCTCTCTCTCTCTCTCTCTCTCTCTCTCTCTGCCCCACCCCCACTCACACTCTGTCCTTCTCTCAAAAAATAAACATTAAAAAAAATTAAAAACAAACAAAAAATCAGAATGATGTACACATGCTGACCTTAGTGAAGACAAGTTAAATGTAAAGGAGAGGAGGGGTGCCTGGATGGCTCAGTCATTTAAGTCTCAGACTTCAGCTCAGGTCATGATCTTGTAGTCCGGGAGTTCGAGCCCCGCGTCAGGCTCTGTGCTGACAGCTCGGAGCCTGGAGCCTGTTTCAGATTCTGCATCTCCCTCTCTCTCTACCCCTCCCCTGCTTACACTCTGTCTCTCTCACATAATAAATAAGCGTTTAAAAAAAAAGGAGAGGAGGAGCGCCTGGGTGGCTCAGTTGGTTAAGTGTCTGACTTCAGCTCAGATCATGATCTTGCAGTGAGTTCAAGCTCTGTGTCAGGCTCTGTGCTGATAGCTCAGAGCCTGGAGTCAGCCTCAGATTCTGTCTCCCTCTCTCTCTGCCCATCCCCCACTCACGTGCGCACGCGCGCGCACACACACTCTCTCTCTCTCTCTCCCTCATAAGTAACTAAACATTAAAATAATAAAATAAATAAATAAAAGTAAAAGAGAGGGGCATCTAGGTGACTCAGTTGGTTAAGCATCTGACTTTGGCTCAGGTTATGATCTTGCAGTTTGTGAGTTTGAGCCCCTCATCGGTCTCTCTGCTGTCAGTACAGAGCCTGCTTCTGATCCTCTGTCCCTCTCTCTGCCCCTCCCCTGCTGGTTCTCTCTCTCCCTCTCTCTCTCTCTCTCTCAAAATGAATAAATAAACTCAAAAAAAAAAATAAAAGGAGGAAAAGCAATGGTGAAGGATGAGGGGATCTACTAAATGTATTTTACCTAAGTCAACTTTATCTTTGTGCACAATTGCCAGTCAGAGCACAACTAGAAAGCAAGCTTCTAATATTGCCAAGATTGAAAAAGAGAGTAAAGTACGTCTAGTAATTGAAAGTGAAGTTCAGAGGGAATGTGTTTCTGATTGAAGAATTCATTGCTTTACCCCAGACCAATCACAGATCAAAATCACAGCCAAAGAAATACTTGTAGGTTCCTGAGAAAAAAAACTCCATCTTTGAAAAACCAAGTGCTTTAACAATTCTGCCAAACATTTCTCTCCTGAAACATCAGCTCCTTTAGTAATGGATGTATTTCCTAAGCAAGTTGCTCTTAAAACTGGTTCAGGCCATAGAGCCATTTGGTATGTTGGGGTACATTGGGGTGAATGCCAAGAATTACACACACACATACACACACTTAACACACAGAACATGTGTATGCACACACATATACACATATGATTATTGTAACATTCATACGTGCACTAGGGGAAATGACATTTCACATTAGACTCTGTGTAGATAAGTGAGAGCAAGTACTATAAACTGAAAGGAAGTTTTATAGAAGAAATTGCAAAGGGGGAAATTCTATAAATTTTAGCCAATTATAAAATATTTTTAGTCTACCTTAAAAGAAGATAATTTAATTGAGCTTGGGGAAGATGTGCATACACTGGAGAATGGTTTGAGAATCACTGAGCTGATATAATTTTACCATCTACTTAGATGTGTGATTCTAGAGAGTGGTGTTTTTTAAAATCTTACCTGCACACCTCAGCACTTTCAAAATACTCCCCTTTGCAGAATGACTTCATGATCAGAAAGGGATGGAGATTCCCAAAACTGCAAATCCCACAACATTCTTGGGGCTGCCCTTGGTGGTATATGCTCATTTGTCTTTCAGCCCCACAGCCTAGGGGAAAGGCCTGGCCATGTTGGATTTGGTGCACTCACCCGCCTCCGGAGCCGGTCCCGCTCCTCCCGGATAGCGTTCATGGTGGCCTTGGTCCTGTTCAGCTCCTCCTCTTTGCTGCACAGCATGGCAGTCAGGCTTTCATTCTCTTCCCTCAGCCCAGCCAACTCCTTCTCCCAACGAGACCGCTCTTCAGCCAGGTTGGGATACAGGTCCCGGCCAAGTACCCCCTCAATCTCCTCGACTGTCTGGAAAGCACAAAGACAAGGTGAGTGGGTTACCTGGGAGAAAGGTTGGGGGAAGAAAACAGGCACGATGGGAGCAAGTACTGACAGAAGAGTAGGTTCTACAGCTCTTTCACTGCAAGCAGTAACCGTGACTACCCTCAAATTATCCCCTCCCCGTTTTCAGATAACTTGCCTGGGTCATAGTCTGTGTTTCCCAATAGTCCCCAGAGTAAGAACAACACAGTCCCTCCAAGGTAAGTTGGTCTATCTGTGGCTCTAACTGCCATGTCCACACAAATGTTTATCTCCTCTGCCCATGTTCTAGAGTCAGAGAATACACATAACTGGACAGCAAGCCAGTTGATGATCATCATGGTTGCAAATGTGAAGTTGCAAACAGCATACAAAATCTAACTTGAAGTTTCCCAAATTATAGGCCTTGCACATTCCAACTCCCAGATAACCCGGGGTCACATCACCATTTCTAGCTTTTAGTGTCACATCAGAATTCAGAAGGTGTGAATGAGGTTCACTCCCAAGATGTGAAAGATAAAAATAAACCTCAGTGACACAGAAAAGATGAAGCTCATTGTGGATGCTTCTAAGACAGTAGGGATTTAATTAATTAATAAGACAGCTATGAGCTAAAAAAGAAAAGAATCTTAATAGTACTTGGAGAGTTTTTTTCCCCCCACAAATTCATTTAAAACACAGTATTAATGGAGAAGAAAAATGCATAAAATTAGAAAAAAGGAAGAACTCATTCCGCTTGCTTTCAGAAACTATTTGTTCACATCCATTGCCCTTTGACATAGGAAGCATAAGCCAAAGGACATGGAAAAAAGAGGGAGTATTACCATGTAGCGTAGAAGGCAGTGAGAAGATGTGAGGAGAAACAGGTGGTCTCAAAATTTCAAGAATGTGAGGGGATGACTCCCTTGGACACCCACGTTGGTTCCTTGATGAAAAGTTACCCAAATCTCGTTGCCACTTTCCCTATGTAGGGCTTCATCCTTTCTCTCAAATCTGATGCTCTTTTCCTTGTCAGCCTGGCTCCAGGCTCTTGCTGGTTGGCAGAAATCCTCAGCCCCTTCCTGCCCTCTCCAGGCTGAGGCTAGGGCTGGGCACCTAAGCTGACATTACAATCAAATCTAGGGCCTGGGAGAGGCTCCTGCGTGGCTCAATTGGTTAAGCATCCAACTTTGGCACAGGTCATGATCTCATGGTTCGTGAATTCGAGCCCTGCATCAGGCTCTGTGCTGACAGTGTGGAGCCTGCTTGGGATTCTCTCTCTCTGCCCCTACCCTGCTCACTCTTTCTCTCTCTCAAAATAAATAAATAAAATCTTAAAATGTTTTATAAAAATATAGGGCCTGGGAGGGGCACCTGGGTGGCTCAGTTGGTTAAGCATCTGACTTCAGCTCAGGTCATGATCTCACGGTTTGTGAGTTCAAGCCCCGTGTCAGGCTCTGTGCTGACAGCTCGAAGCCTAAAACCTGCTTCAGATTCTGTGTCTCCCTCTCTCTCTGCCTCACCTCCACTCACACTCTGTCTCTCAAGGATTAAAAAAAAGAAAAAAAAAAAATACAGGGCCTGGGAGACTAACATGAAAGAAACATCTGTGGTTTGCTTCCCCAAACCACATCAACTGTATATTCATAACTGAGATGAATAAGATGGAAAACCAGTTGTGTTACACACATGAATCATGGTTTACCTGGAAATACCACAGCTCTTTTGTGAAATCCAGAATTCCTGTGGACAGAAACCTGCGCCTAGCATCGAAGGTATTTTTCAATTAACGTGTCACATTTTCCCTTTACACAGGCTCCTCCCAGACTTTTCAGTGTGAACCGCTCTGTCTAGATTACCGAGCTCTGGTAAAGGCGCATAAAGATGCCAGAAGCCCAGTAACAACAGGACCTGGAGTTCCCATCGCTCATGAGGAGTTTGTGCAGATGCAGCACCTTCCACTGGTGCTTCCTAAGCAGGAAGACGGACGGCTGTGACAGGCATGGCTGACACCTAGCCTAGCATGCTCAGGATAGAGGACTCATTCAGACCCTAAATTAGCACCATGAATGGGTAACTTCTGAAATAATATTCTAGGAGCCTTAAAGCTGAAATAAAACTTCCAAGTTAATCCTACAACTTGCAAGTGCTACATGATGGGCCATAGTAAAATGATGTGGTTCAATACTAGCAGTCTAAGAGTTTTCAAGGAAATCTCCGCCCCACCCCGCTTTTTTTTTTTTTTTTTTTTTTTTTTTTTTTTTTTTTTTTTTTTTAGAGAGAGAGACAGAGACTGAGCAGGGTGGGGCAGAGGGAGAGGGAGACACAGAATCCAAAGCAGGCTCTAGGATCTGAGCTGACAGCACAGAGCCCAACACGGGGCTCGAACTCACAAACAAGATCATGACCTGAGCCCAAGTCTGACGCTTACCCAACTGAGCCACCCAGGCGCCCCAGGAAATCATTTCTGCTGCAAAGCCAGTGACTTTGCTGAAATAATGAGTTGTTTCTAACATTTATTTATTTTTGAGAGAGAGAGAGCACGGTGGAGAGGCAGAGAGAGAGGGAGACAGAGGATCCTAAGCAGACTCTGTGCTGATAGCAAAGAGCCTGATAAGGGGCTTGAACTCACAAACCGTGAGATCATGACCTGAGCCGAAGTCGGACACTTAACCAATTGAGCCACCCAGGCGCCCATGACTTTTTTTTTTTTTAATGTGACTCAACCCAACAAAAATTTATAGGACTCCTACTTCTCCTTGCTCCAATGTATAGTATGGTTTTCTTAGAAACACTCATTCCTAACAAATATTTGCAAAAATCACACTTCAAAAGGGAGAAAGATGTGACCATTTCCCTTGGATACTCTCAAAGAGCCGGCCAAAGGGTGGGGATGGTGTACCTTGATGGCCAAGTCACAGTGCTCGCTGGCCGTGGTGAGCTGCTCAATGTGCCTGTCCACTTCAGCCACGGAAAGGCCACAGCTGCTCTTCTTCCTGCAGCAGACAACATTCTCCAGCCCCGTCAGCACCCTCTGCAGCTCCGAGTTCAGGTCACTGCAATTATCTGTGAGCAAATGTGGATGCGAGGAGTTAAGTAGGCAGGTGGGTAACAACGAATGCTCTCTGTTTCACTTATGTGAGGGACCCAGTCACGTAAAATGGAATGGCAACGGAGCTTCATATTTCCAACTTTCATGCCACGTGGCCTCATCTTACAGGCTGCTGGCACTGCCTCTGAGGCTTAGAGCCAACATAAAGCCTTCACTTATGTTGGCCATTTTCGAGATAGCCATGCCATGCTCAATGCTCTCGTCTTTCCCTGGAAGACAGCTATGTTCAAATTCTTTGGTAAGAACGAAGAAGGGTCCCAGAAGGGGCTGTTGGGACTTCAGAAGCCTTCTGGTCAACTTTCTCCTCAGCTATTCAGATGAGCAGACTTCAGAAAGAGTTTCAGCTGAGATCTCATAACTTTATTAAATAAACAAAACAAAAAGGCCCAGAGTGAACAGGGACACTGAGCATTTAAAAAAATAAAAACTGTTAACAGACAGCCCTTGCCTTCAATGAGCTTATAATCAGGATTTTTTTTTTCTGATATGACCACTGAACGTGTTCTACCACTACAATTTAACCCCCTTTTCCATCAGGGGAAAAGTAAACTGTTCTAATGAAGTTCATTTTGTTCTCCATGTCAAGATCTTGTAAACAATTCCAATAATTTGATTCTGACTTAAAAATATGGGTTACTTTTAATTGCTGGACACCTAGGGCCTGGTTTGGGAAGAAAAGTTAATTATAATTTAATGTGAGCTACAAATATTTTATAAGATAATTTTGTTGGGGGAAAAAAAATCCCCTTAAAGCCAAACCCAAATAACCTGTTACTTTGGATTCTTTTCTTATTGCAAGACAGGTGTTAGCTCTAAGCAGCCTCTCAGGGTACATTCTTCCCCTACAGCCAATCTGCCTCCTGCATGAAAGGAGCTCAACGTCTACAGTTTCTCTTCTCCATCCTCCACCCCCTTCCTCAGTACATGCACTACAACAGTCCATTGTTTTTGGTGTTTACCTTTGGAAGACTTCAAAACACTCAGTGGGCTTTATCAGAATATTTTGGCCAACCGTATTTGACTGCCCGGATCTCCAAGTTACCTCAATCTAGAGAGAAGACAGCCTGAGGCTTTCACACCAACCAATGGACCCAATTATTCACCCTCCTCTCCCACCCGTTCGTGCCCATCTCTGGAAGGGCATCACCATCCACTAAGTTACTCAGGTTAACTCTCAGGCAAGCTTCGTTTCTTTTTGCTTCACGTCCAGAACCCAATCCATCTTGTGAGTGCAACCGCCAAAGCTTATCCCCAAAGTGAGTTCTTCTTACCATCTCCACAGATATCAACACAGTTCAAACTACCATCATTTCTCCATGGAACCACCTGAACAACCTCCAACCTCCGCTCCCCACACTGCAGCCAAAGTGAGCCTCTTAAGGACATAAGTCAGCTGTTATTCCCCTAGCCCAGACCACCTAATGGCTTCCTGCTGTCATTCAACGAAAGTCCAAACTCCTCACCAGAGTCTGTGAGACTCTGCATCATCAGGACTGATGATGTTCTCAACCCAGGCTGCACCATGGAATTTTCTGGAGAGCTTTTATAAATTACCAATGTCCAGGCCCCACCCCAGACCAATTAAATCACAGTCTCTGGAGGTGGGGCTTGGGTACTGGGAACATTTTTAAAGTTCTTCAGATCACACTCACGTGCAGCCAGCATGAGAACCGCTGATGCTGTCCTTGCCTCATCTGCCCAACTTCCCTTCCCCCTCACTCCATTCATACTCCTGACCTTCTCTCCATCCCTGGAGCATGCCAATCTCCTGTCTGCTCCAGGACTTTCTTTTCCTCTGCTGTTTCCTCTGCCAAGACTGATTTCTACCCAGGTCTCCACTTACTCAGTTCTTAGTTCAAATGCCACCTCCTCATCAAGCCTCTTCCCTACCTAAAGCCTGGGGTTCCAGCTCCTCTCCCAGCTCAGTCCCTACCCTATTATCCTATCTCCTTCACGCCAATTACCACTATCTGATCTGACTTAGGTGTTTCTTATCTTATCTCTGCTGAAATGTGAAAAGAAGAAACTTTGATCTTCCTCACCAGTGTGGAAGAACAAGAATAGATCAACAAGAATAGATCACTATTCAACAAGAATAGTGTAGGCGATCAAGAATTAGTTTTAAGTGGGCAAATATGAACCTCACATCATATATTTAAGAGACAGACAGACTACAAACACAGGCTGCCAGTAGCATCATGTTTTCTATCAACCTTACTCTTTTTGTCCTCATCACAGACCATGCCCTGAGCTGCTGACAACTGAGAGGCACCCCTCACTGTACAAGGCTCTCTGGAGATGGAGTACAGGCGCCTACCACCAACTCAAGGCCAGGAGGTCCGGAGCATGCCGATAGAACTGTCTCTGGAGCACACTTCATTCTAAGTAATAAGCAGAGAAGTTTCTCCAAATCATCTTTTACCTCGAGGTGCAGGGCTCTTGCTCCACTGTGATGGAGTAACACACACTCCCGAGTGACTTGTATTATTTTTTTTTAACTTTTTTAAATGTTTATTCTTTTTTTTTTTTAATTTTTTTTCACGTTTATTTATTTTTGAGACAGAGAGAGACAGAGCGTGAATAGGGGAGGGGCAGTGAGAGAGAGGGAGACACAGAATCCGAAGCAGGCTCCAGGCTCTGAGCTGTCAGCACAGAGCCTGACGCGGGGCTCGAACTCACGGACCGCAAGATCATGACCTGAGCCAAAGTCGGATGCTTAACCGACTGAGCCACCCAGGCGCCCCTAAATGTTTACTTATTCTTGAGAGAGAGAGAGACAGAGACACAGACAGAGACAGAGCATGAGTCGGAATGGGCAGAGAGGGAGAGAGACAGAATCTGAAGCAGGCTCCAGGCTCTGGGCCGTAAGCACAGAGCCCAATGCGGGGCTTGAACTCAAGAGCCACGAGATCATGACCTAAGCCAAAGTCAGATGCTAAACTAACCGAGCCACCCAGGCACCCCTGCATGATTTGTATTATTAAGTGCTTAAAAGTAGGATGAGGAATAAAGATGCCGCTATTCAGCCATTACATACGGATTTCTCTAGCACAGCTGCACTTGATACAGTGGTTGCAAGGTATCACACGTCTGCTGATGTTCTCTCATGGCAGGACCTGAGAGGTGGAACCAGGCTGTATGCCAATGATATTGGGTCATAGGGAACAGGAGGAGGGTATATAAATCTGGCCAGTGCGTCTTTCTTATTGCTTAACCAAACAGTTGCTGAGCCCCGCCTCAAGCTAGAAACAGGATACAAAAATGAACAGGAGACTCTCCTCAACCCTGAGAGGCTCACAGATGTACGAGAAAATGCCACGGTCCCTTCTCTCAGCTGTCTACCAGCATCATGGGGAAAGTGACCATAGGGAACATGGTGCTAGTACAGGATGGAGAGTCAGGAGAGCTGAAGAGGGGATGTATATTAACATACAGACTGAAAGCAGATGAGCGTTTTCTCTTCAAACCAAAGAGAGCTATAAATGCTTTCTCTGGTCTTAGGAAGCCAAATGTGTAATGCAAAGGTTGGAAGATGAACGCCACACACTCCTGCCTGTTATCCGCAGAGCTCTGCACCGTGGCTTTACACGAATCAGGGGACACTTGGCTGTCTCTTGCTATTGTTCGGTTTAGGAGGACAAGGTGGCTAGGCGGGCAGAAGCAGATATTCTCCACCCCCCGCCCCATAGCTGAGTGCCGCCCCATAGCACGAGTCACTCACTACCATTCACCTGAGCACTGGGGCTGTTCCATACAGGGTGGAGTAATCTTTCTGAGTCTGTGGTATATTCCTCTAGATACTGACTTGGAATAAACTCTCCATCCCTTCTCCTGGCCTACAGTGCCCTACGTAATCTGGCTCCTGCCACTGAGAGTCTCTACAAAAGGCGAACGAGATGAAGGGACTGCTTGTTAAGTTAAGGGACCAGAGGAGCAGGATAAGACAGGGACCAAATATTCCAGACTGAACAAAAGGTGCCTCATTTACAAAACAAAGCCACAACAAGGTATCACCTCACACCCATCAGGTTGGCCACTATTTAAAACAACCACCGGAGAAAATCACGTGTTGGCGAGGATGTGGAGAGAAAATTAGAATCCTTGTGCTCCACTGGTGGGAATGTAAAAGGACGCAACCGCTGTGAAGAACAGTACGGCAGTTCCTCAAAAATTAAAACTAGAACTAGCCTATCATCCAGCAATCCCATGTCTCAATCCAGTTTCAAAAGAATTGAACATAGGGCTCAAACAGATACTTGTATGCCCATGTTCATAGCAACCTTATTCACAACAGTCAAAGGTGGACGCAACGCAAGTTCGCTGACCAACGAACAGGTCAACAAAATGTGGCCTATACAAAACAGAATGTCATTCGGCCTTAGAGAGGAAGGAAACTTGGACACATGCTACAACACGGATGAACCTCGAGAACATTATAGTAAGTGAAGTAAGCCAGTTAGGAAAGGGCAAGTGAAGGACTCCTCTTATAAGAGGTACCTAGAGTAGAGGCAGAAAGAAGCACAGAGGTGACCAGGGACTGGGGGGAATGGGGCAATACACACTTTCAGTTTGAGAGGATGACAAAGTCCCGGAAGTGGGTGGTGGTGAGGGTTGCACAACTCTGAATGTACTTATTGCCACTGAACTGCACGCTGGTCATGGGACGGCAGCATGAGGACCACACTGAGGCAGACTCGCTATAGTACCTCAGGCTGTGCTGTGCCTTATGTCACAAGGTGATGGCTTGGTCCCTTGTCTAGAGGGCAAAGAGGAAAGGCCCTTCATACCGAATACACATTCTGTTAATGGAGTTAATGGAGGTTATTTTTATCTTTCCAAAGAAGAATCTCAAGTAGCACGTAGCAAACACCACATGTAAGGGGGAAGGACAATAATCGGAACAGGGAAAGGCTGAGGATGCAAACGGAGACTCACACAGCTGCTGGGGCGGACACTTCCACTTAGCCCTGAGCTTCCTGGCAGCCAGAGCAAAAATGAAACATGTCCTGTCAGAAAGGAGGAAGCATGCCAGTTTCACAAGAGAGACAATGTGTTCTTAGCAACAAATGCTAAAAGAATTTAGGTATAAGGGACTTCACATGTGCTGTAAAGCGATGTGACTGCCAGTCTCCTCAGACACACTTTTAAACACAGACGAATTTCATGATTTCTTACACTAACCTTCAATTAAAATTAAGCTGTGGGCCATTAAAGTACAATGTGAAGGGAATTCTGGGAAGGTGTAAGTTCACACAGTCTTGGCTTTGTGCCTTTTAGTTGTTTAATTTGCTGGAAAGATGAAACAGAGGACACAGATGAATAAATGGAATGAGCATCTCCCTTTGGCCAGAGGAGGCAACTAGCCACCTGCAGTCCAGGATGTGTTGTGTTTGGACAAGAAGGGGTTGGTATCTGGCACAGCCCTTTTGGTTTTTTTGAAAACAGTTTTGAATTAATTGTCAACATTTGAAAGTCATTAGAATTTATGGCTATTGTTGTAAAATCAGGTCTGGCAATACTGGGCCTGGCTCCTCACACGACAACCATCTGTGGAGTGGCCAGCAGCTGGCCGCTTTGGACTCAGCATGGCCACGGTGCTCCTCTGCTTCCCTCACAGCCGCACACTGAACCCCACCTGCCACGTCCCCCCCCATCCATCAGTCTGCAGCCCTGCCTCTGCTGTTAGTTCTAGATACAACTTTTCCCAGTTAGATTTCGGAGAGGAGCTGAAGACAAGACAGCTCAGGTTCATCTTCCAATGAGAACCCAGAGGCTTAGGTTTTTACGTTGTTGTCTGAGGGAAGACCCAAGTACTGGGAGAATCGGGAAAGAGGGTAAGAGGGTGTTCGTGGCTATGAAAACTAACCCAGACCAGCATTCTTGCTTGGTTAAACACACACACTAGTTTTCTTCTTTCTTCCTCAGGATCAATGAAGCCTAGCCCTAGAGTTCCATACAAGAAACTATCCCAGAGTTAGTTCATTTTGCATCAGGTGTCAAAGGCTGCCTGTTCTCTGTTTTTTTGAACCCCCTGTAAAAGCCCTAACCCTGATAAAACATTAGACATTAGAAACACTTCCCCTGGTCCGCCCGATTCTGAGCTGTGCACCTTTACCAGAACGGGCTCTGCTCCAAAACATGGTTGCAGCTTCAAGAGCACACGCTCCTGGGGCTTCTGCTCCAGAGTTAACGGTCATTTGCTGGCTTTGTTTGGACGCTTCTCCCTCTCTTCTTCCTAGCAGCTGTTTTTCAGGCTTTGCCTCGAAATACCCTTTTTCTAGAAAGCCTTCCCTGATTACCCATGGTCTTAAAAAAAAAATTATTCCTTAAAATTTTTTTAAATTGTAGTGTAGTTGACACGCAACATTACATTAGTTTCAGGTGTAGAGCGTGGCGACTGGACAAGTCTATACACTATGCTGTGCTCACAAGTGTAGCTACAAGTGTAGCTCACAAGTGTAGCCACACAGCGCGATTATAATGCCACTGACTGTATTCCCTGTGCTGTGCCTTTCATCCCTGTGACTCCTTCATTCCAAAAGTGGAAGCCTATATCTCCCACCCCCTTCATGCATTTTGCCCACCCTCTACCCACTTATAGTCTTGTATTTACTTCTTTCTTGGAGGCATCACATTCCCTGTAATTACTTATTAACTGACATATCGACCCTACTAGGTCCAGCCCTGGGGACCAATGACTGTTTATTAGTCCTTGTGTTCCCAGATGCTCACAACAGCGGGCACGGAGCAGTGCTCGAACAAGACCACCTGAGCTGAACGTGTAAAAGAAGTTAAAGACTTTTTTTGTAAATCAACTTTTACAAGTATCCAGTTTCTGTTAGTCGGCTCACTGGTAAAGAATCATCAAATCTAAGACCTATCACGTGGCATACCACACCCTGTTAAAAAGGCAGAAAGCTTTCAATCGGGTGGATCCCTAAGGTGGATGTGTCCACTCAAGTTACAGATGCTAGGCACAGTGAATTTGAGCAAGTCTTAGAGAGAGAAGCATCAGAAGGCCTGCTGTGAACAGTCCAAAGGCCTTACCTGTGTGGTGCAGCAGCCCAGGGCATAATCATAACTCCCACGGCCTTCCAAGGGCCAGCACACATCCCCCCTACTGCTGTTTCGCCTGGGCATACATTGTGCCTTGTAAGGCAAGTCAAGTGGAGCAAAGGGCTACAGATTCTTTCAGCACTGACCTAGACGTTCCACTAACAGGCCAGATGTGAATTCCTAAGGATGTAACAGTTCGGCTGCTGTCGTGGCTCTAAGGCTGAAACCAGGAGGGCTGTGGCTTTCCTTTGTAAGCAGTCCCCTTCACACAGCATGCAGCAAGGAATAAGCAAAACCAGAACAAAGCAAGACAGAAAAGGAAGAAACAGAAGACAACAGAAGGGTCCGCAAGAAGGGAGTAAGACGGTATCCATAAAGGTTGCACGCTGCGTAATGTACACAGGGCCTGTGTCTCCTGAAGACAGGAAGACTCAGAAGAACAGTGCTGTGATAGCTTAAAAGCACCTCAAGATTGCCATTAACGGACAAACTGATTATCATGAACTTCCTGTGGCAACACAGTAGTAGTGAAGGCACATCATCACCCATGTATATTCTTGCAAAAACTGCTAACCTCAAATCTAACACTAAAAAAACCAATCAGACCATCTAGATTGAGGGACTCTACTAAGACGCTACTAACCTGGCCTCTTCAAAAAGGTCAATGTCATGAAAGACAAGAAAGGTGGGGGACCTGTTTTAGATTAAAGGAGCATAAAGAGACATGGTAACTAAATATCATGTGTGAGCCTTGACTGGATCCTGGATTAAACAAAAGCAACAAAAGACATTAATGGTACATTTGGGAAAATTTGAATATGGACTATATATATCGTTCCATCTGGGTTAAAATTCTCGGGTATGATAAAAGTGCTATGGTTAAAAAAGAGAAGTTCCCCGTTCTTAAGAGGTTTGTGCTGATATATTTAGGGTGAGGCATGAAGTGAGTTGCACGATGTCTGCAACTTACTTTCAAAGAGCTCAGAAAAAAAATTCATGCATGTGCGCAAAAATCAAATAACAAAAATCGCATAACATTAACAGCTAGTGAATACAGGCAATGGGTTTATAGGGGTTCATTTTACTGTTTATGTAAGTTTTAAGTTTTTCAAAATAAAAAGTTGAGGGGGAAATAAATACTTGAGCATTCAAGGCCAGAAGGTACGACAGAGCATGGACACACTGAGTCTAGATTTAATGTAGGGACCCCTGTGATGTTCGATTTCTCCGTGCAGCTACGAGAACCAGAATGCTTTCTGGAAAGTGTCACTGCCACACCCAAATTATCCCCCAAGACCACAGACATGAGTCAGGCTGGGAGCCACCAGCTACCACGCCGGCTGGGTCCTAACTTAGCTGGAAGGGATGTGTTTCTTTTCCCAAAAGAAACCAAGTTATACTTTCAGGATTTTTTTTTTTTTATGTTTATTTATTTTTGAGAGAGAGACAGAGACAGAGCATGAGCAGAGGAGGAGCAGAGAGAGGGAGATACAAAAGCAGGCTCCAGGCTCCAAGCTGTCAGCACAGAGCCCGACACGAGGCTCGAACCCATGAACCGTGAGATCATGACCTGAGCCAAAGTCGGATGCCCAACCTACCGAGCCACCCAGGCGCCCCTGTACTTTCAGGACTTCTATTTCAGCCCAAACGTACCAGCCTGAATTTGTTTTCATTTTTGCTAATGTCACTTTGCAGTTTTAACACGCTTTGTTTCTCTGCAACATCACCTCTGATCACTCTCTCCCCAAGCTCACTAACTAACCTCTGGTCCAAATGGTCCTTCCTCAGTGGGCCTTTTTCAGACAGGCCCGTCTCAAGCCTCGAGAGCCAAGAGTGGCAGTGCGGAGCAGGCTGTCAGTACCAGTCCCAGACCCCGGGGCTCTCACTGTGGTAGGGATGGGAAAATTTCCAAAGCTTCCAGGAGAAGGGAGGAGATGTGCCTCTGACATCCAAATATGGTTGACACAATCCTTTCTCCCAGGAACAATGGCCACCGTGCTGGTCCGGGTTATAGTAACACAGATGAGGGTCCCGTACTTTATTCCCATTACAGATTAAAGCAGGCTTTCACAGGCTGGTCTTGGAAGCGAACACTCCCTTATAATGCTGGTTTTAAGGAAAAACATGTCATGCGTTTCCAACAATCAAAAAAACAATTTCACCTGAAGAGACACAGCCCGTTTAAAAAATTGAGACAACTTATATTATAAAAGGAGTTCCTGAATCCCAACATTTATGGAAACTTGCTTCGAATGAATGTGGTGGAGTCTTTTTGAAAAGTGTCTTTTCGGGGGCTAAAAAACTATTTGAAACATTTCCCTCAAATTGTACTCAAGTCACATAAACTGAAGTAGAGCAGTGACCCTGCCTGCTTTCAAGCTTGATTACTGTAAGGAAAGTTCCAGAATGATTTCAGATGCACTCCTCAGTCACTCTGCCCTGTTGACATTCGCAGACAGGTCTTATTTGACCAGGCTCAGATCCCATGGAGAAAGCACACAGCCACCTCAAAGAGTCCTCCAGTGAGTCAATGTTCAGAACTTCAAAGTCTTCTCTAGGCTTGGTTCTCAGGGATGACCAACACTGTGCACGGCTTAGGGGAAATGTAGCTGCCCAGTTAAAGTGAGGAGAAGGAAAAACAAAAAGGCAACAAAAAGGCAACAAAAGGCTTGGCCTATTCCATCAACTACTCAAGATGCTATTTTCAGTCCCATCTAACCTTTCCAACCTGTGGCCTGGTTCCTCAAAGTTCCATAATCAGGTTATAAATGATTTGACTGTCAAACATTTTTTGCTGCAGGATCCATTCTAGTCACCCTCATTCCTAATAACATGCAAATTTTCTCCAGACAGGCTCCCTTGCCTTTGTCAACACTTCTCTCCAACCCTATAGAAATCGTTTTTGGAGGAGGCAGGGCTGCCTTTCCCTGCCCCGACCCCCCTTTCTCCTCACTGGGAGTGGCTGCTTGACACTTTGGAACATTTTTCCTGAAGCCATTAAGCCTCATCGGCCATTAAGCTGGGAAAATCTGGCTTTAACGTTAAACATATTTCATAGTCACAGCTATGCCAAAGAGCCAGGTTTCATGTGTAAATTCTTCCTTGGTTGTCCTCCAAAAACTATGCATAAGGAGGAAATCTCTATCTAAATGATCCCACCAGCAAACAAGGTATCATATGCTTCCTTTCATCCCTAAGGGTGGAATAGTTGGGCATTGCTAGGTCCCAGAAAAGAAGAATTTCTCACCTAAAACAGAACAGATCTCAAAATAAGGAGCAGAACCCAACGCAGGCTGTGCAAAGGTCCACTGGATCAAGGATTTTGTTTTACAAACAATTGCTCCAGATGAGCTCTTCTGTTCCATTAGCAGAGCTGGGAGAGCAGCCTGCTGGAGAGTGTGCCACACACGCACGAACATGCACACACATCTGTGTTCTGCTCTATGGCAAGAGCCAGAATCGTTTGGCCTAAAAGTGTTGTTTCTAAGATGGAGGTCTGCAAAATCTCGATTAACAACAAATACTCTGCTACGAAGCCAGGTGCTGTGATCACACAGCTGCTCCCTAAATTCCCCCATCAGCACTAGAGACCTCAAAGGATCGCAGTTAAGTGGAACACACTAACCGTAGGCACGTTTCACGATTTAGGCAGAGGCACGTAAGAGCAAAGCCATCTACAGAAACACGGGCGCCAACAACAGTAACAACTGCTTAGCTGTGTGGCCTTGGACAAATGACTCACCCCCTCTGAACTCTGTTAGCCCAATTTTACAGATGAGGAGATTTACAGGGCCTCCTTTCAAGGCTGAAGATTAAACATGAAGATGCATGTAAATGCTCGACACAGAGTGAGCAAAACACGTTATCTGTTCTAGCCAGCCTCTCCCTAACTAGAGCTCTTTGCCAAATTGAGGGAATAAAATTCCCAAGCCATAATTCCTACCTTGTCTTTGTCTACTTAATTACCTTTATTTTCCAAACAACTGTGTGACCAGGTTTGAACAGAGGTAAAGCAATTTATTTTAAGATGCCGTGTGACACTGCTGGGATCTGTCTCCTTCATAGGACTGGTTAGGTGTGTCGAAGCACTTTCTAAATTGCTGGTTTACTCCTTCAGGGCCCAAGGACACCACCTAGGAGCCAGCTCACTGACTGGGCAGCCTGGCTCTGATGGGTGGGGTCTGAAAACAAGAAAAGTGCTTCTGATGAAGGGAGCAGATTGGACTTAACTCCTGCTATCTTGAATGAAGACTGGTGAATATACTGCAGCAAACTCTGCCTATAAAATCCGGCTCAAGAAAACCTCTGGGTTGCTAATGCAGGTTTGCAAATATAGCAACCATAATGAAATGGCTGCTTTTTAATGATTTCCTATAACGGTGTTTATATATGGAAGCTTTTTCCCCTATTGAAGCCATTTAATTGGAAAACGGCAAAGGAGTAAGAAGAGGCAGCCGTCCAGTTCCGATGAACGCACACAGGGGCGGCACTCTGCAGAAGCCCTGATGCGCTCCTCCTCCTTGATGTCCCTGTGCCTGCCCTCCTCAGGGACCCGGCGGGTGCCAGCCCTCTGCCTCCTAGGCTCTCCCCCTGCCTCCTGCTCTTTACCTGCATCGCTCCCGCCTGTCCCCCGAGTTCTGCTAGATGTGACCTCTGGGATGTATTTTCCGATGCTCTTGCCCAAGGGTGTTGCTAGGAGCCCCTGTCCACCTCCTCTTGTGGCCCTTACCCCAGTGCTGGTCATTCCCTGTTTCCTTGCGTGCATCCTCTGGAGAGCCGGGAGCTCCAAGATGGCATTCCCTAACACTTAGTACTGGGGGCCTCCTCTGTGTGGGCACTGTTATACTGGCACACAGGACAGTGCAAGTCCCTGCCCTCGTGGTGCCTGCATTCTAGATTCCAGTGTGAGGGACTGGTAAGCACTGGTAATGCACAGTGAAATAAATGCACATGCGATGCGTCACCAGGAAGCACTAAGCGCTGTGAGGAGAAATGAAGGCAGAAAAGGAGGACAGCACCTGGCAGTGAGGGTGAGGGAAGGCCACAGTGCTCCACCAGGGCCCTCTGACTGGGGCTGGCCAGCAGCCATGCGCAGGAAGCCGAGGGTTGGCTCTGGGAAGGAGCACTCCAGGCAGAAGGAGCAGGGAGACAAGATGAGCTGGTCAGGCGTGAGGGGCAGCAAGGAGGCCAGTGTGGCCATAGCTGGGGGAAAACGAGGGATGGTTAGGGAGGGGGCCCGCCTGAGGTAGGAGATGCTCAGCTCTGTGGGGGCCTATTGTCAATGGTCAGGAATCGGGATGTTACTCTGGGTATGAGAGAACAAAGTGTGAGAGTACAGAGATCTGAGGGCAGATCCTGTGACTCATATCCCCCTTGCACAGCACCCAGTGAGTTATTCAACAGATGAATAAGGGCCGCCTGTGTGGGCAGAGAACACATACAGGCATTGCGTCGACAGGGTCCTTTCCACCAGGAGCTCAGTCCCATCAGCAAAGGTACAATCCCTGGCTATAACAAACATATATTTGTAGTGAGGAAAAGGATGGAAAGAAAGGATTTGAGATTAATGATTTGGAAAAACGAAGCCAGCTCATAGCGCAGACAGGCAGATACTGGTTCCTGGGCAGACAGCCTGAGCTATCGAATGCTCCATCAGGAGCCCCGAGAAGCCCCACCAGAAAGATGCCCGGTCCACTCAGGCAGGTTTATCCCCCCACTCCCCCACTTTGCTTAAGCAACATTGTTGGAGTATTGGGCACTGATTTAATTTCATAAAACACTTTCAGAGACATGAATGGAGGGATCAGTATAGGCACATCTCTTTGCTTGAATGGGAACATCTTGGCCGTCAGCACCTGTCCCACTCCCAAGGCTGGAAGACTGAGTCCAGAAGCCTGGGACCACAAAGGTTTGAGACCCCGATGCTGATAGAGCAGCACGTGGGACTTGAGCCCACAGCTGGGATGGTCCCAGGAGATTGTGTGTGTTCTAACTTAAGGCCTGGGATATGGGTTCAGGTGAGTTTAGAGAGGCAGTTTCAGCCTGAAGCCAAGAGCTTGAGGACCTAGAAGGTGTCTCCACTCCTCACTCCTTTTCTGTTGAGGTCACATCGGTTTCAGTTTACAGCTCTCAGTGACTTTGCTGGCATTAGGAGCAATCCATCCTGCTGACCTCTTCCTTCCTTTTTGAGTTCTCTCTGCCCCGCTGGCTTCCTAAACCTGGCTCTCCTCGTTTCCTTCCTACGCCTTTGGCTGGCCGACTGCTTGATGGACTCACCGACTGCTTTACTTGTTCATTCCAGCAAGTATCTCTGGACACACACCGTGTACCAGGCCTGGTGGTGGGCTCTGGAACTCTATTAGTAGAATAAATATACTTCTGCCCAGTGGAGTTTAGTGGGAGAGTCAGTCAAGCAAAGAACTAGAAATATATCATTTAAAATTTCAATTCGAAGGGCACATGGGTGGTTCGATCGGCTAAGTGTCTGACTTCGGCTCAGCTCATCATCTCACCGTCTATGAGTTCAAGCCCCACATGAGGCTCTGTGCTGACAGCTCAGAGCCTGAAGCCTGCTTCGGATTCTGTGTCTCCCTCTCTCTCTGCCCCTCCCCTGCTCACGCTCTGTTTCTCTCTCTCTCTCAAAAATAAACAAACATTAAAAAAAACTTTTTTTTTAAAATTTCAATTCAAGAGAAGGAGACAAGTGGGGCAGCGAAGAGTCAACTCAGGAACTTGCACAGACTGGTGCTCACGAGATGCTTTCAGAGGAGATGCATTTAAACTGAGACTAAAATGATGAGAGGCATGTCCCTGCCAGGAGCTCTATAGAGTCTCCTCTTCAGCTGGCGGCCCCCAAAGCCCAGGCTCCCGTTCCCTGTACTCCTTGCTCTATGTATGGCCTCCCACTGCTTCAGCAACTATCTGCAATAACCCAGTGTCTCCTAACTGCTTTCCTTCACCTTCAGGGTGAGCTGAAGCATCTACACCCACAGACTTCGAGACAGACACCTCAGACTTATGCCCACACAAAACATATGACCTCCACCCTACACTCCCAACCCCTCAAGTAAAAGAAAACCAAACAAAACTCGAAGCAAAACCACCTGGCTCTTTTTCCTGTGCTCCCGTGTTGGCGACTGGCAGCATCATCCGTCTATTGTACAATCCAGACACTTAGAGAACATCTCCATACACACACTTTCTCCTTTCACCCTCTGTTTCTATTCCTTCAGCAGATCTTGTCAGTTTTATACCTTTCTGGATCTCAACTACCACCACCCTGATCCTAGAGATAATTGTGCCCACTGAGACATTAGCAATGGTTTCCTAGCTGGCCTCCCCCATTCATACTTTTTGTTTTTTTTTAACGTTTATTTATTATTAAGAGACAGAGAGACACAGAGTGTGAGCAGGGGAGGGGGAAGACAGAGGGGGAGACATAGAATCCGAAGCAGGCTCTAGGCTCTGAGCTGTCAGCACAGAGCCCGACGTGGGGCTCGAACTCACAAACTGTGAGATCATGACCTGAGCCAAAGTTGGTTTCCCAACCAACTGAGCCACCCAGGCGCCCCACTTTTTTTTTTTAATGTTTATTTATTTTTGAGTGAGAGAGTGAGAGAGCACACAGTTATGCAAGCGCATGTGGGGGAAGGGGTGGGGGGCGGCGGGGACAGAGGATACAAAGCAGGCTCTGCACTGACAGCCCGTGAGATCATGACCTGAGCTGAAGTCAGACACTTAACCCACTGAGCCACCCAGGCCCCATTCATTCTTGATCCACCAATTCTCTTACTACAGAATGATGGATTCAAAATGCAAATCTGATGATCTCATCCCCTTCCCACACTACTAAAACCTTTCAGTGGTTTCTTGTGCATCCTTGAATATAGGTCAACCTTCCTCACATGGTCTATAATATCTTGCATGCTATGGCCCCTACCTATCTCTCCAGCCTCCGTCTCACACCTCTGGGCCCTCCATACATGATGAGGTTTTTTCATCTCCTTGAATGCATCCACTTCCCCCACCCTCCCCTGAATGCATCTCTTCATTTACTTGGTTAATTTCTACTTACCCTCCAGCTCTCAGCTCAAATGTCACTTCCTAGAGGAAGCTATTCTAGAATCTTAAACTGAATCAAATTCCTTTGATAAACTCTCATGGTACTGTGTTCCTAAATTTTATAATGAATATAAATGTGTACTATTAAAGTCTCTCCCCAGTGAAATTTTAGGTTCCAAGAAAGTTATACTATATTTACACCTCCTTCTCCTTTTTCCTCCACCTCCCCCCTATATGTGACCATTTCCTAAGATATGGCGCTCCTCCTCCTTCTGACCCCACACGCTTTGGACCACAGAGATCACCTTACCTCGTAACTTCAAAGGCTTTATCCTCAACCCCAATCTCTCCAAAGATCCAGTTAAGCATCTCCAAGCAGACCAGTGGTTTTGCAACATTTTGTGGGTTGACTACAGCCCACAGCTGAAACGTTTCATTTGGCAACTTACTACATACATACACACACTCAACAAATAAGTCTCATGAAGCAGCGTTGTCATTCTATTTTTTTCCTATATGATTTCACTTTAAAAGTATTTTTCATATAATCTCAAGATCCACTATCAGGTCACGACCTGCAGTTTAAAATACCAGGTATTCCCAGATGGGCATTTCTCTACAACCTCAAACATAACGTATCTATTTCCCAACTCATT
Organism: Lynx canadensis; assembly: GCF_007474595.2. Classification (NCBI taxonomy): domain Eukaryota; kingdom Metazoa; phylum Chordata; class Mammalia; order Carnivora; family Felidae; genus Lynx; species Lynx canadensis. The sequence goes on from NC_044303.2 coordinate 172,933,453, forward strand.
TCTCAACCAAACTTCCTGACTAAGAAATATGAGCATGTCCTTAGTCACTTAGGATCAACATGTTGGAGTTATTTCAGATTCCTTCTTACCCAACAGTTGCTAAAAACGATTGGTTCTTCCACTATAATGTGTTGCCACCCATTCCATCCTTCCCATCCCTGCCATCATGGTTCAGATTTTACTCGAACTTGGAACACTACAATAGCCTTTTCCTTACTTCCAGATTTTTCAAATAGAGGTGGCATATGTTTGAATCACAAATATCAGGGCAGAAAGCTAATTCAGCTCTTCAGTTCCAATAAAGGAGCATATAAGGGACCTTCAAATGGATATGCCTTCATCTACTCACCAAACTCCTTGACTAATTAAATTTTAATTCAGGCTGCCTCATATTTCTAAAATTCCCATTACAATCCAGAAACCAAACTCTGGTTTCATGCAATGGCAGGCAGACTCACCCATGTCAGCGGTGACCATGGTGGACTGGTTTTCAGGGATGGAGACAGAGGTCTGGTCTTGGTCCATGCTTCGAGAGTCTTCGTTGACCTCGTGCTGACTCTGGCTGAGTTCTGATCGCAGTTCTGAGTATTCATCTTCCTCCCTGAGAAAAAAGGAGAGTCAGCTACCACTGACAGAAATAGAAGACAAATTCCTAGAGAACATGGCTTTGAAGGGCAGGAAAGAAATTCAGAGAGAAACAGATCTTCCCCACCCTATATTCTCAGCCATATGAACTAGCTAGGACTCTTTTCAGGCCAGATAAATGGTTAGTCACATCCACAGTCAGTATGTGAAACTGAAAGGTTGCTTCTGTGTGTACACACACACACACACACACACACACACACACACACACTGAACAAGATTCATCTAACAGCCCACTAGAAACTTTTTTCCTTTAAAGATTTCCTGAAGAAATTAGATTTCTTCACCTCCTCAAATTCTGAGGTACAAAAGAACCCAAGATCCGAAGCAGTGTTAGTCTGAGTATGGAGGCTACAGTGGGCAAAATAAGCAGGAGTCTGGTGCACAGGAATGTCACATCCCATCAGCTGGAGAGTCCCACTGGTGGGCTTTCTCCTTGGAAGGGGATGTAAAAAGGTGTTGGGGCTGGAGCTACCAGAAAACCAGTACCTCACCTGTGCAGATCAAACTGGATGCTTTGAGAGGTATGTCTAATAAATACCACACTTACTTTCCCCAAAGTAAGTCAGTGGCATTAGGGGATGGGAAAAGGTGGGGAGAGGAGAAAAATGGACACAGTGAGTGAGTGCACCCCTCTCAGTAGTCTGTTTCCACCAGTTAGCACTTGTAACAGGAAGACAACATTTAAATGCTGCCATACACACACACACACCCACCCCTTCTCAGCCCTTCACAGTCCCTCAGTCTTTGGTTCCTGAATTAGCTATGAGCAAGCGAAGGAAACTTAAAATTGTACCAAGTCTTTCAAAGCACATGCATGCCTCTTCCTCATGTCACCACCATCACTACACACACAACGGACACGGACGTGGAGAGCACAACATTAACTCCCTCTGAAGCATCTACTTTGCAAGTAGATGAGAAGAGCCAGAAGAGAAAACTGTCAGGGGATTTACTATGAGGGTGGAAAGCCCATAGGTGTCTATGAAGAAAGCCAAGAAGAGAAGTCCCCTTGGCTTGGCATTCACTTAAAGTAGTTGACAGCAGGAGGGCAGAAAATCTTCCAGTCTTGGGTTTGGGGTGGACCAAGATGGTGATGGGTGACCACTGGAATTTGCAGAAGAGGCAACTGCCATTTTAAGCTGGGGAGACACATCTATAAATTAAAGAATGTGAAGAACTCTCCAGAGTTCTTAGTTCACTTCAGAAATCAGTATCCTCACAGGGAAGGAATTCAGCTGAGCCCCTGCTTTATAAGGTGTTTTTAATAAAAGCCATCCTGAAATCTGGGGAGACTTTGAATAGATATTAAGCCCCCAGACATGCAAAATATGAATTAGAATGGGAGTAGTGAAGGCAAAAAATATAGGTTAATGTTCTATGAATAAGTTAATTATTAGCCACCTGCAAAGCTAACAATAATTAGGTTTAGGAATGAAAACAATTAACAAGTACCTTAAGAGTAGCCTTTTTGGTCCAGAGGGTAATTGTGTCCTGATATATCAGTTCTCCTTTCAATCAGCACTTAGAAATCTGATTTTAGTTAACGGGAGGTTTTGTGTGTGATGAATAAATTACCTTTGTTGCATGGCCAATGTAATCAGCTTCAGCTTGGCTGAGACTCTTTTACAGCCAAGAAAGCCAGATAAATGCTGCTGTATCTCTGGTATAAATGGCATTTGCAAAATCATTAATAGCCACCTTAAACACTTCTGGCTTGGCAGGTTCTAAAACATACAGTGGCTGCCAAATCTCCTGCTTTGTAAGGAATTACTTCTAGGGATTATTAGGATGAACTTTATACAGCAGTGAAGAGGGAAGGGGTAGGAAAAGGAGGCTGTTGATTGCAGGGGCCATTCCTTACCGAGGTCAGAGTCTGGTGCACAGGAATGTCACATCCCATCAGCTGGAGAGTCCCACTGGTGGGCTTTCTCCTTGGAAGGGGATGTAAAAAGGTGTTGGGGCTGGAGCTCCTTCTCTGAAGGAGAATCACACCATACTAGAAATTTTATCTTAGGCAGAAGACTTTCAGGGTCATGAAATGCAAAGCAAGGATCCTTGGTCAATGTATCTGAGCACCAAAATAAGGACAGGAAAGCAAAGACCAGATGGATGCTGTCTTCCAGGAGTCAAATGTGTTCACAACAAATTCTAACCTAAGAAGGATGCTGTGTGTGGGCACAGGAGGGGCGTCTGGCACTGCAGGTGAGTAGTGACCAGGGAAGACTCCTGGCTTTCTTCACAGACACCTACGGGTTTTCCATCCTGACCGTTTGTTTTGAATGTGAATGACGATGGGAACAGAGAGGAACAAGTGACCAGTATAGCTGAGACCACATGGGGTGCAGGATATCGACATGAGGCTGGAGGTACACTCAGGCTGCATGTTGAGTGGGCAATTTTGATCAGAAGGAGAACTTACTGTACTGAAGGAGGCAAATCATGAGGGTTAGATGGTAGAAATAAAAAGAAAATGAGTGAAGTCCAGGAACTCGGAAAGAAGTGTGTGCTGCTGAGCTGTCATATGGAAACAGAACAAGCAGGAGGGAAGTGTGGAAGGTCTAGGTTCTCGACCCCAAAGGGAGGGGCTGAGCTGAGCACACAAAATCTCTGGGTAAGATTCCTCCTTATGGTAATCGTGTTGAGCACTATAGTACAAACCAGCATGTGCAAACAAAGTAAATAGCAATTAGAGGCAGAAAGCAACCTTGTGAGATCAGGCCAGGTTTTGTACCACGAAGAATGAGGTATAAAAATGGTTACACAGAATCTAAATATTAAAGTTTGCGCAACTTGCTATTTCTCCCACTGACTTTGGTTAAAGAATTCATAGAGCTGCATATTCTTATCATCTCCTGAACATCATGACTGGGATCATTCTTGAAAAGAGGCTGGAATCTGGGACTGAGAAAGAACAAAAGCCAATTTGCTCAGGGCCTTTTGTAAGCTGATAGTCAATCTGTGATTGCAGAATATGTAGAACACTCATGCTTGAGGTCTTCTCTCTACTGTGTTATTCGGGAGCACGGTTCACCCAGAGCAGTAGAGCGAGAAATCAGAAACATCCCACCAGTGCCAGCAGTTTTACAAAAGCAAGAATATGAGGTGTGTTTTCAAGGCTTCTCTGTGCAACAGGAGTCTTCTGGTTGGTAAAGATGTGTAGTTAACAACACAGCATCAGTGCCTCAAAGTGACTTCATTGTTTGCTTCTTTCTGTTATGTATACAGTCGCTCTTGGCAAACGGTAACTTATTTTGGGGGGGGTGGGGGAGGAAGAGAACCTCCCCAAAGAACACCAGCTGCCAATGATGCTGGTGAAAAGGAAGAAAACATGAAAAGATCCAAGAAGTGACCATTTTAAGCCAAAAAAAAAAAAAAAAACCCCAAAGCCAAAAACAAACAAAAAACCCCCAGAAGCTTTGATAAACTGATAACTGTTGATAATTAGACACTATTGTGGTAGTTTCGTAATTATGGAATTACAAAGTTCTCAGGTGTCTCTCTTTGGAACATCAAGAATCATCTCACAGAATTCTAAATGTACCTTGCTTCATTTCATTCACTTAGAAGCATTTGTGAAGTGCTTCCAAATTGCTCTTAGAGTAGCAATGATTAGTGCTTGCTACTAGCTTAAACGACAAAACAAAAGAAAAACGCTCCCAAGGAGGCAGGCATTAGATTGTCCCCACCACCTGTGTAACTAAGCAGTGGCAGAAAAGTCCCAGACTGGCAGAGATCTTAGGGCTCATCAAAGCTGGGATCAATACTTTTATTTTACGAACAAGGCAGTTGAAGCTTCAAGAGGCTTAAGCAGTTTACCCAAGATTCTACAACTAGTGAGCAGTACAGCGTCACTCCTAAATTTAGGACCAGTGAAACAACAATCAAATATGGTGACCCATGGAAAAGATCTTGTTGTTGTTGACGATGATTTTTAAAGATTCCTTCTCATTATTGGCTAGGGATGAAATGATTCCTTTTCGGAAAAGGGAACGGTCAATGAAAGTGTAATTCTTATCCTGCTTTCCAGACCTTAAGCTGAAGTACTATGGAATTAGTAGTATTTGACATAAATATTATTTCATTAGCAATCCCCATGCCTTTTTATTTTGGCATGCACATTCATGCCTTGTCACTGGATTGATTTGTGAATAAGACGTGGATGGACATCTGCCTGCCTTGACACCTGTCAGTCAACTATGTCCAGCTACCCCAGCCTACCTGACCCGGTGGGGGGTTTTGCTGAACTACATTCTTCCGTATAAGTAAAGGCAGACTTGCCTTGAAATGCCATCATTCTTTTAAAGAACAAAGATTTTTTTAGATACAAGGAGGAAATGTATCCCTTTCAGCTCTTTTAGAAGATCTAAAGCAGGAAATCAGTGATGAGCCCTGTTTCTTCCTGCAATTCCATCTCTCCCTATTTTTCCATCTAGCACAAAGCAAGATCAGTCTCATCTATGAATCTTTTGGTGAATAATTGGGCAAATGGAAAGGTCAGGCTCATGGAGCAGGCATGAGATTTTAGAGGCTAGATTATGTTAGAGTAGATGGAGACTTTGGATATTATCTCTGTTGGCAAATGAAGAGCATTTTGCAGACAAAGAGGCAGAAGAGTGAAGTGGGAGGGAGGTAACACAGATAGGCGGGGTCAGCTTTTTGGGGCTACAGCCCTTCAAGGTGAAAGGTGGGGAGAGAGCACCCAGGGTAAGAGCCAAGGCTGAGGGTCAATCTTAGGGACAGAAGAAATGATCTAGGTCCTAGGAGTTCAAGAAGAACACACCAGGAAGGAGAGAAGATTTAGGGGCACAGGCTGCAGAAAAGGACCAGAAACAAGAAAAGGTCACTGGAGTTTTCAGTTAAGAAGTCACTGGTAGTTTTCAAAGAAGTAGCCTAGGCTACTGTATAAAATACTGTGGACTAGCTTAAACAATGGGACCTTATTTTCTCTTAGTTCTAGACTTTGGTTTGAAGTCCAAACAAAATCAAGGTGCCCACAGGGTCAGTTTCTGGTAAGGGCTTTCTTCCTGACTTACAGATGGCTGCCTTGTCACTGTGTCCTTACACGGCAGGGAGAGAGTGTACCTGTGAGCAAGCCCTCTGGTGTCTCTTCTTATAAGGGCACTCACTACAAGCACTATATGGTCCCCAGCCTCCTGACCTCAACTAAACAGAATTATCTCCCCAAGACCCCAACTCCAAATGCTATAACATTGAGGGGGCAGGGCTTCAACATATGAATTTGGAGACATAATTCAGTCCCTAACAAAAGAAACTTCAGCAAACTGTTGCACTTAGAAGCCAGACAGCCGTGGGCTAACAAGCAACAGGAAACGGAAGCGGAAAACATGACTGATCATGAGAGCCGGCAGTGAAAGGGTGATGTTATGAGAGTAGCTTTTGGGCAAAGAAAATGATCTCCTCAGGAAACAAGAGTTCATGTTTAATTTGCTTAGAACCCACCCACCCCTCCATTCCAAAGTGAGCTACTGATGTATTTTTCCATTTTCCCCATCCCATTATATAACCTCTCCAAGTCAGATGAGCATTTAAAACAGCCATTCATAACATACAGTTAAGTGAAAAAGCATAGATTACAAAACATTGTGTGTGCTACGATCCAATTTATTTAAAATATTCATGAATAAAATTTTTTAGAAGGCCATATATACAAAATGTTCAGTGTTTATTCCTAGGAGATGGGATTTAGGATGCATTAGGCAGGGTTCAGTTAGGAACATAAACTACAGTGGATGTTTCAAGTAGAAGAAATTTAATTTAGGCAGTTCCATGTTTGCATAACGGTTAGAAGAACCAGAAAAGTGTGGGTGGAGGCCACCAGGAGCTGTCACATTTGCCATCACAGTTGTGGACCCCCCCAAAAGTCAGGTAACTACCTCTGCCTTTACACCTGCCCACAGCCCCAGGCTCTGGCCAGTCAGTGCAGGACCTCATGCCCACCAAAGCTTATATGTCAGCTGCTGCCATCTTGGCCTGAGTAATAATGGCTCCCACCTCCTTTTCCAAATCCACGTGAAGGCACCTCACTGGCAGACAGAACCCAAACTGTATCCAGATCACAGCTATTAAGGCAATCTGGGAAGTAGTCCCAAGTGTCCAGCCTCTTTGATTCCCGGGAGAGTAGAGAGGAGGAGTGGGAATGGTACCAGGTGCTAGATAACATGTCACAGGCCACATTCCATGGCTACTTGACAACCACATACATGGTTGAAATTTCCAAACTGACATTTCCAATTGCAACAGCAAAGACTCCAACCTTCTCTATCTCTCATTCAAATGTAAATGAAGTCACCTTCTCACCAAAATGGGAGACCCAAAGTCCCAGCAGTTATTGTATCCATTGTCAGGTAACCACTTCTCTTCTAGTTCAGGGGCAAATCCACCTAGATACCATCTAACCTAACCATCAGACAAGTTTCATCACCAATACCAGCTCACCCGATGTAATGGGAGAGAATAAGAAGGTAAAAAAAGGAAATTGGATACATGCATAAACAAGCAAGAAAAATGCACAGCCTTGCATCTTTTTTGCAACTGACCATGAGGCTACAGTTGATGTTTCTAACTTCCTTCTTCCACTAGGAAATCCCTATTTCCTTTGTGTTTGGCCAGCATCTTAGTTGGTTAGAATTCTTTACCTAGTGAAATAATTATAAATCTTTATTCCTGGGGGACCTGAGTGTATATACCTGGCACCCTCTACCTGGGATCAGATTGCTGTAGAGTCTCCAAGCTTTATCAGACAAGGAGGAGAAGTGCTTCTGCAGAAGGGGAAACTCAGTGGAGTTTGTAGGCTCTAGGAATTGTGATTCATTGAAATCTACCCCAATGTTTCCATTCAAATTCTCACCATTTCATCTTTTCCTATCAATGCTTAATCTTTACCTAAAAGATCTGATGTGGCCGTGAATTCAACTTACACTGGAATTCAGCCACCTGCAGTGTCTGATTCTTGGCTACATTAGGCCTGTGGCTATAGGAGATGGGAGAGTGTCTTGTAGGATAGTCACAGAAGGTCCCAGTTCTGACTGTGACCTGACATAAAAGTTTAAAACTATGAGATTATCATTTTTCTTACTTAAGCAATTTAGCTTATGGATAGCTTATGTACAGATATATCATAGCTTACATAAACTATCCCCATATTATTTTTCAGCATTTCCAATACATTTTTAAATTTTTTTTAACATTTATTTATTTTTGAGAGACAGAGCATGAGTGGGGGAGGGGCAGAGACAGAGGAGACACAGAATCCAAAGCAGGTTCCAGGCTCTGAGCAGAGAGCCTGACACGGGAGGGACTCGAACTCACGAACCGTGAGATCATGACCTGAGCCAAAGTCGGATGCTTAACCGAATGAGCCACCCAGGTGTCCCTCCAATAAATTTCTAACTCAGGCCCAACTAAAGGGACAAGAAAGTCTGGAAGGTACTAGTATTGTACCTGACTAGTATGACAATCAATTCTCTAGACCCTGGATATGCTAGGGTATCTGGAGTTCCTTGTAGGTGTGTGCCTCCTTACCACTCCCACCCCTGCCCGACTTGGTCTAGCACAGCATCTCAGCACCTGAGGGCAAACCCATTTCTGGCAGTGCTGGGAGCAGGAGACAAGCCTTAGCCATGGAAGTCAGAGGACAGGAAGAGCCTTGTCTTACTGGCCCACATTCTGCAGGGAGACCCCCGAAAGGCGGGGGATAGCTCATTTACATAATGAAAACTGGCAGAATTTAATGTGACATCTGCACAGATGCAATCTCCCTTTAAATAAAAGGCACCAATAAATGTTTATGGTCAAGAAGCTCACTGTATTTTAACATGAAGCCATTTGGCCATTATATTCAATTTAAACATCCTGAAATTGAGTTTTCCAGGTGATGTGTGATGCTTTTTTTCACAACTCACTGAGCCCATTTTCCCTCACCTTCTCAAGGGTTTAAAAGTGCAACATGTTTTAATGGAAATTACAAATTTACCAATGTACTCTGCCAGCCTCCTGTAAGTCGGCTCTAATCATTTCTTTGGTCTGAAAATTCTTCTCTGTTCATGCGTTTCTAACCTACAATCACTCCGAAGACCAGGATACAATTTAAAAGACTTGAGGTTCTACATTGGAATATGGAATTTATCGTGTGGCTCCAGTTCAGTGTCAAGTTTTCCATGATTTTGCCCAGAAATCAGAGGCCGTCAGTACTCTCACCAAGTAGCCCTGTCATTCCTGTAACTCTCAGAGTTGGAACAAAATGCACCCAAAGTTTCTTCTAACCCACTAGGACTTCTAGAGGGACAGTTTAAAGTAGTTGCCTCTAAATGGCCATAATTGTGGCTTGTACAAACATTCAGTGAACAAAGCTCTTTTCTCCAGAAAGGTAGGTGCCAACTGTTTGCTTTCTTCGGGGCTGTTCCCTGAGCACAAGCAGCATGATAAAAAGCTCTCATCCTTGGCTAAGTCACTCAAAGTAAACCCCTCCTCTGGAAAGCAGGGCAGACACACGCCAATTAAAATTGTGCTGCGTGCAGGAGACTTTGGGGCTAACTGATTGATAAGGAAGGCAGGACCACCAAAAGTCACTTTCATGGAAAGACTATTAAGTAAAAGCAGAGAGACTGCGGGTTCTAACTCTGCTTCTACCCTCTGCTAAATTTAACTTCAAAGTCATCAACTTAGTATTTTTAAGCTCTCGCCTTTTTGCTAGGTAAAATGATGTATCAAATCTTGCCCCCCACATTAGGAGTTTTTATAAGGCCACATCAACGTTGGTAGATCAACTCTAGGTGAGCTCAAAATATTAGATTACCTAGAAGCATATGTACTATTTAGTTATAAGCCACATTCACAGAGCTCTCAAAATCCCCAAGGGAGGCACACAGTTTGCCCATCTAGAGAAGACCACCTAGATTCAAGCAGTGGTAGGGGTGTTGGTAGGGAGACAGAGGGGCTCCATCCAGAACTGGTTAATAAAGCATTTCACCAACTTCTGGCTCCACACTCTTATCAGTACCTGAGGATTATAACTCCCACCCTGGCTACCTTCCAGGACTATCCTGATGATCAAGATGAGAACAGAACAGTGGAGGGGAAAGTGCACAACCGACTATCAATGTAAAGAGAAAGTAGTTATCAACAGCAAAAATCTTGGTTGCAAATAAAACATCATTATATTTCATCAGGATGATTTCAACCCCAGGAGCCAGGTCAGAGCCCAGAAGGGCAGAGAGAAAGCTGCACTAGGAGCCCACTACCTGATGGTGGTGCCTTGCAAACGGTCTATCTTCTTATTGAGCTCAGCAATGATGCTGTGGAGTTCCGTGATGCGTTCCTCGTACCGAAGCGTTGTTCGCTCCTGGACGTCCTCATGTTCTCTCATGAGGTGGGACTGTTCACACTGGGATCAAGAGAACAAGACAGAAGGGCCAATGAGTTGACGCACCTATGGGTGAATGATTCCAAGTTTTATGGTTTCAAGCCACCACAGCCTCAACATTGAGCACACTCCAAACAAACATATGCCCGCTCATTGGCCGGAATCCCAGAAGCCACAACACCAGCTAACTTTTATCATATCTTTTGCCTTTGTAGCATTCATTCTGTCTTTAAGAGGGAAAGTCCCTCTGCCATTGCTCGCAATCTCTGTGGCATTATCCAAGTCTCCTGCTTTCCACCCCCCTCCAAGAAGTGGGCAAGTGGTCTGAGCTGGATCCATCAAATACCTTCTTTTGGGAATGTTTAATGAATAGACTTAAGATTGCGTGGAGTTGATTCACTTGACTGAGGGTCCTGAAAAGACTGTCCCTTAGTTCCTGAGACCTATACCCCTGAGCTGTCGTCCCACATTCCTTTATGGCTGTTCAGTTTCTATGTACCCTTTTAGCTGATGTTTGCTAGGGTACATTTCAGCTGCTTTTCAACCAAATAGTCCTAAGTGGTGTGACAATTATTTCTATCTGGCCAGTTATCTGCAGACTTAATTTTTTCCAATATCCTTTTCTACCAGACTATGAACTCTGGCAAAGCAAAGACTAGGTGATTCTGTAATTTAGCCCTAACACCTGGCATGTGGCTTGCTTCACTGTGGGTGATCTAGTAGCGTTATGGAATGAATAAATCGCAATATATCACACTGTCAAGGAGGCTGCTTTGCAGAAACAATGACAGAAGAAACTGAGGCGCTTCCCTTGCTCAGCATCTGATGGTGTAAGAGGCAGCAGATGCTATAAAAACATTTTTGAAGCTAGAGTTTAAATCCTAAGGAACCTGTTCATCTCTTTCACTTCTCTAACCCCTCCTCAACGTCCTACCAGTCACCGAGCATTTGATCTCATTTGCATAACAATAAAACACTCATCAATGATGGAATAAGGAATCTAGCTTCTGTCCCTGTCTACTGCGTTCAGCGCTGATTAATTTCCTGTCCAGCAGAGGAATTTTAATTTCATTTCAGCAAGGTTTTCCTAATGCCAAGAGCCATATGTACTTGCCAGCTTTGCACCTTCAGGGCTAGTGGCAGACGGAAAAGGGTAAGACTTCTCACCCACCACGTCCCACTGTCCTCCTACCTCCCTAAATCTGTGGTTTCCCATGGTGTAACCCAGAAGCTATCGGGCAGGGACAAAAGCCTTCAAAGATAAGCAGAACACTACACCAAGCCCAAATCAATACTGAAACAGAAATACACAGCAAAGAAGTCTGATAAATATGGTGGTATATATCCCGGCAGGGACCACACCTACGAACGACTTGATCAGTATTAATGTGGTAACTTCCTGGGGGCTGCTCAGAGCTCCAGGAGCAAGATTGAAGGCAAGGAGGTTGTGGAAGCTGTATCACAGATCTTTGGTGCGACAGCTGCTTTCACAGAAATAGTGATGTGAATTTCTGTTCTTAGGGACAACCTGCAACATCAAATAATGTCCACTCAAGGTCACACGCTCAGGAAATAAGTGGAAGGAGAGGCAAGAATGAAAGGTGAGTCTAAGTCCCATTTACAGGGAAGCTTTCCTAAACAGAACAAAACTGTAACAGGCCTCAAGTACTCTTTGCATGAAATTATGCTTTTCATCCATGATCCACCATATTTTACAAGGGACAACAGAAGTCCACAAAATGACAGGGTGTCAAAGACAGTGTCTGTCAAAAAGTGAAAAAGGCTCACATTTCTTTGGAACATAGCCACAGCAGAATACTGTTTTTCTCCATCCCCACAAAGTATCTGTGAGTTTTTGTTATCAGTCTTTATTCCCACCTTCAAATTGTGTGTGTGTGCATGCACGTGTGTGCACGTGTGTGTATGTGGTATGTACATGTGTCAGTGTAGCTGGCACTCTCATGAAGATCACCAGTTCTAGATCTTAAAATAATTACAAAATCATGCCCAGTTTGACCTGGATCTCATTTCCACCACGACTCTTCCTGCCATCTTGCTGGCTCCTCCTCTTTGCTTTTCCATATTCAGCTCTGTAGGGCTACAAATCACTGTGAAAGGCTTCCCCTCACAAACTTAACAGCTCTCCCTCCCCACCAATTCCTCACTCACTCTTCCTCTTCCACAGTCTTCAGAGGTCAACAGCCCACTACCATCACCAAGGCAGACCAGAAACTGCCAGATTCACTTAAAAATGAAGGTGTGCAAACATTCATACAAGAAAAAGGCACACGATCAACTGATAACCACCAAGACAACTCTGGGCATCCCTGGTGACTGTTGTGAGCTACTTAACAGGCAAGATCCGGGTTGCTGGAAAAGCAGATGGCCAATGCCCAGATAATGAGAGCATGTTATCTGGGACTAAAGCATCTTCGCTCCTGCCTCTAACTGGGGAGTCTGCCTAGAGGGTATGAGTATGAACAAGAGACAACAGGAAGCCTGATGATTCAGACAGAATGGCACTTATAGCTAAAAGGAGACAAAAGACTCAGAATGTATATTTGGAACTTACGGGTTCATTTGGGAGTAGCAACAAGAATATATTGGAGAAAAAAAAATTCCTAGCTGAAGGCAAAGATATCTGGTTTACATTCCTATATTTTTTTCCATAAGTATGGTTTCCTAAAATAGTGGAAAGCCTCTGTAATTTAATTCTTCCTCTACAAATAATAGATATGTCTCGATTCCCTATAACATTTAAGATGGTGTGCTGGGTGCCACAGTGGGGGTCACTATGACACATACTTTGAAGCAAACTGTAGTCACAGCTTCCGGGTGGAATTCTGTGCTGGAGGACAAAAGTGGGGGTTGGGGGGAGGAGAGATGGTGGAAAGGTACTCTGGGGATTCTTTACACAGTGACAAGAGAACACTGGAAAATAATTATCCTCTTAGCCTCAAGGTGAATGAATGGCTGGAGAAGACATTGCCCAAGCCCCATCTGTATGTGTCCTTGAGGTGTCACATTAAACACACTTCACCCATTCTGTCCACACTCATTGCAACCAGACCAAGATATACTGAGGCACTCATCTCCAAGCTTAGTGAAAATCCCTTGAGATTTTCCAAGCTGCGGTGCCTGCACCACAACTCCCATGAGAGCAACAGGGCAGGAGAAAACAAGTCGTGACCTGCAGGAGCCAACAGAACCCAACAAAACACCCTTGTTAAATAGTCCTCATAAAGCTGCACAAGACCAACCCCAGCAAGGGACACTTTGGTGCAGGAAAAGTAGAAGAGGAGTAGCGGCACCCAGGACAGACACAGCCATTCTGTGCACGAACATGCCTTCCTGCCCTGGCAAGCTCCTGCACGGGCAAGCCTGGTTTGTTCAAGTCATGCCGGATTTTATTATCACACTCCAGTATTGTTACTGACCCATGCCTCTCCCCACCCTCAGTTTTCATGATCTGTGAGAGCAATTTTTTTTAGCCTGGGAGGGTGTGTGATTTCAGGCATTCTGTTTCACAGGGGCACAGGCGAGGTCAAGCTGCATATCATACCACCACAGAGGAATCACCCAGGGTCAGGTAGCACAGTAAACCCTCAATTGAGAAGGTAATACAACAATGACAACTAAGCAGGAAAAAGGAGCATTACCTCTATGATTATAATTTTTTGACTTTATACACATTAAAAAATGATAGATGTCCACTTTCTCCATAATCCATGAATAAAACCCTTTTTCAAACGGTGTTCATTTCTCTCCAGTATTTTCTTATGTATATGCGGCTCTACCGGAGCCACCATGTGGGATGTGCATCCCATAAGCGCCAGCACCCCTGCAGTACCCAGCAGGGGCGCTCATCAAGACTCTGGTTCACCTCCACCCTTGCACATGGTGGGATTATACTTCCCCTTTCCCATGAAGCCGGATATGGCCATGTGACTTGTTTCAGCCAATGAGATCTCAGTGAATTGATACCATTTGCGCCTGGAAGCCTTTACCAGCTCCTTCAGCATTTGCTACATTCCCTTCCCAGGCCATGGCTGCTAGCAATGTTCCAGACGGTGGAAGGCCTTCAGCTTAGGAGGCTGGCTGAGGACAATGCCACACAGAGTTTTATGCCAGCACTACTGAGCTCCTAGCAAGGAACCAGAAATACACCTTTCATATCTTAAGCCACTGCAAATCTGCGGTTATGTGTTATCACTGCATATTCTGATGATACAACCATTTTACAGATGAAAACAAATTAAATGTAAAGTTACTGATTTGTTATATCCCAGACAAGCAGAACCCTCTGAAAAATCTTTCTGATTCCTGTTCATGCCATCAAAGGGATAAAGCGATTGTAGCCACAATTTTCTCCCCTCAACTCCCTCCCAGATCCCTGACCTGTGGGCTGGTCTCTGTACCATTTGCCTAAAGATCTCCAGGGGCACCAGAGTCGCCCTCCTTGGTCCCCTTCCCTGACCTGCCTCTGTTGAACTCCAAGAAACACCAAGTATTATGCCTTCCAATATCAGAGGAGAAGTAGAAAACCCAGACAATTCTCTCCTCAACCCCCTGGAGCACCGAAATAAAAAAGCAGACACACAGGGCTGTAAGACAGGACATTCTAGATCCCTCCAGTTCCCATAAAGCCAGCGTTAGCTGCCCAAGTCAGTTACTCAGCGATGACTTTCTTAACAGGGAGGAATGGCAGCTTCTTCCTGCAAAACTTCCAAGTGAGAAATTATTTTCTTCTCTTCACCATACACAAACGTTCCATATGATTTCAGTCGAACAAAGTAAGAAATGGTCTCAAACAACATGCTGCCTATGATCCCAGGGAATTGCATCCAGGGTTCTCCCTCCTCCCAGCCTGTATTCATCAGTTTTTGGACTGATCCTGCAATACAGCAGAGAAAGCAAGCCTGTGGTTGCAGCATCTTGCCTGCCATGAGTTTCTGGAGGTCAGAATCATTAGGATTGCTCCTACAACTACCAACTGTTGGTCTGAAAGGCAAGGAAAAAAAGACTGGGGTTGGATAGGATGAAATTGCGTTTTTCCTGAATTTCATCCTGACACTTAACGTATACTCTGAGCATTTTCCCTAGGTATCAGCTCTCCTATTTGATGATGAAGCAAATTTAAAATCTATATAAATACTTATGTCTAGCCACATATATTGGTGAAACTGCCTATATGCAAAAAATGTTTATTAAAAACAAGCAGTATCATTACAACCACCAAGAATAAAACCCTTTAGTCTCATGTCTGCTATTGGTGCAATCCAGGGATAAAGCCATGAGTCAGCCTTGAGACAGACTGGTCTGAGAACTTGAGCCCTTGTTGGAAAAACCCTGTGCAATGTGCTGATGCTAAGGAGCTTTATGGTTTTGTTAATGTTCTTCACTGGGTTTTATCTTACCCCCACAGAGGCCACTGATCTTTAATCATCACATTAGTCTCAGCTGTCAAACCTAAGAGCATTATGAACTCCATTCTTGAAAACTGCAATGCCATCATTCATCTGTTAACCCTCTCAACCGTCCTGGGGAAGGGGGTCAGCACCACTCCCTTTTAAAATACCCAAAGAAGTAATGCTACTCTCTCAGGATCACAATGGATTGGTCTCAGTAATATTACTAAGGGTATTTTCATCTTCATTCTAAGGCCTGGCCCAGGTCCTCCCAAGGGGAAGGTGGGAGGAACAAGGCCAACTAAACAAAGAGGCCCAGCACAAATGGAAATGCCTTTGATGAGCAAAACAGCAAGAGCAATTTACCAAAGAAAAGTTTAAAACCAGTAAGAAAGGAATAGAGAACATTCCTGACACAGAGAATGCATGCCAACCACATCTGTAAGTATTTCATACAATGAGAAAAAGAGATAAGAAAGGACTCTCTCTCCATTACATTTAATGAAAACTATTTATGTTTTCTTCCTAAAAGCCAAGAGGCAGAAAATTCAGAAGACTTGCTTTCCAAAGACAGAGGGGTTAGAAATAGAAAGTGTTCTGAGGGCGCCTGGGTGGGTCAGTCAGTTCAGCGTCTGACTCTTCATGTTGGCTCAGGTCACGATTTCATGGGTTCGTGAGATGGAGTCCCATGCTGGGCTCTATGCTGACAATGTGAAGCCTGCTTGGGATTCTCCTCTCTCTCTTGCTCTACACCTCCCCTGTTCTCTCTCTCTCTCAAAATAAATAAACATTTTTAAAAAATCTTTATGGAGTGCTTGGCTGGCTCAGTTCGGTAAGTGTCCAATTTTGGATTTCAGCTCAGGTCATGATCCCATGGTTTGTGGGATCGAGCCCCATTTTAGGCTCCATGCTGTTAGCATGGATTCTCTCTCTCCCTCTCTCTCTCTCTGCCCTCCCCTGCTCACACACGTGCATGCTCTTTCTTTCAAAAACTCAAAAAAAAAAAAAAAAAAAAAACTTTAAACAAGAAAATGTCTGTATTACTACTGACTTCATTTCAAAGGGATTCAAAAGCTTGTTTGAATTATCATTTTATAGCACTTAAAAATGCAGCAATTTAAAATGGTTGGTACTAAATAAATAGCAAATATGCTGAAAGCATCAAACTAGTACTATATATGATCTTTGCCAGCTTCCCACAAGGCTGTTCCCTATGAGGCTATTTAATGTTGGTGCAAATGCACGCATGTGTCTATGCGCCTGTTTGATTGGGATGGAAGGGATGTTTAAACCAAATGGACCTGTGCATCATCCCCTCCTCGTGACTTCGAGATCCCCTCTGGATGCTAAGAGCAGCCTGGGCAGCTTAAGAGACATACAGGGATCAGTACAGCTGTGGATTCCCACAAAACCTGGCTTCAAATTCTAACTCTTGGTTACTTTCTAGCTACATAATCTCAGGCAACATACTCAAATTCCCTAAACCTTAATTCTTTCATTCATAAAACAGCCATGTTATTAGTACCTGCACCATAGGTCACTATGAGAACTCCCTGAGATAAAGCATGCAGAATGCTTGGCACACGCCTGGCACAAATATAGCTCAAGAAGCATGGTGATTATCACTACTGGAATAAGCTAATAGTGGTGTCTATGTGTTAATCAAATCCCCCAGGAAGTTGTGATGAACAGCCTCCAAAATGCCCTTATGATCCCTGAATCTCCTTTGTGTGATACCCTCTTACTGAGCCTGCATGGGACCAGTGACTGGCTTCTAAATAATACCATGTGGCAAAGGTGATGGACATCACTCCCATTACATTATGTAAGACTGTCTTATCAGCAGACTTATTCTAGAATCTTTCTCTGCATGGATGGCTTTGAAAAAACAAACTGTCCTGAATCCTACAACCACAAAGAAATAAATTCTGCCAAGGACATGGGTGAGTGGACTCTTCCCCAGTTGAGGCTTCAGATGAGTATTCAGCTCTGGCCAACACCTTGATTACAAACACGCATGGAACCCAGTTAAGCCATACCTGAGCTTCTGATGCACAGAGCTGTGAGCTAATAAATATGTGTTCTTTAAAGCCAGTTTTTGTGGTAACTTATTACACAACAATAGAAAATAAACACAGAAGTACTTTGCCTTCCCCATCACACTGATATAAGCTCCTTATTCTTAGAACTCTACTGGCAGGTTGACTTTATGACCACGTATAATAAACCTTTCTGTATTCATCTAGTTCCAGTGTCACCATCAATAGTGACTCAACAGATGTTGAAGCTCTTTTTGCAAATTACTAATGAATACAGCCACTGTTTGCATTTTAGTTTAATCATGGTTCCATAGTATTTAGAGAGCTGGTAAAACTTACTAAAGCCACAGAGCATAAATGTATGCATGAACTTGCTCTTCCACAATCTGGTCAAGCCTCAAACATCAATCACTCACCAAGGCATATAACAAGGGAAGCGTGGCACAGCCATTTCATTGTTCTTATTTTTTCTTGCATAAATCTTAATTTTATAAAAGATATGAGACTGGCGAGTCTGACCTTTTTTTCATGTTCTCTTTCTGGGTCCCAGTATCTGAACTGGGGAGACATCTCCATTGAAAGGAACAGAGAATAATTTTTAAGTATATTTAGTATAAGAATGCAAACAGGATAGAGTCAATTAATGGCACTATGATATAACGAGCCACCAAAAACTCTTACATAAGATTATCTTAACCATAAGTAAGTTAAAAGGGAGCTGACTCAATCCTTGATCTAGCAAAGAAAAAAGTTTTCCATTATCCTCTACCATCCTCTGCACAAGATGTTCTGTCTTTGTAGTCTTACATTTTAATAAATACCCTCCTGGTCATCTTTTAAAAATCCAAGGCTGTAGTACATGTCAGCTTCCAGTTAAGGGCTTTCATAATTTCTTTCCTCTTAAAAAAATACTCACTGATAAGAACTAATAACAATAGTTGACTTTGGATGGTTGTAAATTAGAAAACATGGTCACTTAACACTATTTTATATTTTTCTTCAATACAAAAATAATCACTCTCTCAAAAAACCCTTATGAAACAAACAAACATTAAAACATGTTTTAATTCACCAGGGCCCACTACTGAAACATTACAATGCTTTCTTTCCAATTTTTCCTATCATATTTTTATTACTTTTACTATCAGAAGGAAAATATTTTAAGTTTTCACCTAAGTACAAACTGACAATTTTGATCTGAATAACATCCTATATGAGGAAAGAACACTGGGGACCTTGTCTTAGCTCTGGTGCTAAGCTATTCACTTGACCTTCACTAAGCAAGTTAACCTCTCTGGGATGCCTGACAAATGTGGAAGTAAATGATCTCAAGTATAAAGGGTCTTTCCTCCGTACTCAAAACCATCTATGATTATGAGACATGAGTTTTCAAAACTTTCCATAGGTCATCTAGACCAATGACTGGCAGCCTGGTTTTTAGATCTCTCTTGAATTCCCACGTGAAAACAGAGCACCTATGCAGCACAACTAAAGCTTAGAGGCAAGGTATCCTCTTGAGCAACAAAATACAAGTAAGTAAGGACAAATCCACACTATCCACAAGCCCGGAAGGGTGTCTGAGTGGGCAGAAGCAGAGGGAAGCAACAAGGTTGGTGGACTTGAGAACTGGAAAACCCCAAAATAATCAGTAAGTATACATAGGAAAGTGATGAGGGCCAACTAAAGAACAGTAGCTAACACAAGGAAGCTTCTGCCTGAGCCAAGAGTAAATAAAGAAGGGGTCCACACTAAGATCTGAAGGAGCTAAAGCAGCTAGTCCTTGAGAACTTGCAAGACTGGCCCCAGGACTTGCTTCTAGGAGGAGAAACTGCTGACAGTGGGATCAGGATTGAACAGGATTGAACTGACTCAGGCAGTTGAGCACCTGACTCTTATTTAAGCTCAGGTCATGATCTCACGGTTCTCAGGATTGAGCTCTGCACTGGGCTCTGTGCTGACAGTGCAGAGCGTGCTTAGGATTCTCTCTCTCCCTCTCCCTCTCTGTCTCTCCCCTCTCTCAAAATAAATAATAAACTTCAAAAAAAAAAAAAAAGGACTGAACAGAATGGGGTAACAGAGACAAAAGAAGGAATAGATCCAAACAGAAGTAGGTGAGGGGAAAAGAGCTAGGAAGCGTCAGAGAGCAGTCTGCCTTACTTTTGACAAAATGAAAACAACAGGAGACTAAGCCTTGTGAACTTATAAAGCCACCTTAAATCCTTCCTCCTAAAAGTTGAAGGAAACTATTTTTCACATAAAAATAAAAAATGGAAAAGTAGTGAGGTCAAATTCCATATAAAGTTATAAGAAGAAAGAAAAAAAGAGTAGAATAATATCCCTATACACCATGAAAGCATACCACAAAAATGGAACATCTCCCCCACCCTCAAAAGCCCCAAACAATAGCCTACTATTTCAAAATAAGCCAAAAGACTTGAAGGAAATAAAATGACATAAGACATGAAAGAATGTAATTCAGAATTAGAAAAACTCAGTAACAGAACACAGACAAAAATCAGAAATAAATAAAAACGCATTTCAGGAATAAAGACTAAACTAGAAGGCACACAAGAGAGAATAAACACAACATATAATGTCCCAAAACAAATATTAGATGGACAACAGGAAAAAACAAGTACAAAGGGAGAGATAGGATATGGATAGTGAGATACTGAAAACAGTCAAAAACGATCTAACATACAAATAATAAGCATCCTTGAAGAAAAAAATCAAAGAGAACAGAACTAATATTCAACTCTACAAATTTTTAAAACTTCCCTGACATTAGAAGATTAAAAGAGATAATCAAAAGAATACACAGAAAATCTGATAATATCAAACCAGGATGACTAAAATTAAGAGTTAACTCCACCCAGAAACAAATAATCCAGTGAAGAAATGGGCAAAGGACATGAATAGACACTTCTCCAAAGAAGACATCCAGATGGCCAACTGACACATGAAAAAAATGCTCAACACCACTCATCATCAGGGAAATACAAATCAAAACCACAATGAGATACCACCTCACACCTGTCAAAATGGCTAACATTAACAACTCAAGCAACAACAGATGTTGGCAAGGATGAGGAGAAAGAGAAATCTCTTTTGCACTGTTGGTGGGAATGCAAACTGGTGCAGCCATTCTGGAAAACAGTATGGAAGTTCCTCAAAAAACTAAAAATATAACTACCCCATGACCCAGCAATTGCACTACTAGGTATTTATCCAAGGGATACAGGTATGCTGCTTCGAAGGGCACGTGCATCCCCATGTTTATAGCAGCGCTATCAACAATAGCCAAAGTATGGAAAGAGCCCCAATGTCCATCGATGGATGAATGGATAAAGAAGATGTGGTACTCAGCAATCAAAAAGAATGAAATCTTGCCATTTGCAACTACATGGATGGAACTGGAGGATATTATATTAATCGAAGTTAGTCAGAGAAAGACAAATATCATATGACTTCACTCATATGAGGACTTTAAGATACAAAACAGATGAACATAAGGGGAGGGAAGCAAAAATAATATAAAAACAGGGAGGGGGACAAAACATAAGAGACTCTTAAATATGGAAAACAAACAGGGTTACTGGAGGGGTTGTAGGAGGGAGGATGGGCTAAATGGGTAAGGGGCATTAAGGAATCTACTCTTAAAATCATTGTTATACTATATGCTAACTAACTTGGATGTAAATTAAAAAAATAAATAAACATGGTTAAAAAAAATTACTCTAGTAGGGGTGCTTGTGGCTGGCTCAGTTGGTGGAGTGTACGACTCTTGATCTCAGAGTTGAGTTTCAGCCCCACACTGTGCATAGAAATTACCCAAAAATAAAAGCTTTTAAAAAAAGTTACTCTAGTAAAATTACTGGACTTAAAAAAAATAAAGAAAAAATATGTCATGGATGTCTAGAGTAAGTGTCTTGTGAGGCAAAGAAAGCTGTATTATCAGACTTTGAGGGCAACACTCTGTGTTGAATAAAAGAATAAGGAGACATAGTCAAGTAAAGAAAAGATGGGCCAAGGGTTTTATATCTAGCAGAAATGCCTTTCGAGTACAAAGGGCACACACGCACCATCATTAATGAGCAAGAGCTTGGTGAAGATTATTCCCCTGAGCCCTCCCTGAGGAATCTACTAGAAAATAAGCTTCAGGCAATAAACACACAGAGGAACATTGACATAAGGACCATAGTAAACATGAAATATATATTTACTTGTCGAAGACCAAATGAGGACTAGAAGGGAAGAATATGAGTTGCAATGGCCATATGGTCAGGCAGGGTGGATAGAGGACAACTGCAAGTAACTGGAGGAGTGAAGAGAGCATAATGCAACCAAAAACAAACAAACAAAAAAACCAAATTAAATTCTTCTCAGGAACTACATTTGTCATAGTGGTAGTAATATTCTTTTTTTTTTTAATTTATTTTTTAACGTTTACTTATTTTTGAGGCAGAGCATGAACAGGGGAGGGGCAGAGAGAGAGGCAGACACAGAATATGAAACAGTCTCCAGGCTCTGAGCGGTCAGCACAGAGCCCGACGCGGGGCTCGAACTCACAGACCGCGAGATCATGACCTGAGCTGAAGTCGGACGCTTAACTGACTGAGCCACCCAGGTGCCCCTATTCTGAAACCATATATACTATGGAATGAAGCAAGTAAGTAATTACGGAATATTCTAATTCAATCATCCTCTGAAACCTTAAGAACCAGGATTCTTCGCGTGAAAGGAAGGAGATACAGATAAACATACAAGAAGCTAAATGAAAAGTGCCTTTGTAATCCGAATTTAAACTGCAGCTATTAGTATGAACTCCTATTTTATCTTAATATTAATATCTAAATAAATAAGGAATAAAGAATTCCCTGGCTGTGTCTAATAAAGGAAGCTTGAAAACAATGACTAACCCAGAAGCAGTAAGCAACCTTTGCACCCAGACTGTGGTACTGAAGTATCATTTTCTGCAGAGAGAAACAAGAGCTACTTGGGGAATGGTCACTACCAGATTTGGGACAAAAAATGCACTAGATGAGTCTGGAGTAACTACCAGACTCATGTCAAAAGACTCAAAGCCAACATCAAGACATTCATACTGGCCACAGATAATACGATTTGAGTTTCTGTAAGGAAAATAATTACAACAGAATAAAACCCAAATATGTTTAAATCCACAATTTCGTAATACTATTTTTAAAAATTCACTGGGCAATTTCCAAGGATTATAGGTAATTAATGAACTTGAAAAATGTTAATGGAAAGATGAAGCATTCGGCTCTTCATTTGTTGAAACCATGGTTTCAACAAATCAAGGATAATGGGACATGTCATGACCTGAGCCAAAATCAAGAGTCAGATGCTTAACTGACTGAGCCACCCAGGCGCCCCTCTGTGTTTTATCTTAAAATAAAAAATACAAATGTTTTCTAAAAACTTTCCAGATCCCTTACCTGTGCCTTGGCCAATTTCTTTTCCAGAAGGTCTCGTTCCCGCTCTGTTTGCTGCAGACGTTTATTAAGCTCCACTATATCTCCCTTGAGTGATGCCAGGGCTGCCAAGTGGAGCTGTGGCAACAGAAAGAAAGGAGCACAAGGTTAGTTAGATCCTTTGGCAGAAACATTCCTTCCCTTCATTCCTTGTAATTAGTGTGATCATATTAAAAAAATGCATCATCTCCAATGGGTGCTATTAAATCAGGTGTCTTCCAGGCAAGCCAGGTTATATGGTCACCCTAAATGTAACAGGGAGAAGATTTATGTGTGGGCAGCAGGACCTAATTTTGGTGGTTAAATCAGGACAGAGAGCAACACTTCTCATTCTCAGGGCTTTCACTGAGTTACTCAGTGAGAATGAGATTAAGAGCTGGTGTGGGGTCGCCTGATTCTCAACCTGAGCAGCAAGGAAAAGGGAGAACCAAATTAGCTTTTTACCTTTGGGAAATATGAAAGGTGAATAGGGCAGTTCAATCACCCATATTGCCACATGTACCGACAGACCATGGGGCTGAATATTAAGAAAAACTGGGAGAGGTCTTTCCCCGCCCCCCCCCCCAGGGCCTCTTAAAGTGGTCCTTGCCAGCTCATCTTTCCTCATTGTCCCCCACACAGACTACCCTGACTAGATGCTCCTTCTGGGCAAGTAGACCCTCTCGTAGGAGAACTAGAATGCTGATAAGGATGCTAGGAAAAGACAAACAAAGAACCCCTCCAGATCTCTGTCCCCAGCCAACATCCTCAGGTTAACAGGAGCTACAAGTGATGTTCTTCAGCGCAGTAGCAAAGGGGTACCACCCTGCACTTCTGGGATCTCAATCTGCTCAACATCCAAGCCCAAACACTGAGCTGCAGCTGCACCAACAGCTACCACACCTGCCTTTTGTGGCCTTCCAGGCCAATGGCTTAAACAGATCTGTTTAGGATCTGTTCAACACACTGATCCCAGAGCAACACCTTTCAACCTTCTTGGCCCTTTGAGTCACTACTTCTCATCGGTCTTCATCACCAGTTCCAGGGGGGAACTCAGACTGTTCCCCAGCTGAATTGTATACTATGTTTGGGTGAGTAGCTGCAATCAGAACAAACCTTCCTTCCTTGCAGGTTTTTAGTAGCTTCTGCCAAGAGGGAGTTAAAGGAGTGAGCAAATAAACATGATCTTTAAAGATGGACATGGCACGACAGTACACAGTTCAACTTTGAAGATTTTAATTTCAGGTTTAGAAAATGCTTTTCTGCAACTGCATGTTGGCTGGTAGGTTTGTTGGGGGGCGAGGGGGAGTACGGGACAAGGATGTACAGGGCAGAGTCTGGGCTATCAAAGCAGTTGTTTATGTTAGACTAGAACAGCAGTGAATGTGACTTCGCTTAATTGCATCAGGGCTGCAAACCAACAGATCAATAGCCGATCTGAAATTAGGAATGCTTGAAATTTAAAAAAGGAAATGTCAGGCAATCTGGTGGTATTTGCCTTCTCATGTAGGGCTACGGCTGCCCAGAAAAAGGTCACTTTGGGTTTCAGATACAAGGTTTTATGTGATGAATTCTCAGCACAAATACCACAGTGTTCCCATTGTACAATCTTTTTGAGGCTGTTCTGCTTCCAGGAGGGTGGAGAGGGACTCAAATTCACTCCTTTAGACAGCTGGATTGCCCCCTCTGCCTCTGAACTGTCAATCTGAGAATTTTCTTTCAGTGTCAGACATTGTGGTCTGTTACACATTCTGTCGAGTCTTGGGAGAGGCTTTACCACTTCTCTGGAGAGAAGGATAAAATACTTGGGGAGCTGAAATGTTCTTTAAGAAATACAGGAGTGGAAACAAAGATCCCAACTATATAAACCTAGACATGCCTCCTCTCTCCCACATCTCCCTCCTACTTCTGGGGGAAGGACAACCTGAAGGACTTGGGGGAGAATTAGGAGGGAAAAGTTGACAGAGGAAGCTCTACATTCCACACTAACTTCATAAACTGGGCCAGATGAGGAGACACACAGAGTAGTTATTTCCATCAAAGCACACGGCAGAGAGGGTCCAGGGGGTCATCCCTACTG
Organism: Lynx canadensis; assembly: GCF_007474595.2. NCBI lineage: Eukaryota > Metazoa > Chordata > Mammalia > Carnivora > Felidae > Lynx > Lynx canadensis. The sequence continues at coordinate 172,958,484 of NC_044303.2, forward strand.
GGGAGAGTATCCAGCTTGGAGCAGATAACACCTTTGGGCCTATCAGCTCTCCAGATTGCCAGGAAGATCCATACGATGTGCATCTGGGCCAAGTCTCTTTGTTTTCCTGGATGGAAGATGCCTCTCTATGAAATGAGAGTAGACCAGTTGTTCTTCACCTTCTTTGGGTCACAAATTCCTTAAGAATCCATGTGGGTGACAGATTCTTCTCTTAGAGAAGAGTATAAATTTGGGGTTGATGCATGTATTTCACCTAATTATGGTGATAACACACTCTGGACTCTTTCCATAAACTCCAAATCAAGAAGCCACAGATGCCACATAAGTTTTGTAGACTCTCTCATGGGTCATAATCGTAGTTGTTTGGGGAAAGGGCCCTGGGTACTTGACATCTCCCATTCCATATTTGCCGGTGAAGACCTAAAACCCAGAGATTGACTTGCTTACTCAAAATCCTATGGATAACTCAACACTAGCACCAAGGCCACCAGTGTCCTTTCCCCGCTATATGATGTTGTACGTGATAGTAATTTTCAATTTTTTATGTAGATGAAAACTTTACTTAAAGTATTTCCCTCTGATTATAAAAGAAAAAAAAATGTAACAGAAAAATAAACATTCTAACGTATTAGCTAGAATTAGAATTGTTTAATAAGAATTAGAATTAGTTAGAATTGTTTAATAAGTTTTTTTTAATTTATATGTATTATTTTTTAATTTTTTTAATGTTTATTTTGGAGAGAGAGAACACACATGAATGGGTGAGGGATGGGCAGAGAGAGGGGGGGACAGAGGATCCAAAGCCAGCTCCATGCTAACAGCTGAGATCCTGATACGAGGCTCAAACTCACAAACCCCTGGATCATGAGCCAAAGTCAGTAGCTCAACCAAATGAGCCACCCAGGCACCCCAAGTGTTATTTTTAAAAGAGGCTTCTGCTCCCTCTCTCTCTGCCCCTCCCCTGTTCATGCTCTGTCTCTCTCTGTCCCAAAAATAAATAAAAAACGTTGAAAAAAAAATTTAATAAAAAAAAAAATAAAAGAGGCTTCTGTATTAAAGAAACAAAACAGTTGTGGCTATATATTCTGCACATGATGGCTGAAGCATAAAAACTTTGAAGGGTTCTTTCTCTTCCTGGCTGCATCTTCTTTCCCTATCAACCAGCTCTTCTGATAGAAGACAAAAGTTAAAAACAACAACAAAGTAGAATATACACATGTTCCTTAATGTTGCTGACAGTTACTCAACAGAAACTAACTACAGAGTGGGGGGCAGAGTGGATAAAACAGACATGTTGCTTAGAATCGGGCTGACGGCACCCCCTTACTGCCTGATGACTGAGCATGAAGTACGCTAAGTTGTCACTACAAGAAGACCCCCCATCAATAACTCAGTAATCAAAAGCTAGTTTGACCTCCCTTCTTTTTGGGTTTTGCTCCCCTTCATTCTGACAGACCTCTTGATATCCCTGCAAATTCAAAGGCTAGAGGGTTTGAGAGCAACACTACAAGTATTATCACACAACCTATGTCCTGCCAAGGCAAGTATTAAAAAATAAGAAGCCGAGAGGTCTTTTTGGGTATACTTTTTAAAATAGGCTTCACACCCGGCTCAAAGTCCAACATGGGGCTTCAACTCACCACCCTGAGTTCAAAAGCCAGATGTTTAACCAACTGAGCCACCCAGGTGCACCTATCTGGCTAATTTTTAAAAGGACTAACAGTGGGTTTTAATTCTAGAAAGATAAATTTAACAAAAGTAACCAAAATTGTTAAATATCTGTAATAGGAAAATTACACGTATACCATTTTTTGAGATCTCTTTACTTGTCTTCTGAGTTTGGAAATGCCCTCTACCTTGACTCAGAGCTTCAGACATATGACCCATAAAGTACCATTAAAAGATGTTTCACTAACCAAAGAGAAAAAAACATATGTAACGTCCAGAGTCTGTGCTAGTGTCCTTCCCAATTCATTCTTCTCTTCATACTCAGGAACGAGACCCTAATTTTGGGCTGGTCATATTGTCATTCAGCTAAAACATCCCAGTTGCCAGCCTCCCTTGCAGGTGGAGCTAGGAGTAGCCGTATGACGAAGTTCTGACCAATGAGACATAAGCAAAAATACTATGTGGGAGTTCTGAGAAAATCTTTCTGAGAGAAGTCATACCCTTTTTTTCCCCCTATCCTTGCTGCTTGGGGTACATGAATGTGGTAGATGGAGCCCCAGCAGCCATCCTCCTCCTTAAAGATGAGGTCTATACTCCAGAGAGCCAAAACTTGCTCCTACCACCTTTGGACTGTTGACTCCAGACTTCTGTTGTATAGGCCACTACTATGCTGAAGTATTCTAGCAAATGAAGTCGATCTAATCCTAATTTATAAAGAACCAGAGAAGCCTGGATTCCAATCTCATTTATGCCACTTGTAGGTGGACTACCTTTAGATAGTTTATTTAATCGCTTTGTTATAAGGTTGCCATAGAGACAAATGAGACAGCATCCGTAAAATAACTCACACAGCGGTGCCTGGGTGGCTCAGTCGGTTGAGCGTCTAGCTCTTGATTCTGGCTGAGGTCATGGTCTCACAGTTCTCTCAGATTGAGCCCTGTGTCGAGCTCTGTGCTAACAGCATGGAGCCTGCTTGGCATTCTCTCTCTCTCTCTCTCTCTCTCTCTCTCTCTCTCTCTCTCTCAGCCCCTCCTCTGCTCGCACACACACTCTCTCTCTCAAAATAAATAAATAACTTAAAAAAAAAAATAACTCACACGTTGTGTCTGGAACCAGGTAAGCTTTCAACAAAGGCCCATTTCCCCTTTCCCAGCCAAGTTTTAAGTCAACAAGTTTCAAGTCAACAAGCTTCCCAGACTAAGCCCCATCAAAGGTAGTGGGTAAGACACTCAGATGAGTGAGTAAGCCGGTCCTGTCATGGAGCAGCTTACTTCCTTGTGGGTATCAGCATAGGATTGAGAGACCATAGCTGCTTTGTCTGATTCTGCTGAAGTCCTAAGGTTTATCTTAAGGAACTGACTGCCAAGGCTCTTAAATCTCTGTGAAAATTTTACCCGAGGCCTAAGCAAGGTGGGGATGGGACCTTGACACTTTCTAAACAAATGTGGGTCTAGTGCTTGACGGATATAAATCCATACTTACTTCATCGTTCTGGAGATATGAGGCACTAAGTCCCCAGGCTGCTTTGAGACCTGCCTCACATTCATTTTATAGTGTGTGTCCAAATGAGACTAAACCACCTGGAAATTTGACTGCAAGATAACTGTCAAAATGGCTGTTATTTTTGGATGAAACATTACTTCGCTAATATTTCATCATTCAACTAGCTCTAAGAACAGGCTTGCTTAGCCTAGGACAGACGCCAGAGGCCCGGGTGACAAGCCAGCAGTGCCTTTGTGACAGTTCCTCCTGGGCTACATGGATAGATGCTTCTCCTGTTACATATTAGCTGTGTGACAAAGGGCTTCTTCACACTTGTTAAGATGCCCTTTTAAGCCAGCAGCCCAGTGACTCAAAGGAGTCTCCAGAAGCATCGCTGTGTATTTACAATTGTAAGGTGCTTCTCCACCTTGCTACTACTGGCAACAGCAACAAGCATGTCCCCACACTATCCAGTTTGCACAGCACTCTCCCCTGCATCAGCCCACTGGACCTTCGCCATCACATTCGAGCTCTGTGGCCTGCAGGGAAGCCAGGGTTTCCTGTTTGCTGAGGGACAAGTACTTTTCCCAAAGTCCACAGTTGGTGAAGGACATCCAGGACCTGAATCTAGGCTGCCAAATTCTACACCCACCATTTTAACCCATCTTTCTGGGACTCTGGTTTACCCTTCAACAACACTGTCTTCAAAGGGGCCAAAGTCTTCCATAGCCACACCTGAGACAGAGGAATGAATTCATTCCAGAATCTCCATCCAGACACAGGCACCATGGAGCACTAATGGTGTGATGGCAGAGGCGGCCTTCCCTGCACTGGTGGGAGGTAAGCTCATCCAGGGCAAACTGTGCCTGTTCTTTCTTTCTTACTTGCTCTGGTGCTACCTGAGGTGTTCTAGAAGTCATTCCCTGCCAAGGTACCTCTATTTCCTTTCTGCTACGTGATGATGGGAATTACCATTCTGTCCTAATTGAGCCACCTGCCTTCCAAATACAAGGTATACCCCATTTTTGCTTAGGTTTGAGTGATGACAACAGGTAGTGCCAACTTCTTTCACCTAGTGAACTGTTTTCTTTGCTAAAGAGGAAGAAACCAGCACAACTCAACATTACTGAACGTACACGCTCTTGACAGGTTCTGCTGTTTTCTACACATTACCCAACTGAATCAGCTGCAGAGCCCTGCAGAAGAAAGGGCAGTGTCAAAACCCCAATGCCAATCTTTAGGCATACTTTGAGAATTCTATCTTGGGAACTGCTGCTTGGGCTAAGTGCATTTCATGCAGTATCTCATTTAATCCTTGCCACAATGCTGGGAAACAGGTATTGTTACCTCTTGACAAATGAGGAAACGCAGGCATGGAGTGGGGCAGAAAATCAGTCAGGGGAAGAAAACCGATAAAAAGTGGAACAGAGGCTAATGCAAAGGCACTCGGTGCTCTAATCTCTGCCATGGGCCTCGCTGGCACTTCTAAATCATTACATCACTGTTCAACCTTGCTCGTGGGATGCGTATGCTTGTGCCTGTATGTGTGCATGTATGTGGGTGGGTGGATGTGAGGTCAGAGGCCAAATGCATGCATTGGCAGGGGAAGGATCTCCGTGGATGGGAGGAGCATGGGGAGGCGGCAGGGCAAGCCCTTGAGCAGCAGTGATGACATTTGGGGCTGGTGGTCAGCTGAATTCCGTGTGAATTTGGGGGAATCACTTAACTTCCTCAGCTTTTACACTCCTCTGAGAAGGGCTTGTACCAGATGGTCTCTAAGATTCTTCTGGGTTTACACCTATACGCGTGTGTTCCTGGCACATTCCACCTGACCAGGCCTCAATGCTGAGTTCTGCACTTGGGGCTTTGCGTACTTTATTTGCCCACTAGTCCCAGAAAGAATCTGCTGAAGCTCACCATATAAGGAAGCTTCACTATACATAGAATTGATCAGCAAAGATCGTTCTCGTAGAAACTGAAAGAGCACGCAGAATCACACGCAATCTTCCTGCTGGCGAGGGAAATCAAGAATATCTAGTCTAATTCCCTCACTGTAAAGAAATGAAACAGACCCAGAGAAACAAGGCTCATCAAATCCACATTTCCTCTTTCCCACTCTCCCATATGGCAATCCAGGAGCTCCCGGGTAGTGAATAAGTGTGTGTATCCCAGCCCTGTCCTTGGAAATAGCAGGAGACATCTGCACACGAAAAAGCAGCCTCACTCAGCTTCCACTCCAAGACTCCCCACATCCCGGGTGCTCTAATTCAGATACACAAAGAACAAATTCCCTGGCAAAAGGGTAATGTTGCCTCCCAGATGGACACAATCAGGCCTGTTCAGTGGCTTCCAGGACTAGAACATTCCGATTTATTGCTAGAACTCCAGCTAGGAGTGCCTGCTGTGTATTAACTTCAAAAAAGGTTGCTCGTGGCCTTAAAACTCAAAACTCATTAAATATCATCTACGATTTTGCTCACTGCATGCAAATCACTTTTTGCTGCCCTCCATCAACTCAGAAAGCATCAGCTTTTTGTCCTTCATTTTTACCTGATACTTCCACCGAGAGATCAGTGGCCCAAGTTACTTTTTAAACCTCCATTGAAATTCAGTTGTTGAAAACAGCATTTAAGTCTTCTTCAACATGGTAACACGAGGGTATCATTCATAGAAGAAAAACTGTCCCCATCCAAGGGTGCTTGACATAGGTGATGGCACCAAATCACAAAGCAGGGCCCAGGTACTAACCGTGAAGGTGGCCACACCTAAAGCCACTCTTTCTTTGTCTCAAATAAATGGTCAGGGAGGTGGCTCTCAAAAAAGGGGAGCTGTCCAAGATTGGGCATCCCAGCTTTGAAGCAATCCTCCGTCCTACCCATCCATGAACATATGCTTCTGTAAAAATACATCACATGACTAACAAGTGGGTACTTACTATGTGCTAGGTGCTACACTAAGCATGTGACATGCACTTTCTCAATCATTCTTCACATTGCCTTATGAGTATGCTTTGTTGTTAGCCCCAATCTAAGGAGGTCAGAAATTGAGGCTTACAAGTTCAGCATCTTGTCAAACGAGGAAGTGGCAGGGCTAGCATGAAAGCTCAGGTCTGTCTAATCCCGGAGCCCGGCTCATAACTGCCATGCCTCCTGATTTGCAAGAGACTATCCTAGCCCTTCTGAGATCCTCCCAGACACCCATGAAACTGTTGAGAAGATAAGATCTCGACAGAGGGTTCTTTTTATAAGAAGGGAAAGCAGAATTGCAAAATTAGCACGGGCAAAAGGACATCAATTCTTTAAAACTTCCAACACTGAGAAATAGAAGACCATTCAGCTGATATCACACGCAGGTAGTTATCAGAGAGAAATTAATCTCCAGCTATTTCCACACCCTACAAGGTAAAGAGGAAAATACTGCAGCGTAGGTGAAAAGCTAAATAAACAGAACATAGGAGAAAAGGTTACTTTAACTGATCTTCAAAAATAAAAAAAAATTGAGCTCTCTCCTTGTAACTTCATTATTGCGGTATGTGCAGTTAACTGTTCCTCACCGTGTATTCTCATGACTTTGAGGATCCAGAGATTCCTGGCCAAGAAACAAAAGCAGAACCTGAACTCCACCCCCACCCCAGCCATTCCCTTGTGGATCTGGATGAAAACTGGTGATAAAATCAGGTACAGCTCCAGAGGAGCTCCACTGGAGAAAAACCAAACTGGGTCTACAAGTAATCACAATGAGATGGCGTACCTATTCATGCCCTATCAAGGTCACGTGAGATGGTGCATATGTTCATGCTTTATCAAGCTCACACTTGCTGGCGCCCATATTCATGCTCTATCAAGCTCATTCGCTCATACCTATCACTTTAAGTATCACTACCACCTGGGCAATTGGGATTTTTGCTGGAAAAATGATTTTTCTGTTCCTGGAAAAATAATTTTTCTGTTCCTGTACTTCCGCACTGGTGGGTTGGTTCAGTAATAGGTGAAACCTTTTGTTTGAAAAAAAAAAATGATAAATTAAAAAAAAATCTGTTAAGTTTACTAAATTTAAAAAAAATCTTAATAGGTTTTTAAAATTTACTATACAAGTATTATAGTACAATATTTGCCAGTAAGTTGCTTACTACTTCCTGTTAACAAATTCTTACTGTTTGTAGTGTTATTTTATTTTCATGGAAAACCAAAATTACATGTATATACAAGGATATTTGGAAAGAAACACGGACAAAATAAAGACACTGCAATAAACTGGTAGCACCCGCTTAAATTTCAAGGTGTGTTGCATCCTAATGACACATCATGAAAGAGATGACAGTGTAACAATGAAATCCTGCTAATCAGAGGACATTAAGATTTCAGCGTGCACTAAATACTGATGTGATCCCTGAGGCAGAAACTCCCACAGAGAATTCTATGAACAGGAGTAAAAGAGTTCCCTGATAAGGCCTGCATTGTTCATAAATTTTTATACTGATCCAATTTAGCAGGTATTGAATTCCCCATTCTAGGGAAACCAAGTACCTTTAACAGCGAAACAGTCAATAAACTCTGCAGATCAGCAAAGGACAAGGTATGTTTATAGCAATAGTTGAACTGCTTTGGAAGGACCCTATTTTTTACTGGATTGAGGACAGTGTTTTTTCTTTGGGAAAACTACTGAACACTTAGATTTGAGTGTCTGTGTGCATACATACACAGATACATACTTATACATATAACACTAACACATGTATATATGCATGCGAAATTTCTAAGTATACAAAACTCCAGTCATGTGCTTTCAGACTTTTCACTAAAGCACAGGACACAGCTAAGATGTTGACTACTGAAATATTCGATACAATCATTTTTAAGTGCATACCTAGCCATTAAAATTACTGAGGGGCGCCTGGGTGGCTCAGTCGGTTAAGCATCCAACTTTAGCTCAGGTCATGATCTCATGGTTTGTTGGCTTCGAGCCCCACATTGGGCTCTGTGCTGACAGCTCAGGGCCCCGGGAGCCTGCTTCAGATTCTGTGTCTCTGTCTCTCTCAGTCCCTCCCCTGCTCGCACCCTGTGTCTGTCTGTCTGTCTTTCTTAAAAATAACCATTTTAAAAAATTAATAAAATACTTTAATATGCACTACATTTAAAGAAAATCCCTTTAAAATGTCTGATGCCAGTTCTCATTTCAGCAAAGGCACAGGCAGGAGAAGGCACTGACTTCTCCCTCCTCACCACAGGCTGCTGACTGATGGGCCATTTTACACTCACTGTTACATCTAATCCAAAGCACCAGGAAAGAGCAGGAGACACACATTTCAAATCTGCTCAAATGTTCTCTCCCATCAGGGGTCCTGCTGATTGTTCAGAGAACAGTGCGTTCAGCTACAGAGAAAAGGTCTGAATCCTCTCTCCTTTCCAAATCGCCTAACCCCGCCAATATCAGCCACAACCAGAATTATCTTGCTCTCTGAAAAGGAAGAAAATGGGAGGAGAAGAGGGAAGAAAACGATGGCAAAAAACGTTCACGATTAAATACAAAGCTTTATCACAAACAAAAATAAATAAAAACCCCAGACCTGAGTACCAGTTCAACCTTGGGTACATTTTTACAATTTTCCAAGCCTCAGTTTATTCACCCTGTAAAATGGAAACCATACCCACCCACCTAACCAAAGAGAGTTGTAAAGGTTCAACGAACATACTATAAGTCAATCGCTTAACCACAGTGCTGCCTGGCTGAACGTGAGCCACAATGACCATTATCGTCTTAATTATGCCACACGTTGAGCTTGCTAAGAAGCGTTAAGATAAAATTGAGCCTTGAAAACAGTGATGGTTACTATTCTATCTTCTTGTTTTCACAAACCCTGACTAAGCAATCAGAATGACTCATCACACTGAGGCCTAGAACACATTAATCACAGTAATCTACACTTTGATTTCCCCTTGTGCAACTGAATCCACTGCTCCTGCACCAGGGCTGGTCCTGCAGAAAAGCACGCAAACACATTAATCCTCAGCAGCCTAGAAACTGGGTTTAGCCTCATGCCCAGTGTGTTCCCCCGGACTTCCTAGCTCCTCATATCACAAGGTAAGAGATGATCAAGAACCAAGTGGGATACATACAGCGACCCCAAAATGAATTTTCATGAAAATATATCTGAATGGTAAAAAGACACAAGTTACTGTGAACAGGGATGTGCACAAAGCTCTGTTCATGATGGTAGAAAAAACAAAAAAGATTAGGTGAAAAGACTGCATGATATGAATAATATACTATGCTGTCAACAAAACAGAAATATATATATAATAATCAACATGGTATTCATTATTTCACATATGTATGTTCATTCCCTTGGTTCATTCAGGTTGCTTTCTACCTGTCCCCACCAGCCACCTGGAACAAATTTTCCTTCCCCCTACCCCATATCTACCCTTTTACTCCTCTTTATTTTTCATAACACTTATTAGTACCTGACAATGTATCATATAGGTTTTTTGCTGACCCATTTCCCTCGTGAGACTATGAGTTCCCGGGAGGCACACAAGTCAACATACCAGGGATACAGCCAATACACAAGATGAACTAAGCCTGGCCCATGATGGAACTTCAGACAATATTTATTAAATGGATAAATTTAGAAAATTCAGATAGAATTTACATTATCCTTAACCCCACCACCTACAGATCACATCACTCGCAAATATAGGTCAGATATTTTTCTACATGTAAATATATACTTAAAATAGCTTATTTAAAAAAATTTTTTTTTTCAACGTTTATTTATTTTTGGGACAGAGAGAGACAGAGCATGAACGGGGGAGGGGCAGAGAGAGAGGGAGACACAGAATCGGAAACAGGCTCCAGGCTCTGAGCCATCAGCCCAGAGCCTGACGTGGGGCTCGAACTCCCGGACCGCGAGATCGTGACCTGGCTGAAGTCGGACGCTTAACCGACTGCGCCACCCAGGCGCCCCTAAAATAGCTTATTTTAAACAATATGTTTACTATATCAAATTCTCCAGGTAATTCACCAAATCGTTAACTCCTCTCCAGGTTATCAAACCTCTAGGACAATTCTTTATCCCTCCAGCAGGTCAATGTTCCTTTTGATAAGTACTACCTAGTACCAAGCACAGCACTCCAGATGAATTTTGGCCAACATACTTCCTATGAGCCAGAGACCATGCCAACTGCCTTCCACGGGTTTCACTGAATTCTCACCCAACAAGATAGAACCTATTATTACCTCATTCTGCAGATAACAAAACCAAGGCACAGTTTTTCTAGTACTTGAAACCCCAAACTCCCAAGCTGACCTATCCCATTTACCATTACTGCACCTCATCTATCACGGCTATCCAGGGTTGCACATTCCCAGATCCCGCGACCTGACTGGGCCAAGGAAGAGAATCAGAGTCGTCAAGATTGCAGACTTGGATGGCGTCCAGCACCAGATGGTTTACAGCAGTGCTGCACAAACTGGAAAAGCCGCTGGTACCAGAAGGGAGTTTCAGTGAGATCCCCAGTACTTGCTTTGACTGTGTTCAGGGCTGAAGGGAAGGAGCTACAGGGTAGGAGAGGGGCCAAACAAACCCACACAGACCCTGTGCATGCAAGTGAGCCATTAACCCACCAAGGCGGGGGTGCCCCCAACCCGATCTGCCAGCACCAGCTTGGCCAGGGTCGGTGAGTGTTGCACAGTCCCTTGCCAAATCACAAAGATGTCACGACTGCAGCTCAAAACTCTGACACAAGTAAGTGAGCCACTAATATGAAACACTGTGGTTTGCGTCCAGCTTGACAGCATTCCTGCTCCTTTCCTGTAAGGAGCCCGCATCCTTCAAAGGCACCCGACCCTCCTCCTTTGCCTCTAGAAATCACAACACAATAGAAATTCCAACAGGTACATCACAGCTTGGCGTTATTTTAATAAACAAAGCTTCCTTTTTCCCCCCTCTACCTACATGGAGCACATTTCATCACATATGCCTGGACAACTTTCTTATTGGTTTATTCCCCTTTCCTGGACGCTCTGTTTCACAGACTAACTCTGAAATGAATAAATTCCAGTGGGAGTCGTGGCAGAACTCACTGACTGCAGGTGGGGAATTAAGGATGATGTGAAATCTCCTGCGCCAGGGCCCATCTCTGCCCTTCTATAACAACCTGGTAGCGAAGCAGCAGAAAGGATAAAGAGGCGGCCACACCAGAGGACTGGTGAAAACAATGTTCCTTTGGGCACAGATACTATGAGCTGTTTCTGACTTTCTTGAGTGAAAGGAGCCCCCAGTGAAGAAGACACTGTCTCCCAGCCTGTAAGGCATGGCTCACAACAAATCCAAACATGCTTCTGGACTTAGCTCCATGATGGGGACAGAGACAAACTATCTGGTTGCCCAGGAGGTGGGGAGCTTTAGCACAGGGCCTCCTAGAGGTAAGGTGTTCTTTTATCAGGTATTTTGGATAGGGCATCGCTTTCTTCCCATCACACAGGTTCACCTGCAAACTACATTCCTCCTGTGCTTATAAGGGATGAACTGTGTTTTCCCAAGCCCAAGAAGTTTGGCCTGATAGGAGTTCAAACATGCCACAGCCAAACAAGGGGACATCTAACCCTTGACTTTCTTGCAATGTTTACTTCCTCCATGCCCCTTACTTACTTCCTTATAGACAGAGCACTATTAAAGAAAAAAAATTCCCTAAAACTGCTTTATTTTGTTTCCTGAGAGCAGAAAGGCAGTGAGCAGAAAACATATTAAAGATTCCTAGGCGGTTTAAGAATGAAACATTTCCAATCTAAATAAAAGTATCAAAGGAAAGCCTAAATCTGGCAGCGACTAGAAATATTGCAGTTTCAACAATACAAAACCCAAAATTTACCCAAACTATTAAAGCTTAGCCTCACTGCTAAAGAAGTTGACTCTGTCAGTCATGAGGCATAGGCCTAAACGCAGGGGTGGAAAAAACGGTGAGCAAGATTTTGCCTGATATTTAGACGCACTCTCCTTAGAGGCTGGTGTGCACTGCCCTGTGCAGTCACAACTCTGAAATGCTAACTATAAAACTGTGTTGATTCTATTATACCGTTTTGAGATGGATGAACAGGATTACAAATCTAAAGACACGGTGAGATAATCTTCCCATCAATCTCAATCCAGGGCATCATTTTATAAAAAATCCTGAGCTTCGTTCTGGGCTCCCAGAAATATATCACAAATGTGAAATGGGATTATTTAGCTCTGAGGCAAGAAGGATGAAGGCAAATTAGCACTAGCTGAGAGGCATATGATGAGCTCTTATGTGGAGAGTCACTAGAGTACATACAGCTGAGATAAAGAATTTACATTTCAGCATGAGGATTCGGGTTTGCTCCCAAAGACTCTCCTGACACTGAGGCTTGTTAGGTCTTAGAAGGTGCCACAAGGGCTGTGGAATTTCACTCCCAGAAAACCTTTCAAGATAGGGGCGAGTCTCAGCTCTCTGGGCTAATGTGGGTGCAGTCCTGCCTGGGAGTTTAGTCTACAGCCTCTTGAAATTCATTCCTGTCTGATGATTCTCTTGTTTTACACCAATAGATTAGCTGGGGCAAAAAAAAAGGCGAGTCAACACACAGAGCAATTATGGAGGACATTTCTTCTTATGTGGCAAAGAAAAACAGAGGCTATTTCAAGGGAAGCACAGGCAACTCAAAGTAAGCCTTTTGTTTGTTCTCTGGGTTTTTTAAAATCCCTAGCGATAGCGATTGCTAACAGAACAGCATTTACAGGAACACAGGATTGGTGCACTTTGTTCCCTGCTGCACTGTGGCCAGAGAACTATGGCATTTACATACCTGCAGGGGCAATAGCTACCCACAAAATGACTGAAACGGAACTGGATATTTAAAGTGATTGATACATAAGGAACAGCTCCCCCTCTCCCAAAATGACAGGGTGAAAAAGTTAGAGAACTTTCACCTTAAATGGCAATGGAAGAGATGGAATCTCCCCTCACACCTTTAAAACAATCTCTCCTAGGGGAGGCACACCTAATGTGTGGTATGGGTTTGCCCTTTCAATTGCCATCTTAAAAGAAACTAAAATTATTCAAAGATTCCCTACTGTCTCAAAACTTTTAAAATTACAAACTTAACCCACCTCATTCCAGATTTTATATTCTTTTGGGCAATAGATTTATGTTCACAGAGAAAAAGTGGGAACATATCACATCATTTCCGGAGGACACACAGAGCCTGAGAGTGTCCCCGTAAAGCAACAAGGTTAAGCTGACTTTTCTTTAGTCATTTCACATAGCTCGTGCGCATTAAACTGTGGACATGCCCCAGCAAGCCTATCTGGAGCTTAGAGAGCGTATGCAGTACCCTCTCACACCAACATGGCAGCTAGGGAGCCTTAAGGAATTGATAACTTAAATGTGGAGCATTACAATTTTGCTGAATATGTGTTCTTTTTTCCTAATAAATTCCAGATGTTAAGAGTAGCTTCATATCCATTCAGACCAGTGCTTTAAATGATCTGTTCTTTGGAACCTTCTGAAAAAACATACTTGCATTTCTTTTTCCCGCTGCATTTTATGGACAAAAACAACGTTTATTCATGTACTTAAAAAAAAAAAAAAAACTTTTAAAAAAGATTAGCCATGCCCCATAGGTTAAATGATTTCCACAGAAATACATTAATAGAGATACAGAATGATAAATCTGTGCTATGAAAGATGATAATGTAAAGCAGACCTCTCCTATGGTGAGTTCAAATTCCAAAATATATCATATGCACAAAACTCTTGTGGTTTATGGAATTCTGGATCTCCAAGTTTGAATGGGGTGCAGGCCATAGCAACCCATGCTTTTCTGCTGTGTCTGTGGTTTTTTATTAAGCCCTCTTAGTGACTGGGGGTGGGGAAGAAGAGGGCAAACAGACTGGAGGTTGGGAGGGGAGAGCAAGGCAGCGACAAAGGACTGGGCAATGCTAATTCCATGTACTGCATTTTACCCCTTAAAGTCTGTAAAGCAAAGATCCCTTGAATTCGGGCCAGACTAGTAACAATAGCTTAGGCAGGCTTCAGCCCCTATAATACCCGCTAGCTCTCCTGCAGGTCTATTTGGAATTGTCACCTGGAATTGTCACATCCCAGATGCCTGCTGGGGAGGAAGAGATTTTTGCATTGCTCTTGCTCTTTTGTAGGTAAGGGAAGAGAGAAAGGGGGAAGGAATTCAATCCAAAGGACAGGGGGAAAGGAGAAATGAAATGGACATGGCATATACAAGGAGGCAGCCATTAATTCTGAAGGAAGCCAAGAAATACAGAAGGAGAAAGGAAAGTAAGGAAATAACAATGATGAAAAATAACATTGTAGGTTTAAAAAAAAAAAAAAAAGGTGGGCTCTTTGGGGAAAACAAAACAAAACCAAGCATACAGATGCAGAGAACAGACTGGTGGTTGCCAGAGAGAGAGGAGGAGATGGGTGAAATGGGTGAAAGGAGTCAAAAGGTACAAACTTCCAGTTATAAAATAAATTGTCATGGGGATGTAGTATACAGCATGATGACTGTAGTTAAAACTGTATTGCATATTGAAAGCTGCTAAGAAAGGAGATCTTAAGAGTTCTCATAACAGGAAAAAAATTCTATAATTATGCATGATCATGGATGTTAAATTAGACACGGTGTTGATCATTTTGCAACATAGACAAATATTGAATCATTATGCTGTATACCTGAAACATAACATTATATGTCAATTATACCTCTTTTTTTTTTTAATGGGCTGTTTGAAAGACTTCTTGAAGGACCACTCACTCCTGTACCTAAATGTGCCAAAGCCTTCATTTTGCATCATCTCCTATAACACCATGCCCACACCTTCCCAGCCAAGCACACCAAGGAGCATTTATCCTTAGATAATTAGGTGGAGTTGAATTGTGGACCAAGAAACAGCTCGAGGTTGTTCTCAAAAAATAATTCTCTCATTCAGACCTGGTCAAACTGCTCAGGTGCAGAGCCAAAGAGGTTAATGTTCAAGTTCAGATATTCTGTGCAGGTCACATTCTGGCTGTGGGGAGAAACAAGGGTGGTTTCTTAAAATGCATTGACTTGCACTCTTCCCCGTGACAGATCACCTTTTGAACTGCTGTGGGATGACCTAGGAGAAAAATAGAAAGCTCTGCAGCCAGGCACTCCTGTGTGAGTGTAGGGAACAATCAGAGGGCTGTCTGGAAAACAAAATGCCTCATTTCTTTAATAGTAGCTATTCACGCAGCAAGAGGCAATTCAGAGACCAGCCAGCAAAGTGCACTGCTTGGGAGATAGGCATAAATGATATGTTTCTATTCTGCCCCAGCATTTATGCATTGTCCAACTTCACTTGGGTTAAATAGCATACTTTCTTCTGGGGATGGCAAATGCATGATACCTTGGCTATAGCTACTGTGGTAGATTAGATGAATCTACCCCATATCTCAGCTCCAGTGTAAAATTAGGAATTTTAATAAAAAGCACAAAATTTATTGTCAAAGGACAAGATCATTGACAGGTCTTGTCTTCATGGAAAGAAATAATTAATTAATGTGGTATCCACATTATTATTTTTTTTTTCTTTCTTTCCTTCCAGCAACTACTTCTTTGGAACGAGGACAAATGGAGCCACAGGATGCACCTGGTTCCATTATTTTTCATTTTTTTCCTTCCTCTTCTTCAATGTACTTTATTTCTACCCCATGGCAGAACCATCCTTCTCTTGTAGGATTGGGCAATATGCAATTTTCTACCTTTCAGGCAGGAAGCCACATTCCTGAAAATTTCTGATAAAACACAACCACATGAATGATGAGAAGCTCACTGCTTTTTTTGTGTATGCCTGTAACTAAAGTACCTCAGGGCCCAACCTCTGTCTACCCCCACCCACTCCTGTTTACTTTTCTGTGAAAGCTCATAGTCACCTTATCTACTTCCCATGGATACTGGGGAGAGAGGGAAAGTTTATATAAATGTTGTAGGTTACAAGCACCATTAAAATGTTATAAAAAATATATGATACAGTTCAAGGGGGTATTTACTGACTTTTATATTTAACTTATCTTACTTGGGTCTTTAAAATTCATCTCTAACACACTTTATGCTGCCTCTGTTTATTAAGTCTGAAAACAAGTCATGTTATGGATGACAGCCTCTTTGCTAATGGAGTCAGCAGTTACAGTATAAGCAAGCACCTCTGATGTTTTCTGCGCCCACAAAGGAGCCTTAAGGAGAATGGATCTTTAAGGGCAAGTCTTGAAATTTGAGGGTCAGGATCCAAGTATTTCCAAATCACTTGCACTACTGTTACACTAATGGTCTCCTGAAATCAAGGATAGGCGTCTGGCTCCCATACTGGGATTTCTGCATCCTGAACTGACACTTCACTAAAGTGTTGGGAATGACTGTCCCTAAAAGCTTTGGCTTTTAAATATGTCTGGTGCTTCTGTGGAGCATTTCTGCTTTGTTGGGGCATTTGGCCATGACCTCAATGAATCACAGAAAGTGAGTTACTGCAAGTTCACTCAGATATCTGCTTTCAGCACAAAACATCTTATCACAGCTTCGTACACCCACAAGGAAGTTCCAGAGACAAATTCTGCAAGGCATAACCATAGCATGGTACAAGGTAATTTCCCATCAGACAGGGAGCCATAACTCTGGAGACTAAAAGAGGACGCACAGAAAATAAAGCTGTTTCATCACGTGGGTACCGATTAGTCTGCATTCCTGCCCCAAACGTATTAAGGTTTCGTCTGGCAGTTAGCTAACAAGGGCA
The DNA here is from genome assembly GCF_007474595.2 of Lynx canadensis. NCBI lineage: Eukaryota > Metazoa > Chordata > Mammalia > Carnivora > Felidae > Lynx > Lynx canadensis. The sequence continues at coordinate 172,975,417 of NC_044303.2, forward strand.
AAAATGCACAGACAAGCAGAAGGTGGAAACCCCCTTAACCCAAAAAATGTAGCTCCGTGGTAGCTCCGTGTCCCACATCATTTCACAGTGGTTCTTAGGCAGCCTCCAAGAAAAGAAGTTATTGAGAAGGAATTCTCCAGAAATTGTGAGGTATCAAAGCACAAGGAGTTTCAGAGAGATCTGTTTGTCAACCAAAGAGTCATGGAACTCGTCAGGAATTGACACTACTGCAGGAAGCCCCGCCTAAGGAAGGCTCTCCCCTCCCTGCCTCCATGACTGATCTAGCATCAGTTGAACATTTTGTCCTAGAGAAAGTAAAATGGAAAGCTATCCAGATGTGGCTGACTGACTTCAGGCACTGCGTAAGCCTTAGAAAGAAAAGTATTTAGGGAAAGGATTCTTTATGAAAACACATAGGATACTTTTCTCCACTCATTGAGTAGAGACAGATACCAGTGGAAAGTTATTACCAAAGCACATAATTCAGTTCAAACAATCCAGGTACCTAACTTAATACTGACGACCAAATTCCACTTAAAAATGAGATGGGATTCTGGGGTGCCTGGGTGGTTAAGCATTCAACTCTTGATTTCAGCTCAGGTCACTGATCTCACGGTTCATGAGACTGAGCCCTGTGTTGGGCTCTGTGCTGACAGCAAGAGCCTACTTGAGATTCTCTCTCTCCCTCTCTTTGCTCTTTCCCCACTTGCATGTGCATACTCTCTCAAAATACATACATAAACTTAAAAAAAAAATGAGACAGGATTCAGAGCTGACTGGCACAGCTTCTCCATGTGACCACAAAACAACACAAGTAAGTATCTCAGGTGTCAAAATCATCTCCTCTTTAAGGTTATTGAATAGCCTGGGTAAGGTTTTGGAGGTTATCACAGCTTCTTTGCTTCTTCAGCAATTCATTCGGATACAGAATACACCTCATTTTCTTTTCATTCCATATGTGGTCGCATACTTCCTACAGGTTTATAGTTGAGAAATCTTTATTTTCCATATACATATCTTCCCCTTCTAAGTAATCTTGTTTGAATAAAAGGGACCAGGGTGGCAGATCCAAGAGTTTTCTCTTTCTCCACACTTTTTACACATTGACAGAACCCAGAACAAATCAGGCTACAAGAAAGATGACCTCACCCATGGCCATCTGTCCATCTCAACATAATTACCTATGTGCTAGACGTACAATACTTTAACCAACAACCAATGATTGGATGTGTAACCAATCTTCCTTGTCGTATAACGCTGCAGTGAAGAACATTAGGACAAATTCCTGGAAATTGAATTATTTGGCCAAAGCCTCTGAATATGAAATTGCTTCCCCACAACAGCTGTTATAAAATACTTCTGTTAGGTGTATCTATTTTGCTTTACTGCCAACAAATCTAGACACATCATTTAAATACTCTTTTTGCCAATATAGTTCCAAAATGACTTCTAGTCTTCATTTCCTTGGTTATTTGAGGCTAAACTTTGTTCAGAAGTTTATTAGACATGTGGCTTTACTTTTCTAATTGCCTGTTCATGTTCTTTGCCCATTTTGACAGGATGTTGACTTCTTAGAGTTTGATGTGTATTAGAGATACTAATCGTTCACCATATGTATTGAAAATATTCTTTCCTAAGTGCCTGTTCACCTTTTAACTTATATAGCATTTTTTTACATCTGTGTTTTATATTATTGTCTTTTCCTTTACAGATTTCTTCCCTCTGCTTTTGTTTAGAAATTCCTTCTCCACTCTAATCAGATAGCTATGTGTATTTTCTTCATTTTAAAAATGCAGTTGTTGGGGCGCCTGGGTGGCGCAGTCGATTAAGCGTCCGACTTCAGCCAGGTCACGATCTCGCGGTCCGTGAGTTCGAGCCCCGCGTCAGGCTCTGGGCTGATGGCTCAGAGCCTGGAGCCTGTTTCCGATTCTGTGTCTCCCTCTCTCTCTGCCCCTCCCCCGTTCATGCTCTGTCTCTCTCTGTCCCAAAAATAAATAAACGTTGAAAAAAAAAATTAAAAAAATAAATAAATAAAAAAAATAAAAATGCAGTTGTTTTTAAAAACTTTACTCCATTGGGGAATTGCATTGTATACATAAATTACAAATCCAAATTTGTTTTTACTTAATAATTATCCTAGTACTACTAAATAATTAAGCCCTTTGTACTGTTCTTATTGCAGCCATTATGATATAACTAAATCCTTTTATGCTATTTTAAATGACAGTATTTTAATGTTTAATGTTACATTAACGTAAAATATTCCCTTTGTTTTTCAAAAATATTTTAGCTATTTATTATTCAGATAAAATTACTATGAAGATTTTTTTTTAAATCTCATAGGGCTTGGATCAGAACTTCCAGTCTCCCCATCCCCACCTCTCCCAAAGTCAATGAAGTCAAGTATAAGACTGAATGCCACCTGAAAACATGGACATTTATCAATTACAATTTTCTTTGTAGTGGCTCTCCTTACTAGACACAAATTCCTTGAGGAAAAACACGTCTGTTTTATCCTCAGTGTATTCTATTCCTAACAGCTAGTACAGTGCAAGCACACATACAGTTACTGAAAGACTGAAATCAAAGTGACCTACAACTTTTTTTTTGTCTTGAATATCTTATTTGGGTTAGTAGCTCTAACCCAAAGTGGCTAAAACAGCATCCTTACTCTGCACTTGTTGTGTGTAAACTGAGCAAAGGTGTACAAGGGAGTTACAGGCCACTGCACCCAACTCTGACCAACGGCATAATGAATCCAAAGATGGGGACCTCTCTAAATTATGGCAATAGCAACACAAAGGGCAAAAGAAAGAGGAGGGTAGCAATGGGGTATAGTAAGATGAACTAAAATCACAGATTAGGAATGTATGCTTGAGAACCACAGAAACCTTACTAGAGTGGGGTCCTTTTTATATCATTGCCATGGAGGAGTAGAGAGAGAGGAGGAGAGAGATCAGAGAACTACTTTTTAAAAGTCCTAGAGTTGCCTGGGTTGTTCGGTTGGTTGAGCATCCAGCTCTTGATTTTGGCTCAGGTCATGATCCCAGGGTCATGAGATTGAGCCCCGTGTTGGGCTCTGTGCAGAGCATGGAGCCTGCTTGGGATCCTTTCTCTTTCTCTCTCTCTCTTTCTCTCTCTCTCTCTCAAATAAAAGGGGAAAAAAGTCTTAAGAGCTGAAAAACAAAAACAAAGTCCTAGAGCCAATGCTAAGAAAGATTTAGGACACTTAAAGAGTGATAGCCCAAGGACATGGGTAGGTAGAGACAGAAGCAACCTGGGTCCAAAAGATGGCCTGACTCAGTGCTCCTGACCCATCTTCTTCCCAATGTGCTGCTGAAGGAACTCAACTCAGAAAAATCAACCTGCTGGTGGAGCCTGGAAGGAATGATGTGAATCATGTTCAGTCTTCTGGTAAGGATCACAGGATCACAATCATTATTTAGGATATCCAAGAAGCACCTCTTTTGACTTAATTTACTGGTTTTAGGATATATTTACAAAGGTGCTATAGCAATGTAATGATGACAACAACTGAACTAAACAACCAAAACACAGTGATCATCTACAAGGGAGTGAATACATAAACTGTGGCATACCCCATATTTTGCGTCTTTGAGAAAGAATGAGGTCTATTGGAGATCTTAGAAAACCATGGTATAATATTTCATTTAAAAAAGTTAAAATTAGGATATATATAGTCTGATCCATTTTTATAAAAATGTTCACCATATTTGTGTATTTTATATGAGGAAAGATAGGTATTGAAGAATAAACACAAAGTTGTTAACACACATCGAGGAGGAAGATGGAAATATATGGAGGAAAAGGGACTAAGTTGGCTATTTCATGGGATACTTCTATGTTGTTTGACTTATTACAATGGGCATGCATAGCTTTTGTGCCTTGAAAGGGAAGCCTAATAAATTATTATTCCTGAAAATAAAGACATGTCAACAAAATTTGAAAAATGGATATTAACAATGCAAATGTAAAATTATCTCAGAATTATCAAATGTAGAACAAACAAAATAATGAACCCCATTAGAACATACTTGAGACAGTCAAGCTTTGATGACTCAAAGCTGGAAAGAGGTACTACAATTAGTTTCCCTTTGATTTCAGGGACTCATTTATTCTGCTTATCTCAAGACAGAGCTAATAGACCAAATGGTTTTGAAAAGTCTTAAATGGTTCTCAACATTTGGGTATATTCCAGGAAGACTAGTTAATTTAGCTATTCAGAGAATGGCACATTTGACAGGGAAAATGCAAATCAGATTACTATAGTTGGTGTTCAATTAGCCTCTCACACTGGAGGAAAAGCAGTGACAGATAAGTAGAGATGATGCTATATCCACCATAATTTATTGGACTTTTGAAAGCCTCATTCAACTTGCTCAGGAAAATATTAAGAAAGCTGTATGCGATTGCAAATTTGCTATGGAGGAACTGGGGGATAAATTAACAATCATATGACATTCCTTCTAATATACTCTAAAACATAGTTAAATCCAAGAAAGAGATAAAATGATCCCCAACTATCCCTAGAGTACTTTTCATGAGTGTTTTCAACCTGTGGGTCTTGAGCCATGAATCACTCTAGAAATAAATTTAGTATGTTGTGATCAGTATAGGTCTAGATAAACAATCAAAACAAAACAAACACGTTTGAAAACCACTGCACTACATGAAAAGATGCCCAACGTCACTCCTCATCAGAGAAATACAAATCAAAACCACACTCAGACACCACCTCATACCAGTCAGAGTGGCTAAAATGAACAAATCAGGAGACTATAGATGCTGGCGAGGATGTGGAGAAATGGGAACCCTCTTGCACTGTTGGTGGGAATGCAAACTAGTGCAGCCACTCTGGAAAAGTGTGGAGGTTCCTCAAAAAATTAAAAATAGACCTACCCTATGACCCAGCAATAGCCCTGCTAGGAATTTACCCAAGGGATATAGGAGTGCTGATGCATAGGGGCACTTGTACCCCAATGTTTATAGCAGCACTCTCAACAATAGCCAAATTATGGAAAGAGCCTAAATGTCCATCAACTGATGAATGGACAAAGAAACTGTGGTTTGTATACACAATGGAATACTACGTGGCAATGAGAAGGAATGAAATATGGCCTTTTGTAACAACGTGTATGGAACTGGAGAGTGTTATGCTAAGTGAAATAAGTCATACAGAGAAAGACAGATACCATATGTTTTCACTCTTATGTGGAACCTGAAAAACTTAACAGAAGACCATGGGGGAGGGGAAGGAAAAAAAAAAAGGTTGGAGAGGGAGGGAGTCGAAACATAAGACACTCTTAAAAACTGAGAACAGGGGCGCCTGGGTGGCTTGGTCGGTTAAGCGTCTGACTTCGGCTCAGGTCATGATCTCACGGTCCGTGAGTTCGAGCCCCACGTCGGACTCTGTGCTGATGGCTCAGAGCCTGGAGCCTGTTTCAGATTCTGTGTCTCCCTCTCTCTCTGCCCCTCCCCTGTTCATGCTCTGTCTCTCTCTGTCTCAAAAATAAATAAACGTTAAAAAAAATTTAAAAAAAAACTGAGAACAAACTGAGGGTTGATGGGGGGGTGGGAGGGAGGGGTGGGTGGGTGATGGGTATTGAGGAGGGCACCTGTTGGGATGAGCACTGGGTGTTGTATGGAAACCAATTTGACAATAAATTTTGTATTAAAAAAAAAAGAAAAGAAAAAGAAAACCACTGCATTACATATTCTTATTTTCCCTGCCCCCATCCCTATTCCTACTCCCAACCAGCAGGAGCAAAACACTTTCAAGTCTGTTGGCCACATCCTGTGCTGATTTTCAAAGAGCTGATTTTGCCATTAAAAAAAAAAAGTCAAATTCCAGTATCCACCAGAAAATTAAAGAGATAATTCTATTCTCTCCACCTCACAACAAAGTGTTTATTATAATGGGTAAGTGCTTTGCGTTTGGATTTCTCCCTGAGAAATAATTCGTAAATTCCCCTTATATATTAAAATGCCACATACAAATGAGGGGGTTACAACAATAAAGTTGTAAGGCTGGGATCAGGCTAGGTTCCTAAGGATTGCATTAACAGTCCAGCACCAGCAAGAGCACAGGAACTGTGCCCTGGGAGCAACAGCTAATAGTTAAATTCTCAAATCTCAAAAGTTACTTCTCTCAATGTGTTGCTGGCACCTGGAATTCCCAAGACTGCTGTTGTCAGCAAAATTCAGGGTGAGTGACATCTCCTGTTGAAGCTCTACCATGTGCCTCACAAAAGTAAAATACTGATTTCAAACCCAATAGCCAGGAGAATATAGCTCCTTGTACCTCCAACCTGTATGTTCAGCAGCCTACCTGACCTCTGTACCCAGAGACGAACTCAACGTATTTCAAACTCAACCTGGCTTCTTCCCTTGCCAGCCAACCCATCCCACACATCACCAGGCTGCCAGGCTGGTTGTTCAACTAAATGAGCAAGTAAGTGCCAAGAGCCAGGTTCTACATGCCTATTTGCCTAAACCAAAGACTCTGGCGTCCTTTTTTGAATTATTCCTCCCTACTCCTTGCTCTTATCATCAGTTTCTCTCTCTCTCTTTTTTTTTTTAAGTTTATTTATTTATTTGAGAGAGAGAGAGCACAAGCAGGGGAGGGGCAGAGCCTCTCTCAGAGGGAGAGAGAGAAGCCCAAATAGGCTCTGCACAGTCAGCACAGAGCCCGATACAGGACTTGAACTCACAAACTGTAAGATCATGACCTGAGCCGAAACCAAGAGTCAGACATTTAACTGACTGAGCCACCCAGGCACCTCTTATCATCTGTTTCAGTTGCTCTTATCTCATAAATCTTTCTGGAAACTGTTCATTCCTCCCCATGTCCACTATCATCATTCTAGCTCAGGATACCATTGCTCACCTGGATTGCAGAAACAGAGCTTTACCTGGTTTTCCTGCCTCTGCCTTTTCTCCAGACTGTTCTCCAAAGCCAGAGCCAACAGTCTACATGCAATTCTAAGCACTGTGTATCACTTCTCATGCTAAAAGATCAGTATCAACAGCAACAACCCTTCAACGACTTTCCTTTGCCCTTAGGTAGATCCAAATTTCTCAATGTGGCCTAAGAACCATCCTCTCTCCTCTCCCCTCAAAATCTAACTTCTCTGGCCATACTAAACAAATTGCAGTTCTCCAGATAAGTTGCAATCCCTGCCTTCCACCCCATGCCACTTAACTGCACATCTCACTCAGGTGGTTTCTGGAAAGACTTCTTGAATCCTGGTGGGCACCACCCCCACGTGCCCTTCTTCCTTCCTACCACTGCACCTACCACACCGCCCACTGGCTCCATTTCTTGGGTCTCCTCTTCCAGATCCCCCCTGAGGAGCAAGCTCATGTCTGACTAGCTTACAACACCCAGCACTATGCCTGGCTGGTGGCAAATATGAAATATGTGTATGTTAAAATTCAACATCACTCAGTTTCTCTATATGGGGCAATGGAAACTATGGAAAAGTTAAAACAGGCATTGGAGGGTCATTGTGTGATTCGTACAGTTACACAGTGTGGACTTTCGGCAGTGGCTGGGAAGCCACAAAGCCTCTCAGGCACACAAGGACGGATTGTATGTCTGCCACACAATCTCAAAACAAACCGGAGCATGAAAATCAATTATGGAAGTCTGCTTGGGATTATAAACAATGTTAACATTAACTATGTTTTATCTTTAAAACCACTTTGTAGAAAGAAATTACATTCAGAAATCACAATTATAACAGCTATTAGATTTTTCTACGGTCCTTTCCTTTTTTTAACCACATATTTTTGGTCTTTTTAAATGGCTATCATCATCGTATACATGTATTGCTAATTTAGGTTTTCCCAAGTAGGTATTAATATTCATGTTTTCAATGACTGAGTAAAGTCCATCAAGTAAGTGCACAATTTTCTTAATCTTATTTAGGAAATTTCTAATCTTTACTAATTTAAATAATACTGTAACATATACATAAAACACGTATATATAGGGGCACCTGGGTGGCTCAGTCAGTTAAGCGTTCTGACCCTCGATCTCAGCTCAGGTCATGATCTCACGGTTCGGGAGTCAGGCTCTGTGCTGTCAGTGCAGAGCCTGCTAGGGCTTCTGTCTCTGCCCTCTCTCTGCCTCCCCGCCCACCCCCCCCCCCACCATTTGCACATGCTCGCTCGCTCTCTCTCTTAAAATAAACAAACTTAAACACACACACATAAAAATTTTTTCAAATTAGAACAGAGTAGATTTTTTTTTCTCATTTTAAAGGACTATTTCACTACCTCAAAGAACCACAAAAGAATGCCTGCTTGGACACTGTCCATACAAACAATATTCATAACAGTGGCTAACATAATTATAGAAAAGAGGGCTTGCAGATCAAAACATGTGCGTGGTACACAAAGAGGAATAAGCAAGAAAGGAAGCTGTGAGTGGTGACAAAGACCAGAGAAAGGAAGAGATGCTGCTGAAACAGATAAGGAGAAGCAGGAATTCAGACAGGCAAGGTGCCAAGCGGAGTATGTTCCTGAAAGACAGGAGAAGGGCAATTCTAGAGTTACTCTCCGTTCTTAGTTAACTAAGATGCTACCTTTCAGCTGTCCCTAAAAAGCACATCCCAGTAGTGAGTGGACCATCTTGACATCTCAGCGCCCAGCAGCTTTTTTTCTATCAACATGGCTAGGTATCCAATTTAAACATGAAAGCCATGACTGACAGCAGAGGACTTTGAAATTCTTCCAGTAGCTGGGGGCTAGGAGGCAGGAAGAGCCAACAAGGGAGAAGTGGCTACCAGGGCAGAAATGTATTTATGAGGGACACTGTGGGGAGCATATCCAAAGGAACAGCAGAATCTCTACCCACTTTGCCCATAACCAGCGGTCACTCTATCATACTCCCTCCTCACCCCCACGTCCTGTCCTGCCAGTGACAGCTGAACTTCTGCCAACAGCCCGATCCCTTCCTCAATAGGCTTCTTATAATTAAAATTTGATTCAGCACTCATGTAAATATTATTTCTCACACAACTGTCATCTTCTATCATTCTTGTGCTAACCTCAACAATTTTCCCACTCCACTTCCACTGTCAAAGAGTAATAAAATCCTCCTAGATGTCTCATTCTTAATGAATGTGCTGTTTTCTTTTCCTCCCACCCGGGTAGTGCGGATCCAGCTCTAATGGAAGGCAAGGGGGATCTCAAGTCTCGTGTGAACACCAAGCTGTGGTCTCAAGTCATTACAGTCCTAGGTCTGTCTATTCTATTTATTTTATCAAAAAAAATCTTATAACAATATTTATATATCCTCTAAGAAGCCAGGTTACTGTTAAGCCTTGAATTCAGCAGAGCTTAAAAATAAGAGGACAAAATGGTCAACAAGTCATACTTTACTGTTAAAAATGCTATATATCTCATGTACCATTCCCCACCCCCACATCTCTTCTGTGTCTCATTCAATACCCTACAGAGACCCTTTAAGAACACAGTCTGTGCTTTCAGCAATAACTGACATCCTTGTAAATCCATGTAATGTTCAGAAAATAAATCCAGTGCTCTCTCTGCCCATATAGCAACATTAATCTTATGAACAGTACTAGAGAGCACCATCCCCTCCCCCTCTCCTCCCCTCCCTCCATCTGCTTTAAGTAGGGCAAGTATTTTACTCATGTTAATTGTTCTGACAGATGAGGATCAACACTGCTTTAATCCATTTGCAGCCTAGCACTGGGTACATTTGTCTTCTCAAATGCTGTTAGAGGCAAGTACACGGGCTGTTAGTAACACAAGAGCTACTTCAGGGCAATGCTCAGTACTCTTAAGTGACTGGTTCTACATTCCTTACAGAGCAAATCCAAGGGAAATTCTTCCCCAAACTGGTTCAAGGCTTTTTGATTGCCATTGTGCTTGTGCTTCAAGACTTTAAAAACACTAGATAGTAGGATTTTGTTCAATTAAGGCAAATTGAATCAGTTACTATTGATTTCTTTTAAGATGTTAGTGTATTGTCTCATTTACTAACTAATTGTATGCAAGTTCTCTAAAAGACAAAAGGATGAGGCTGAATTCAGTAGGACTTGACTATAAAATTGGGCAACTCAGGAACCATGTGTGTTTTACAAGGATATACCACCTATTTACAGCTCACACTGGTGAGCATTAGAGCCAAGGTCTGCTGGTGTTGACAAAAGCATGAGCCTTAGATACAGGCAACAGCTGGGTTCAAATCCCAGCGCCACCATCTTTCACCTCTGTGCCCAGCTGCCATGGGTACTGTATCAAATGATATAGCACATTTAACACCCAGCCCCATACTCTCCCTACCCAAGGACTTTGGGGGTGTTCACTTAAACTACTGTTATGCATACCTACATCTTGATTTTGAATTACCTGAAAAGTAGCTTCATATGCTGCACTATGTATTTGCTAGATAGTTCTACTCCCACCTCACAAGTGTAGCCAAAAAGGACGTCTACAGACAGGGAGCACAATACTGGCCTGACACCCTCCTCCCAACTTTTTAGCACAGATGTAGCTCATCACACTGTCCTCCCTGAGCACTATTTCTTTGCTGGCTCTGGACTCCACTGGCCCATTTCCGCTGCTTACCCCTGACCTGGTTTTTGAATTCGCCATTTTCTCTTTCCTAATGCCTCAATTGGTCTTATTTCTATTTCTTCTTCAATTCCATCATCTATCTCCCGTGTTTTCAATTTAATAACCTTATACATTTCAAGTTTTCAGTATAGTCCTTTCCAGTTCAGAAATTTAATGAAGAAAAATAAATATGGTATGATTCAGATTTATGGAATATATTGCATAGAGAACCCACCTGCAAAACTTGTTATCCCTCACAGACAGGGTCACTGATTTCCTCCCGCACCACTTCCCCCTCCTCCTCCTCCTCTCTCTGCTTTCAACCCTACTTAGGCTACATTGGTGAACAAAGAGTAGACAGGCAGGAGAACAGTATTCTAGTTTGTTGGCTCTTTCTTCTTCACCTTTCAGGTGTGTGTGGCAGGGAGGGGTGGCCCATGAGAAGCTACTTAACAGAAATTCCTATTACAGACATGAGAAATGCTTATACTACATTCCAGCCCTTCTTATCCAAAACAAGTATACATTTGCACATGTTAGGATCTCAACAATGTAAACAAGATCAACTTTTTCTCTATACAATAGAAAATATCAAAGATAAATGGTAGGGGTGCCTGGGTGGCTCAGTTGGTTAAGCATCCAACTTGATTTTGGCTCAGGTCATGATCTCACAATCGTAAGATCAAGACCTGTGCATGCTTGCGTTCTCTCTCTCTCTCTCTCTCTCTCAAAAAAAAAAAAAAAAAAAAAGATAAATGTTAAGTTTATCTGACTATGGGATTTTAGGTAATTTTGGTTTTAGCATCTTTCTGACTTCCTATATTTTACAATGAAGAGTAGAATTATTTCTCTTATCAGAAAATAACTGTAATTATGTGAAGTCATTGATGCCCTATCCCCATTCAGCACCCTACTTTGCCAACCATCATTAACTGTTTACAATTTAGTCTGAAATAATCCTGAGTAGCCACTTCTAATTTTGAAAAGCCAGAGTTCTGACTAGCCAAATTGATTATATTGATGGAGTAGTGCCCTAAAAACCTACATGCATTCTTCTAAGCTCCAAGTTTAAGACCAAAAAACGTCTTCATGAGCTAGCAAAACCCATTTAAGATAACTTAAATCACGAGAAACAGACAATTTAGACAGTTGCCAAATGTAGACAATTCCTAAAGGTGGATTTTGATGGGAAGCCTTGATTCCCAAGAAATAGTTTTCCTGGTTCTACTGCTAACAAAATACACGTGGATGCCTTTTTAAAGACCAAATCAGGCAAATTTTAGACCAACACAATTTGTCATAAAACCAGGGCCAGCCTTAAAATGTCCGAATCAGAATTCAGAAATGGATTCTGGTGAGCTACACTTTTACTGAGACTCTAAAGGAATTTAGCTTGGCTGTTGTATTGTTTCTAATAGCTGAAATCAGTATTTAAGGAGATAAAAGGTAACATATATGAACTCCATAGACTAAACTGATAGCGCCCAACAAAAATCCCTTACATCTCTAACTACAAAATGGAATATAACCGGAGAGAAAGCACTGTGCCCTGCAGTCAGAAGAGTGGGGTCAAATCTGACTTTATTCTCTGGGCCCCAGTTTCTCCAGCCACAGGATAATGAGCCCACTGGAAATGGTGCGGTCCAAGGATGAGTATGAATGAGTGGACGTGGTGACAGCGCTGACACGTGCAAGGTGTTGGGCTTCCAGTGTTACCCACAAAATGCACATCTCAAACCAAAATGAAGATCTTAGACCTGGATTGTTCATTTCTTCTCATGTAAAAGTCACAGCTCCAAAACCAACACCGCGTAAAAATACCAAGAACATCGTGAAACTGGTAATTCTGAAGGACAAGCGAGTTTCTTCAGCCGTGACTGCAGCCACCCTGCTACATTCCGAGTGCCTGTCCTGCCCAGGTGCTTGTAACAGTCCCCGCACAGACACAGCACTCTCCACAGGACCAGCTCCCTGTATCATCTGTTCTTCCTGAACCACCCAGCCAGAGGCCCTGCTGCTCCCGCCAGGTAGAGCCAAATTGTGCTCTGTGTCAGCTCTCTGGGCTCCACTGGAAGGGTTCTCGTGTTTTTTTAAGGTAACAGCCACAGGGCTCTTCTTCACTGGGGTCACTCCTTGCCCGTCAGTTTTGTTTCTGTATCAGGGGAGCTCCCCACAACTGAAATGCTCTTAAGGAGCTTTTTATAGGAGAGGAGGGATTAAACTGCCTTCTATACATTATACAAAATGTCTTCATTCCATTAGCATGTACCAAACGGCTTATGCGAAAGGCACTCTTCATGTCTGTTCTATTAGAGCACTCAAATCAGACCCGCTGTTCTAGTGCAGTTAATTGGGCACACATGCTGTCTGCTAACTAAATGGTAAGTGATTCATTTAATATGCACATTCTGGGTACCTATCAGGCACTGGGCATTCTGTTAGGTATGTAAGTCAAGATTGATAAGACAGTCCCCAACTTCAAAAGGGAACACCTCAAAAAGCTATGCAGAGGCACTCACTTCTAAATATTAAAGCATTTGGGGCCCCTGGATGACCCAGTTGGTTAAACGTCGGACTTCGGCTCAGGTCATGATCTCGCAGTTCATGAGTTCGAGCCCCACATTGGGTTCTGTGCTGAACACTCAGAGTCTGGTGCCTGCTTTGCATTCTGTGTCTCCCTCTCTCTCTGTCCCTCCCCTGCTCATTCTCTCTCTTTCTCTTTCTCTAATAAATAAACATAAAAAACCCTTACAAATAAATAAATATTAAACCACTTGCTACCTCTTTTCACCATACAATATATATCAATCACTGTGAGTTTTGTATTTACATGTCAGCTCCACATATGATGGTGAGCACCTAAATTTAAGCTATGTCTAGTTCCCAGCACAAAGACTGGTAGTCAACACTCCTTGCATGTTTAGCCAGTGTGGACCTCACAATCTAGACAACAGGAAGGTATACACCGAATAACAGTGCTGTCCACACTACCACAGAGGCTTACGATAGGACACAGTGCAAGTTCCAATAATTTGCCATCAGACAGCAAAGGGGACTCCATGCAGTTCCCACCTGCGGTGATTTAGGAAGATTTTACTGGAGAGTGAGCATTTGGGCTAAGCCTGGAAGTAGGATTTCAACAGGTGTAAAGAAGGAGGGAGGGGGGAAGGTGTCCAGGTGGGCAGAACAGCTTAAATGAAAGCATCTTATGATTTATGTTGGGTACCTAGCTGCAGGGAGATGGCCTTACACAGCTGGGGCTCTGGATCGCTCAGCAGCCCCAGCTGCTCCTTATTGTTATGATTTAGAAGGTTAGAGGCTGCTCTAGCAGCCAAAATGCAGGCCCCCTAGCCTCCTGATTCAAAGTGGAGGGAGGTTTAAAAAGTTTAAGCTGTGTGTGTATGACAGAAAGAGAAAGTTTGTTGTTGTTTTTTTTTAATAATAAGTATCTCTAAATTCCAATGCTGTCAATATATGACTCCTTTCAAATCTTTTTTCCTTTAGGTACCAGGTTAGAGAAAACCTACAAAACTACTCTTTAAAAACCTTCTTTCCTGGGGCGCCTGGGTGGCTCAGTCGGTTAAGCGTCCGACTTCAGCTCAGGTCACAATCTCGAGGTCCGCGAGTTCGAGCCCCGTGTCGGGCTCCGGGCTGATGGCTTGGAGCCTGGAGCCTGCTTCCGATTCCGTGTCTCCCTCTCTCTCTGCCCCTCCCCCGTTCATGCTCTGTCTCTGTCTCAAAAATAAATAAAAGTTAATAAAAAAAAAAAAAAAACCTTCTTTCTTATCTCAGAAAAGAAGAGTACACAGTCGGTCCTCAGCCCTGATTAAAACATCAAGGTCATAGACCCAGCAGCATCCTTCCCCCTCAGACATCTCCCTCCTCAGCAGGGGCCTGGCCTCACCCAAGGGTTTCACAGTTCCAAGTAAGCCTGGAGGGGACACTGTATTAACTGCCCCAAATGACAATCCAACCTTAGCTGCATTAATAGGAATATTGTATCCAGCACAATATCGAGAATATCGACCCCGAGCTAGTCAGACGCCTGGAGAAGTACGCACATGCAAAAACCCCATCCTAAGAGCGCCAAAGGGAAACCCGACCATCCAGAGGGACGTGAACTATCTGGAAACCCTCACTAGTGAGGAATAATTGCCCAAACTCTCTGATGTTCTGCCTGACACAAGATATGCAGAGGAGGGAGGGTAAAGAACTACCATTATCCAGCTCCTGCCACTCCAGCTCCTTTGTTACCTTCCCCCCTTCCAACATTCCAACATCCGCCCCTCTATCTTCCCAATTCCCAATTCTGTTCTCCACTTGCACAAACTGAAGCCCATGTAGGTTAGGGTAACTATCCAAAGTCACAAAGCTGTGAGCAGACCAAACGTCTGATGCCAAAACCCATCTCCACCTAGCTCCAAAGCTCATTACAGGAGAGAGCTGGCGCTTAATTTCTAGTAATCTTCCAAAGAACTGTCATCTCTTCATGTTACAGTTTGCTCTTATGAGATTGTTTTCCCGCTTATTAGCACCATGTATTTGTTGAGATGAACTTGGCAATACAAAGTATCAATACTTTGGCAGAACATAATGGGATAATTCAGGTCCTTAACCCAAAGCTTTGTTTCTACTTAAGATAGTCTAAAAAAGCTACAACATCAGCTTCTAATTCTCTGCCACCCACTCTCCCACCAACTCAGTTGGTTTTCCTTAACTTCTAGGCATAACTTAATTTTTTTGTTTGGGCTGGTCAGAGAGATGCTAGAAGAAAATGAAACCAACTTGTAAAACTTTATTTTGCTAATTTGTGGAACAGCACGTGGCTTTCCTCTATAGTGGTTCAGTTTCTATAATCCTATAGGAAGAGAGGTCAACCAGGCTTGTTTTTATTAAAAAATCAAAAGAAGAGGGCGCCTGGGTGGCGCAGTCGGTTAAGCGTCCGACTTCAGCCAGGTCACGATCTCGCGGTCCGTGAGTTCGAGCCCCGCGTCGGGCTCTGGGCTGATAGCTCAGAGCCTGGAGCCTGTTTCCGATTCTGTGTCTCCCTCTCTCTCTGCCCCTCCCCCGTTCATGCTCTGTCTCTCTCTGTCCCAAAAATAAATAAACGTTGAAAAAAAAAAATTAAAAAAAAAAAAATCAAAAGAAGAAATGGACAGGTATAAGTCAAATGAGTCTGTCCAAAGGCAGAACTTCCATGTAAAAACTCTCTATTCCATCGACAGAAGTGTACTAGACAGCTAATGGCTTGAACTTCACATCTCCAATTCTAGGATTATACTCTAAAATAGGCAATCTTAATTTTTTTTAAAGGACTTACAGACATACACTGTAGTCAAAGGAAAATTTGCTCTGAGAACTTCTGTCCCCAAACTCAAATCTCATCTCCTCCACCTTTTAATTGAAAGGAGAAGAGGGGCGCCTGGGTGGCTCAGTCGGTTAAGCGTCCGACTTCAGCTCAGGTCACGATCTCACGGTCCGTGAGTTCGAGCCCCGCGTCGGGCTCTGGGCTGATGGCTCAGAGCCTGGAGCCTGCTTCCGATTCTGTGTCTCCCTCTCTCTCTGCCCCTCCCCTGTTCATGCTCTGTCTCTCTCTGTCCCAAAAATAAATAAAAAAAAAAAACGTTGAAAAAAAAATTAAAAAAAAACAAAAAAAAGAAAGGAGAAGAGAGAAGGATGACAAAGACACCCAGGGGGCCCCATGGAGGATCTAATGACCATGTACCATTGTATCTACTACAGCACATTGGTCAAAAACCATGGAATAAATGTTAGGCCACAGAAGGCTGTTAACCATTCCACGTGTAAATGGCTTTTCCATGATGGTCGAAACTTCACCTTTATAAGGAGAGGGTGGGCGTTAAGAAGTTGAATGCATCCATGATCGAGTCCTGTCTGTGGTGTTCAAGACAAGTCCCCAGCTCCCCAGGCAGTTGGGAGAGACAAGAGGGTGAGGAAGGGCAGCTGTTTGGGAAGAGTTTTTCAGTTGTCAAGTCTTACTTGACAAGATAGAAGTCCTAGAAGGGACAACTCTTCCCCAGACCTGAAAACTGGGAAGCAAAATAAATGGCTCTGACCAGCCAAGGAGACATTAACGTCAAACCTGTGCTCAGATACTTGACCCATACTAAGGGTCCACACACAGAGACCATCTATCTTGTCTGAAATTCTAGAAACTCTGGTTATATGATTCTAAAATTCCTGGATGCATGAATTCCCAACACTAGGAGATTAGAAGCAGCAAATAAAAAGGACCAGAGACAGCCACACAGTGACAGCCACACTGACAACTGATGAGAAAGTAAGAAGGACAATTATGTTAAAAAGCAAACATATTTAAATTTTTTTTTTTTCAACGTTTATTTATTTTTGGGACAGAGAGAGACAGAGCATGAACGGGCGAGGGGCAGAGAGAGAGGGAGACACAGAATCGGAAACAGGCTCCAGGCTCCGAGCCATCAGCCCAGAGCCCGACGCGGGGCTCGAACTCACGGACCGCGAGATCGTGACCTGGCTGAAGTCGGACGCTTAACCGACTGCGCCACCCAGGCGCCCCAAAAAAAAGCAAACATATTTAAACACTCAGCAGCAGCCCAGGATTGCTGAGAGGAACAAACAGCTTTACCAACTTCAGGCGCTCAAGTAATTACCATCCCCAAGCATGCTAAAATAATTTATTACAACTGTAGGAGAGAAATACAGCTTGGTAGCAGAATATATAAAAGAGATTTACAAATTCTAGTTCATACTAAGTTCATGGTGAATTAAGCGTGCCCATGGCTGCCAAGGAACTCTGCAGTCTCAGAACACGGTAACAGAGGCTGTGTGGGGAGTATGAAGAAGGAGTTAATTCCTCCCCACCCCACACTGGTCAGATGAGTTCATTTCTGGAATCCTTGACTCAAGAAGGAAGAGTAAATAAGCGTGCATTCAAATGAGAGGCACCAGCACCCTGAGATTTGGAAATGGGTAATATGAGGAAGTTTGTGGGCTTTTTTTTTTTTTTTTTTAGTGGAGGGATGGTGCATGTATGTTGGAGGGAGGGGGTGATACATAAACCCAATACATAGGATTGAATCAGAGCTGCTGCTAAAGCAGGGTAAGGGTCCCCTGGGGTTCCCAGAGGTCCCAGCACACCCCTGTGCTACAATGATCCTCTCAGGTTACTAGGGCTCTGACCACATCTGCTTGGTCTCCCTGGCTCAGAGGCTGTACTTCTCACACTGGGGGGACCCCACTGTGGGTTACAGGGTACATGTCAGTAGGCACTTGAAGCCACAGCATATGTGGCTCTGGGGGGAAGAGGAGGTATAAGCTGGCCATTCAGATACATTGTGTTTGGTTTGCACAGTCTTCCTTATTTAAGCCTCTCTTAAATATTAATGGATTTAGGGGCGCCTGGGTGGCACAGTCGGTTAAGCGTCCGACTTCAGCCAGATCACGATCTCGCGGTCCGTGAGTTCGAGCCCCGCGTCGGGCTCTGGGCTGATGGCTCAGAGCCTGGAGCCTGTTTCCGATTCTGTGTCTCCCTCTCTCTCTGCCCCTCCCCCGTTCATGCTCTGTCTCTCTCTGTCCCAAAAATAAATAAACGTTGAAAAAAAAAATTTTTAATAAAAAAAAAAAAATTAATGGATTTAACATGAAAACCTGTGGATTTCTTTAAATGACCTGAACTCTAGTAACCCAGGGCCTGCAGCAGGCGTGGTGACAATGGACTTGAAGTGAAGACAGCTTTCCCTCTTGACCACGGTTCTCCATAATTAACACCATCTTTTAGACAAAAACAAATAAACCTTCTAAAGCCCACTTTGTTGATTTAGCCCACCTGCTTGGCATTTGGGTTTGTGGAAGGCTGCCCTACAGCAACACTGTACTTGATTTAACTAGAACTTAAAAAAAAAAAATTAAGATTGGTGTGGATATATTAAAGAACAAAGTAAAGCACATATGCACTTTCAAGAAAAAACCTCTATTAGCCCTGAGATGTTGAAGAACTTTGAAGTCATGAATCCTTTGGAAGGTCAGCACTGTCTGCACTCTTGCTTCCTGCAAGGAGGGCAGTTTCTAAGCCTGCCTCATTTAAGGGCAAAGAGTCTAGTCCCTGTTGTGTGTCTTCAACACAATTCCTAAAATAGATATTTATAGTTTACTATGACACACCCCTGAATGCCATTTCATTACTACATCATTTAGAGTCTATGCTGGCTGTGCAAACACTCAGCAAGCTCCCAATCAACCTGTAAGTATCATTTAGTCTGGCAGAGAATGTTGTGATGAAACACACCAACAAAAGCAAATGTGTACACTCATGATGAGAACAGAAAAAACTAAACTCTTTCCCCAAGAGGTAACTTCTCACAAATGTGAGCCACACCAGGTTAGCCAGACCCCACATTATAAGCCAAGCTCCTCACAGTTCTGTTACATACTCAGAACAAATTGAAGGACAAAGATGTAATGACAGGGGCATAAACAAGTCTAGTGCATAGGCCTGCTGGAGCATGATCCCATTACCATTCTAGAGATGGAGAAGTAGAATCAAGTAAACCACGCCATCAAGAAGCGTCTCTCATTCGCAGGGGTTTGCAAAGGGGATGTAAAAGGGGTCATGCAAGATTTAGAATTAAGGAGGTGGAGATCTCAGATGGGAATTGAAATAACAGATATAGTTGATATCAGAGCCAGCTTGTCCATGTTACAGGCAAGCCTCTGGTTGTTTCTGGATGCCCCATTTTTCCATTATAAATTCATCGCAGCCACGATGGGATATTGTTAAGCTTCACGAAAAAGACAAGAGCCAGCTGACAAACGAAATTTCTTTTGGTTACCAAAAGGAGGCCAAAAAAAGAAAAAAAAAAGATTCAAATTATTCTAGCATCTTCATCAAACTGGTAACCAAGAAACACAAAATCATGTGTTCTGCCATAGAATACCTTGTAGTCCAAATTTAGTTTCAAAAGGACAGCCACAGTGACTGCAGGCAGCAAAGTTTCTATTATTTAATAAATAAATTTGAACAAGAGGCTGAAGGCTTTATGTTTACATGATCATTAAGTAAAGATGTATTACAAACAGCCCAATAGCACAGAGGCGAGGAGGGGGAAATCAAGATTGAGGGCACACACATGGTTAATCAGAGTAAGGTAGGAAGATGCTGTTCAACATTTAACCTGAATGTCACAATGTCATGTGCAAAGTATTACACACTCATCAGATCATTCAATCATCACAATGGCCCTTTGAAGAAGGTGCTATTGATATCCTCCTAAGTGTGAGTTAACAGAGGCTGAATAACGTGCCCAAGGTTGCAAAGCTGGGTCAGTGGCAGAGCCAGGAATCAAAATACCTGACTCCAAAGCCATACTTTTTACTTAGGCAAACTGAGTTCAATCAACTATTAAAACAAAAGAATATCAAAAGCCAGTATTAGATAGCATGGATGAGAAATGGATACTAAATAAGTAAGTGTGAGGGGCACCTGGGTGGCTCAGTTGGTTAAGCGTCTCACTTAGGCTCAGATCATGATCTCGTGGTTTGTGGGTTGGAGCCCTTTGTCGGGCTCTGTGCTGACAGCTCAGAGCCTGGAGCCTGCTTCAGATTCTGTGTCTCCCTCTCTCTCTGCCCCTCCCCACTTCGTGCTTTGTCTCTCTCTCAAAAATAAACAAACATTTATAAAATTTTAAATAAGTAAGTGTGAGAAGAGAAATGCTTGTTACCCCACAGGACAAAGTAGAACTTTGTACAACAGATTTTCTGACTGCAAAGCCTAGAGACAGTTTCACCTTCAAGAGTCAGGATGTCTGTCTACCCAGCCCTGTGAAAGCAATCACTGGAACGCATCCAGAAGATGTGCCTGGACAGCATCCCTAACACCTCAGACTTGACTTGCCCACTGCTTGCTTCCAAAGGCTTCTAACCAGAGTTGAAGAACAATCCAGTGTGCCCACCCTGAGCCCACTGCCAGCCACAGCCCTTAACTTGCTCTCATGTCCTGTCTGGAAGAGGCTGACCTCCTATATGGTGACCAACAGTCAACTGGGCCCTGGAGTGTGGCTCTGGTGGAGGGACTCACTATAGGACATCCCCTGATTTCACAGGACACGAGACAGAACCTTTGAAGTTCTAGCTTAATTTTACACTTAGAAAAGAATGGCCTGAAGGATCCGGTGACAGGAGCAGAGACAGACCACGAGGGTCCGTTGGAAAACATATCAGACTGGCTGTGAGGCAGGTCAGTAACAAGGATGACCTATTAACAAGTAGGCCTAACTTACACATTGATGTGGTTGCATTCTGTCCTGAGAAGTCTGCTCCGGAGGACAGGCACTTGCTTTCTCAATGCTGCTGCCACTCAGACACTTACTCTCTCCCTGACTGCCACACCAAATTCTTAATTAAAAAACAGCATTCTCCTGATTTGTTATCTACCTCACTCACATTCAATGCCAATTGCCCTTTACTTTTAAAATAATCCAATTTGCCCTCAAAGGATGAAGATGTGTAGCTACGAAGAAAAGGTCACAGCAAGAACGTGTGACAATCTTTGTGAGGAATTCCAAAGGAAAAGTCCCCTGAGTGTCATCTCACTGTATTTTATCAGAAAATATTTAGAACATACACAAAAGTAGAGAGTTGCACTATGTATTGACTACCTCAGTTTAATAAAAGTCAATCTTTGGTCATATTTGCTTCCAGAGTTTTTGAAAGGAAGTATGTTACAGCTACACATTGAAGCCCTCTTTTGTGCCCGTCTTCGATCCCATTCTCTACCTCAAAGACAGCTACCCCACCGAAGCTGGAGCCAACCTGCCCTCCCAGGTTTTCATATAACACATCTTTCCATAAATTTCTAAAATTGTTTATCTTGCTCTCAATATCATACATGGCATTCTCTTATACAGTCTTCAACATGACACCGCTCCCTCATCACCAGTATTCATTTTAACTGCTTCCTTTTCCCTAGCTACAATCTTCAGAAAGTGCTCATTTCAAGTGCCATATGGTATTTCATCATATGGTGATTCCATGATTTGTCAAGCTGGAAGTTTCAGTGCCCTTCATTTGTTTACTGATATGAACAGCATGGTGATGCAGTGTTCTCTACTTGTCTCCTTGTGCTCATGAAGGAGCATCTCCCAGATACACCCAGAAGCAGATCTGTTAGACTACCTTCAGTTTTCTGGAAAGCTGCACAAATGTTTTTCATTTTTTTAACTTTATTATTTATTTTGAGAGAGAGCACACACGTGTGTGTGCACAGGAGTGCAGGGGAGGGTCAGAGAGGGGAGAGAGGGGAGAGAAGAGAGAGAATTCCAAGTAGGCTCCTATCAGCCTAGAGCTTTATGTGGGGTGGTTGGTCCCGTGAGATCATGACCTGAGCCAAAATCAAGAGTTGGACACTTAACCAACTGAGCCACCCAGGCTCCCCCCCAAATGCTTTTCTAAATGGTGGTAACAACTGACACTCCCATAAGCACTGCATGAGAGTGGCTACTGCTTCTCATCCTAATACAAATCATATAATTGGAGTTTAATTTTTGATAAATGGGTGTTGAAACCTTCCTTTAATATTTACACTGTTCACATCTCAATGTGATGAGGAATCTGAGCTTTTGAATCAGAATCATGGCTTTGAATTCTGGCTCTACCATTTGTTGCTCATGCAACGTTAGTAAAGTTCCTTGGCCTCACTAAACTTTGGTTTTCTGGCATGTAGCATACATGGTGGGTATAAAAACAGCATCTTCCTCAGAGGCATTATTATGGTTATATAATGTACTTAAAGCAACTAATACAATATCCCTGGCACAAAGCAAGTTCTCAATTAATGTCAGTTGCTATCATCATCAAAAAAGTCTCTAAGTAAAAGCCTGTCCTTCAGGTATAAGCCCATTTTACAGGTGGTAAAACAGAGTCTGAAAACTTAACTGGACTGACCCTCTAGAATCAGTGATTTGCTAAAGCACAGCCAGGAATCAGGTGACTCCAAGCTCCCCCATCTACCACTAGACCACACTGCTTCACATATCCCTCTGTAATCATGCTGCACAACAGAGAATAAATCAAGAGTGAGTACAAACCCACTGAGCAAACAAGAGCCTCCAAGTGCTGAGGCAGTGATCAGAGTTTGGTAGAATCACAGTTTCAGCTTTGAAAAGAGAAGTACTTTGTGTTCAAGGACATGGATGGGACTACCAAATTAAGTTTTACAAGGCTAGCTGCTTACTATTCATCAGCCACAATCTTTTTTTTTTTTTAATTTTTTTCAACGTTTTTTATTTATTTTTGGGACAGAGAGAGACAGAGCATGAACGGGGGAGGGGCAGAGAGAGAGGGAGACACAGAATCGGAAACAGGCTCCAGGCTCCGAGCCATCAGCCCAGAGCCTGACGCGGGGCTCGAACTCACGGACCGTGAGATCGTGACCTGGCTGAAGTCGGACGCTTAACCGACTGCGCCACCCAGGCGCCCCCATCAGCCACAATCTTAATTAGACCGTCACACAGAAAGAGGAAGCCCTATAACCGCCACAGCTGTAGAATGTTTCCCGCAGGAGGGACCCCAGGGTTCCTTCTTTGCTTGGGTTACCAATATGGCAGCACTAGCCTCTGGAGACCCTGGCCTGAACAGTCAGCTGTACCCAGTCTAGCCACCTTGCAGCAGCACCCCACCACTCCTCCGCCCAGGGTCTTCCATTAGCATCCAATCAGGTGTCGAAGTGCCTATGGCATCCCCTATTTCCTGCCCTGAGAGCTATTCTAACAATTTGGCCAAACTGTTGTTGTAAAGTGGTCTAGCTCCACAGCTTACAGGTCAGATGACAAGAGGTGAGGGGGCTAGCAGTCTTCCGCTTGCATTTGCAAGGCTGCTCAAAGTCCCAAAGGCTTTGACTAGCTGCTTGGTCTCCATTTCCATGAGAACCAACAGGTGACCGCTAATTGTGCCTTCCCAGATCCAGGCTGCTTGGCCTACCTGGCAAGGGCAAAATCTGGCGGAAAAGGAAGGCTATCAGAATTCTCCAAGGTGGGAGAACTTCAAGTGATGCACCCCACAAGAAAAGGACACCCTTGGAACACAGAGAAGAAATGTTCTGGATCAGGTGCCCGGGTGGCTCGGCTGGTTAAGCATCAACCCTTGATTTTGGCTCAGGTTATGATCTCACGGTTTGAGTCCGAGCCCCACATTGGGCTCCCTGCTGACAGTGCAGAGCCTCCTTGGGGTTCTCTCCCTCCCTCCCTCCCTCTCTCCCTCTCTCTCTCTCAGAATAAATAAATAAACTTAAAAAAAGAAAGGGTTCTGAATCAAAACACAGAAGATCCCCACTGCAGGGAGGGATCTTACCCCAGAATCACAGCTGAAGAATGCAGAGCTGGCCAGTATGAGCTCTCCCTTCTGATAAAACTCAACAAACAGACAAAACCACCACAAAACTTAGGGTGTAGTGGGGTGAAAGCAGGAGCTGGTACAATACAGAAATAGGTTACTGGTTGAGAACTACAGCATCTAGAGATGCAAAGAGGCTGTGTGCCAAGGGACCCCATGGCAGAGGCAAAGGCAGTGTGAGAAAACACCCTCAGAGCTGACTGCTTGTTCCGAGCATCTGCCTCATTCTGAGAGACAATGAAAAAAAAACATGTTCAAGTTTCAGAACAGAAACGGAAATGCCCCTTGAAAACAAGAAACAAGCCCCCTCACCACATCCACAACTGTGCTTAGGGCCAAACAGAAGTACCCTGAAGTAGGTGGGAGAGGGAGATGAAGGGAAGGTCAGAGCTGGGGGTGGGGGCGGGGAGGCCCGCACACAGCAGGCAGGATCAGAACGCCAGGACCTGAGCGGCCAGCCTGCAGGACCAGGGCCTCCAGATCATATGAACAGAGTTTTACAACAACAGAAATCATCAAATACAAAAACTACGGTCACCCCCCGTTTGGAATTATCCGCCACACTGCATATAGGTTCCCAAAGGTCTCTGAGCAGAAGCTAGAGGCTGTTTACCTGTACATGCTCCTGATTTCTTGCCATCCAGACGTGACACGAGTCAGAGGCGGGAGAGTTAAGAAGGGTGGTGTGCCCCTATCAGCCTCCACAGCAGACTGGCCACACATTTTTCTGACCCTAGCTCTCCTGGCCTCTTGGGTTTTGAGAACTCCTTGAGGTGTCCATCCCATCCTCCATCTGCTCAGCCTCGCAGTCTCCACATTCCAGACCCACTGGGCTTTGTTTCTGCCACTCTCCTCCCCTTCTACCCCTTCAGAGGAGCAGGGTGTCCCTGATCTTTTTTAACTTCTTCTTCTGGCCCTGGCCTGTGCAGAAGCATTGTGGTCCTGGGGCGACCATGTTCCAGACCACACTGTGGGGAAATGGGGGCGTTCTCGAGCATGACGTCATGGCACCCGGGCAGCACCCAGACGGTCTTCCTGCTGGGCCTGTGTCCCCACAGCCGGCCTGTCGCCCACAGCTGAACAAAGGAAGGCCAGCAGACAGGGGAGAGTGGGGCCCACAGAGAGGGAAGAGGACAACCACGGGGGCTCCCTGGTCTCATGGTGATGCCGGTAGAGAGTTCCTCCCTATCTTCAGCAGCACTTTTCCTTGAACTACACCTCTGTGTGCATGAGGGAGAAGAGAAAGGAAGCAAGGTCATGGAGCTGAGGATGGGGTAACTTTTTTTTTTTGAGATTTTGTTTTATGTGACAGTTACAGTGACACAACTAACGTGCCCAGTGGCACACATCCCATGTTGCCTGTGCCCGGAGCCATGTGTCCCACCATCTGTGCTCCTCACCTGGCCCCGGACATGACCCCACACCTGAGAGTCATCAAAGACAAAACGTGGAGATGTTTTGATAAGGCCACACTCTTAGATCAGAGCGCCCTTTGAGACCCATCTTGGAGAGGGCTTCTGATCCAGAAGAGAAACATTCTCTGGGAGACTTTATTGTCAGGGACGATAAACCCTAAGAGGCAAGGTACCAGTATTCTACTAACAGTGTTTTCCCCTCCTCTTGAACATAAGATTATATATTCTCTGTAACGAATGTGTAAATTAAAAAAGCAAAAAACACCATAAGCAGAAAATATCACTTGTAACCCCAACTACTGCTTACAATTTAACATGTGTCCTTTGCATGTACTTCTAAGAAGTAAGGGTTAAAGACACATACATATGCATGGGCTTTGGGGTCATGCGGGCCAGAGAGAATCCTAGCTCTGACACTAACAACTGTGACATAAGATTCTTTTTTTAATTAAAAAAAAATTTTTTTTTAATCTTTATTTATTTTTGACAGAGAGAGAGACAGAGCATGAGTAGGGAAGGGGCAGAGAGAGAGGGAGACACAGAATCCGAAGCAGGCTCCAGGCTCCGAGTTGTCAGCACAGAGCCCAACGCGGGGCTCAAACTCACAGACAGTGAGATCATGACCTGAGCTGAAGTCGGACACTCAACTGACGGAGCCACCCAGGCGTCCCAGTGTGACATACAATTTAAGCCTTATACTGAACTTATTTGCAAAAAGGAGAGTTACACCACCTTCCCCATAGGTTTGTGAGGACTCAGAGATGACACACGACATAGCCTAGACACAGAAGCACTTGCTGAGTGACAGTAGACATCATTAGGGAAGTTTCTCATCCATTCAGATTCTTAGTTTCCTGTTGCTACTGTAACCAATTACTATGAAATTAGTGCCTTTAAACAACACACATTTACTACCTTACAGTTCTAGTGGTCATGAGTCTGAAATGGGTTCACTAGGCCAAAATCCAGGTGTCAGTAGGTCTGGGCTCCTTCCAGAACCTCTAAAGGAGAGTCCCCTCCTCTCCTCTCCCAGCTTCTACTGGCTGCTGGCATTCCTTGGCCTGAGGTCCCTTCTTCCATCTTCAAAGCCAGCAGCCTCGCTCTTCAAATTGCTCTCTGACCCTCTGCTTTCCTCATCACATCTCTCTCTTCCCACTTCCCATCTTCCTGCTTCCTGTTATAAAAGCTCCTTTTGATTACATTAGGGCCACTTGGTGATCCAGGATGACACTTCTATCTCAAGATTCTTAATCACATATACCAAGTCACTTTTATCCTGTAAGGTAACCTATTCGCAAATTCTGGGGATTAAGATGCGGACATGGTTAGTGGGGTGCACGTTCTATTCAGCCTACCAGATGTTTTTACTGTATTAAGCTCTTTGAGGATGGTAAAGTAGATTTGTTGGAAACATTTTCTCTAGTTTATCTAAATTCTTTCCACGAAAGTAACACGTTTGTTGTCAAATCCTATCGATCTAGTCTTTTGTTATTTCTCCCACTAATTTTAAGCCTAGAAATTCCTTCCATATCCAGTCAGTTTAGTACTCGTGTATGTGTGCATGCATCTGCACGTATTTTATGCATTGTTACAAATACAAACACCACAGAGATGGGGAAAGTAGGAGTAAATTCTGCTTCTTATAGGAAAGCACTTAATAGCTTAGGATCCACTGTCCAGGAGCCTATGCTCTTCAATCACACACACATGTGCATCTCCATCTGTTTGTGGGGCCAATTTGTACACCTCTGTCTACAGACCACCTGGGATTTTCCTCAATGAATGCTGTACACCTAAGGATTCCTCCTCTCATTTGTTTGTTTCCTAAGAATGATTAACCAAAGCATCACTTAGGTAATATGTGCTATTTTTCTATGAAAGCACGTTCGGCGGGCTATTCCTGTTTTTCCCCCTGGTTACTCACACCTGGTGATCATCCACCTGTCGCTTCTACCCCATGTCTGCAGGTACCACTGGGCACCTGGTGGCAGTTGCACAAACTACAGAAATAGCACTTTGGCAAAATTAACCAGCGTCCAGAGAACTCACTTTGTAACCCAAGCACATGAAGTGACAACCATCACATTTCTAGTTTTATGGCTAAGGGAAAAAGAAATGGTTGCACCTGACAAGTCAATGATTCTGCCTATCATCTGTCACAGCAATCAGGGCACCCAGCAGGCATGCATGGTGTTAACTTGTCTGTTACTCACTTTGACACCTCCACAGCTTTGCCTGATGCTTAGTGCACACAAAACACACTCAAGACACTTACCTTGAATAAATGGGTTAAACAAGTCCAGCAGAGCCCCACAGAAGAGAAAATAACTGGACACTATTTGAAAGGCCTCCTGATGCCACATGGTTGCTATGTGATCGCCACTCCGCTCACTAGGAAGAGCTCTGCAATCTCGAATTCCTTTATCAACAATCATTTCTCAAGGACCCGTTGTGAAACGAATTTAGATGCAGTGCAAAAAGCCAACAAAATAAACCAAACCTCAAAGTGTCACCAAGTCAACAAAGGAGAGTGCACCCCTGCAGCTCCAAGGGCAGGCCTCACTTCTGTGCTCTCTGTGGGGACACTCCAGCCAAGCTGGCAGTGTCATCTCTGGAAGCAGTGACGTTAACTCCGAGTGAAACCAGATCATCCCAGCTAAGAAGCATCTGTACGCGTTTCTAATGGCGACTGCACCATAGGCTTTCTGAGGGCACAGAATGGACTAGACACAGCCAAGCATTCATCAATGGGAGCAGAATAAGCCAGCTCCAACATGGCAGGTGGGTCTCATTTGGCGTGAGGACAGCGGCAGACTCGTGCGGATGTCAATCAGTAATTACTCAGCTGCGGCACTTCTCACCATCACTGGAGAAGACAGAGCATCTCAGCCAGCACTTGCCGTCAGGCAGCGGATTATAACCATCAGATCCCAACCAGTCCCACTTAGAGAACAGAACCCACAGTCTGGTTGAAGCCAGACACAGACGACTGTCCGAATAGGCGTGACATCACCTAGAGCAGCCCCAAACATGTTTCCAATCTCTTTATTAGAGACAGGTAAACTCCTTTCCAATTATCACCACCCCCCTTTGATGTACTTAAAACTGCATGTGAAATTTATCACTTGTCTCTGGGCCTGGGGTCACTGGGGCTCTGCCAACCTGACAGAAGCCACAGGCCAGAAGGAAAAGGGACCCTTCCCACATCATTGGAGCACCGCGTGAAGACATGGTTTTCAAGAAAAAGCAGGAATAGAGGGTACAAGGGCCAGTCAGGCAAACATGTTAACAGCCATTTCTGCCCCTGCGATGTTTGCTGGCAGGAAAAGAATGAATGTTCATTTCTCAAGCTCCTTTGATCACAATACTCTCAAAAATCTTTGGCAGCTTCCTAGTGCCTATTTCCAAATGCCACTGTCTGGCCTTCAAGGTCCCTTGTCTGACCCCTCCTCCCTTTCCAGCTCCCTCTGCTCCTCCATGTGTGGGTCAAACTGGTCATGTCACAGCTGTTTTTTCCTGCATACGTCACTCCCTCCAGGGAGAAGGCCATTTTCCCCTCTAGATGTTGAAATATTATCCCTCAAGAGCAAAGTCTCATTCCTGAGACCCCCGCCCCAAGCAGCTCAGGCAAAATTACACACCACTCCGTTCAATTCTGTTTCCACCATTCACTTGGCACCTGTCACCTTCTACAGCGGTCACACCCAAACGTGGACCACTGTCCTACTATGGGTATACCTATCGGTGATATACACGAACTAATCCTGTTCTTCATTCCCATCTCCCTCGCCCTCCCCCAGGACCCAGTGCCAGGTCTTAGAAGCAGCACTGAATGGACGACTCACCCTCCTTCCTGGTATCAGGCTCTCATAACACGCTGCGGACAGGCGCCAAACTCCATTCCCAGGAGGACAGACAGATGAGACACGAGGGAAGCAGACTGGGTGAACGTGACGGAGCAGGGGTGTCTGTCCCAATACTACTGGGCATGTGCTTCTCAACACCAGCATTCATCGCCAGATGGGAATGTGGACCCCATGTTGCTAGACAATTTTTTAAGAAAATCCAAAAATCTGGATTTTTAAATGAAATATTTTGATGTCAAAGGGCTATTTCCCAATGCTAATAAAAAAAAAAATCTGTGGGGGAGCCTGGGTGGCTCAGTCGGTTGAGCATCCGACTTCGGCTCAGGCCATGATCTCGCGGTCTGTGAGTTCGAGCCCCACGTAGGGCTCTGTGCTGACAGCTCAGAACCTGAAGCCTGCTTAGGATTCTGTGTCTCCCTCTCTCTCTGCCCCTACCCTACTCATGCTCTGTCTCTGTCTCTCTCAAAAATAAATAAACATTTAAAAAATTTTTTTAAAAATCTGTGGGTAAATAGAAGCATGTCTAGGGCTCCAGGTTTCAACGGGTCCAGTGATCTAGAACCTCTACTGATTTTCTTTCCAACTACTTATTAAGGGTGTCATCTTGCATGTAACATGGACAATAAAAGACACAGTCTTTGCCCTCAGAAAGCTTGAACCTTAGTTCTGAACACATAACATGTCTGTGTAGTAACAGGAACAGGAAATGGCAGCATGTGTTAATAGCATGGAAACAGGACTTTAGACTTTTTGAAGTGAGAAAGGTTGTCCTGGGCCAGAGGTCACCCTGACAGGCTCCTTTCTTACTAAAAGAAGCTCTTATTAGACCCCTTCTAGCACCCAGGAAGTCTCGTATCTCAGACTACAGGTGACAGAACCCATCTCTTTCATTTTCACTTCCTATTTCTTGGGCCATGGCAGCCCAAACCAGTTAGAAGTGGCATCAAATATTGAGAACTTACTGAATACTACGTACTAAAGCACTTTATTTCACGGATTAATGAAATATGGGCATTTGGGTCATTCAATCCTCATAGCACCTTATGAGGGAGTTATCACCATCGTCGCTTTGCCCTCAAGGGAAGACAGGAGAGGGCACTAAGTAATCTGCTCAACACAGACCACCTGGGAAGTCAGGACCTGAACCCAAGGCCACAGATACTGAGTCCTGTGGTCTTCAAACCACACTATGCTGCCTTCCGTAAACCGAGGTGGGAAGAAGGGGAAGGAGAGTCATGTGAGAAGAGGAAGGCGCATCACCAAATGCCGTGTGAGCTGGAGGCACAGCACAGGTCTAAGGAGGAAAGTGGGGGCTGCTGGCTGCACTGTGAGCCGATACAGGTTCAGACCCAAGGGAAGTAGGGGCACTGTGGGTTTCCTTGTTCATAATATGTGTACATCTGACTTAAAACGGGTCTCTTACCATACAGAAATGGTATCACCCAGAGAAGGTGATTCAATTTGTTTGTGTCTCTGCTGGTGTAATTATTTGAACGTAAAGGGTTTTGGCATCTTCTTCCACCTTCCCCTGCCGTTCAGTATCTAACACCTAGTAGGTGCTCAGGTATTTTAAAATAAATATTAAAGTATTTAATACTTAAATTCTTTTAAAAATTAAAATATATTCAAAATATTATAATAAAAAACCTCAGAGAACTCCTAGGTTTCTTGAGAGGAATTAGGAACTAAAACTGTATCCCTGATGACCCTTTAGAAACGTACATACATGACAAAATTATTTCTGAAGAAAGCAAGTCGACAATTGGTGTAAGATTCAGGAGAGAGGTGACACTGGCTTGGGTTGGTAGGACAACACAGGTGGAGGTAAATACGGTCAGGTTTTAGTTTCTGAGCTCACAAGTGTTCGTTGTTACACAGAAATACAAGTGATGCAAGAGGGCCCTGTGTGGACCAGTAAAGAGGGCGACATGAACTATGATTGGCCCTATTCTGTGTACCCGGGGCTGAAAGTAAATAATAAACGAAACCACACAACATGCAGAACAGACGATCGGTAACACAGACTGTAGTAAAAATAAATTGCCAAGTTTCAAAGCCACCATGTGTACGGCTTATGCAAAGGATCCTTCACCTGGAGTTCACACACCTTGGTCAGGATCTGCCAAATCCCCTGAAACTGGACACAAATTGAACATGTGTGTATTTCCTCTGGGAGGAAGGTTTGCAGCTTTCAGACTCCTGAAAGGATTCATTATCTAACACGAGTCACAAACAGGCTACGCATTAAGCAGGGAAGCCCCAGCCTGGCAGCAGGGATTGCAACCATGGAGCACAAAGGAGTCTCAGGGCCACTGCAGGGGAAGAGGGGGAAGCTGCTGGAG
This sequence comes from Lynx canadensis, assembly GCF_007474595.2. Lineage (NCBI taxonomy): Eukaryota > Metazoa > Chordata > Mammalia > Carnivora > Felidae > Lynx > Lynx canadensis. The sequence continues at coordinate 173,007,034 of NC_044303.2, forward strand.
ACCCTCATGGATGAGATCATTACTCCCCAAAGGTGCAGACTTCCTGAAGAAAATGATAAATGGTACAGAGAAGGATGCGACAGCTTGCCAATGCTGATCCCACCCTCTCTTCTCCTCATCTGCTTTTTTATGCAGGAACAACCATTAAAACTTCCTGAACTTTCTGAGGACAGTCCTGAAACCGAAGGGAGGTATTTTCCTGACTTCTTTCAGGTGAAGGTCATTGATTTTCAAAGATAAAGTGGACATGGATTGTAACAACATTTGTGATGATGCCCAACAGGATTTTTATATTTTAGGCAATGTATAAGGCACTAGAATAAAGACCCCTAACGGGGCAAAAGGGTACCTCCCAAGCTCGAATGAAAAGAAATTTGCAATGACAAACTGACCCAGTGAACAAATTTTAATGTGAAATATGGGAAGTGGAGAAAGACGCTTAGGTGAAACTTAAAACCTAGCTACAGAGGAAGGAAGGAAGATAGAATAACAGGGGATTCAAACCCAATAGGAAAGAATAAAAGGGAGCTGGAATGCCATCATAAATGCATGGACTATGGGTAATAAACACCATGAACCTGAATATATGAAGGAAAGGTGATCTCATACAAATATAGCCTTGGTGGAAGCAACAGAATAGGAAGGGGCATCTTGTTCAAAGAAAGCCATCCAGAGAAGCGCATAGGAAAGCAGCCGTGTGTCAAGATGACAACTTCACAGTGGAACCACTTGTTGTTCTAAGAATACATCACTGCCTACATGTCCACAGATCCACTCCCCACTAGAACACTGTACACAAAGGAGGGGCTAATAGGGTTCCTTCCAACACTAACACTTAACTGGTTCAACTTAGAGAAATGTTCTACCATCTTCAACTTCCCAGCCCACTTAAGTTTAGACGTTGGGTCTATAAAGCAGACTGAGCTGACACAGAAAGCCCCTTACTTATTTCAAATATACAGTAATGTTAGACAAAACTTAAGAAAAAAAAATCTATCCAACCTCATCAGCAAGAGGGTCAATTCCCAGAAACAAAGCAGAATTTCAAAGACAGAGCAATGAAGGGGTGTGAAGCTAGACAGCACCCCCAGAGCTATCTGGATGTGTCAGATGTGTCCAGGGGTGAGGTATGAAGACCTCTTAGCTGGCGGGGAACTAGCGCTGTCCTCCATAAACCCAGGAGAGGGAGATGACTTCTATCAGGTTCAATCTTTAAATATATTTGCATTTCTTCAACACAAACCAACTTGACCATGCAGTTGATGGGAGGCTAATTTTCTGCACTGGGTCATTGACAGGTCATCTGGAGTATGGCAGGTTGAGATCAAACATTTCAATTCTCATTTTAACCACTACACATGGGAAAAAGCTTCTGATCTATCCCTCCAAAATTCATCTTCCGTTACATATGCTCAGATCTAGAGTTAGAAATGACTGGCCCACTGCAATCTAGCGTCCCACGCCCCTCCATAAATCAAGAGCTCCAAGTTAGGTGAAACTGCATCTGTGGCTCCTTGCTGGTGACTTACAAAATCCAAGAACCGATTAGCTTTTGTTTTTCTCCCCGGTTATGAGTGTTGTTAAACAAACGTCTTCTATTTCAGAGTTGATGCTTTTGACATTCTCCTTTTTTTGAACTTTTATTAAAATTTGAAAAAAAAATATTTCAACTCTATTCTGGATCATACTTCAACATTTTTAGGTGCTCCTTCACTTCAAAGTGAGTAATTTAATTACGCAGGAAGGTTAGTTTAATAGAGGTTCATTAATGCCCAAGACACACATTCCTTTCTCTTTAAAAAGGGAAAGTCTTATTCTGCTAGAGGGACAGATTAAACCAACCAAGTTTTTACACTCAAGCTAATTGAGACCAGGGGAGCCAGGAATGAAGTGGTTTCCTGACGGGCCATCCAAGCAACATGCCATCAGACAGGCTACACTCACGCCAGCCAGGAAAGAGGTGACAGGGGCAAGGAATGGACTACCCCCCCCCAACACACATACACCCTGTTCTCTTCATCTTTGCACTCTTTCCTGCCCAATCCTTACTGGCTGCCAACACAACCAATTAAACAGCAAACTTTTCTTGCACCAAAACAAGCTTTCCTTCTTCCCTGACCCTGTACAACCTCTATCCTCCATTACTAATATCCCCCATTTACTGAAGCCACCAAACATCTGCTGTCTGCCTTCCTTGCCTTGGACACCTCTGAACAAATTGAGATGAATAGAACTCAATGTTCAGCTCTGCAAGAGGGGGGAAAAAGGGGAGAGCTGGAGAAGAAATTAAAAAAATAAAGCAACCTCTATCTTCCACCTAAAAGCACAGGGAGCTTCAGGAAGAAATGACTTCTTACTTTAAAAAATGAAAAAAAAAAAAAAGGATTCGTCTAGTCCAAGCAGCCATTTTTTCAATCAAGATTTGCCCAAATGAATTTTCCAGGACTCATAACCTACAGTGGAGAGTTCCGTCATTCAGAGTTTACCTTGAAAGGTGTTCCGCAGCCACCATCAATTTCCAATCTTTATTGACAATGTACACACAGAACTGGTCCACAGATTCATCTCTATAGTTCCTTTCTTTGGTCATGTTCACTTATTAATAGTCATTCAGATGTATCTACAGTGTCTGTGGTGGAGACACACACACACAAACACACATGCCTTGTCCACCTGGCCCGCAGCACGCCTTCATATACACCGGGTGCTGCCGTCTAAGGCTGGGGACAAAACTTAAGGTAAAGACCAGAAAACTACCCTCCTTTCCTAGAGAGATGAGACTTCAGGACTTCTGTCCCCATTGCCCCCCACCCCAAATACCCTCCATTTCCCATACCCCCAGTCCCAATTCAGACAAAAATTGGCCATTTTTGCACTTTTTCTAGTAGCATAGAAGCTCCAGACTAACTATATGGAGCCCATGAAAGAACAGTGACTTAACATCCTTAACCCTGTTTTTCTCACCCACACCAACAACGCCTGCTCACTGCCAACTTTAAACGGGACCTTAAATGATGCCCGATCTGGAGAAATAGTATTTGTGACTGCTGGCTACTCGTAACACATATACAATTTCCTCTCTTCCCTTTCAGAATTTCTGAGCCACCAAGACAGGTGATCTTCTGGTGGCCAACCCCCTTTGCATCTGCACAGAGAAGCCCGCACTCAGGACCAGAGGCTGAGGTCCTATGTTCCAGCTGGGGCCTCACTCTTCCACGCCCATGGATCTGCCCAGGGGCTCTCAGCTGTGTGTACCTGGGGCCTGGGACAGAGATTAGCTTCTCAGGTTCCTACCTTAGGGCTGCTATTCTCCTCGCCTGGCGTGGAGTGGAGTCTTCACCAACCCAGAGGTGTGGGTGTGGTGGCGGCACAGTCCAGGGATTGGCCTTGCTGCCTGCCCGTGCAGTAGCCTTTTAATGAACTCAGTGACTCAGCAGCGTCCCCTTCCCCCCACTGGCCTCCCACCTCACTCCACTCAATTGCAGTGATGCCCATGTGACAGCGCGTTGTCTCCACCGAGACTAATCCCATATCAATAAGAGCTTTCAGCACGACCCAGACCAGATTACTCTGTCTCACAACCACTTTGCTGACCTTCCCCGGGGGCCAGAGAATACTCCCCCAGCGCGTACTATTTACAGAAGAGTCGACATAAGCCGGATCGCTTGGTGTGATGATTTCACTTCCAAAGTTTGTGGCTTTAACAAAGCAACTCGGCAACCAATACTCAACCACACAACCAGGCACTGTGCAAGCCACCAGGATGAGAAAACTATGTCGGGTTTCACACAGAGGCAGTGATAAAAATCGTTCTTGGGCTCCATAAAAGAGTACATACATCACCACTACCACCAGATCAAAAGATTACGTAATAAAAGCTGCATATGAAATGGCAGGTTAAGAGGGGCTCAAAACCACCAGATGTCTGGGCTTTGCTATTAGATTTCTTTGACAATAGACCCAAGGCAAGGCAACATGGCATTTTATTCTCAGATTAATCTAGACTAAGTACGATGCATTTTTGTTAAAGAATGTTAAAACAATTACTAAGATTTTTCATATCCAAACTAGTCTAAAGCACTCCTTAACCAGAGGTAAATGAAACTAAACTTGAGAGAAAGTGCCAGGGAACCAAACTGAGTACAGATCAATCTTCTCTACTTTCTCATCTTTCTCCAGCAATTTTTATCCTGTTCTTAAAATATGATGGCTGGCACAGGGGAACACTGGTCTCTCTCCACAGCCTTTTTGAGCAGATAAGATAAAGAAGAGGGATGAGTACACAGCCTACAAACTGTCAGGGAGATCTCTGGGTGTTCCCAGAGAACCATTAACATACGTGCCTGGAGAGGCAGTCTTGAGATTTTGTAAGAACAGTTTAATCAGCATTACGCGTAAGAACAAGAATGTGAGGCCATATATAAAGTCGTCACAAAGGATTTTTCCAGCACTCAATGTTAAATTACGAAGCCGGCTTGGCAGATGAAGCTCTTTGCACACAGAGCTCTCTCCCTCAAAAAAGCTCTACTTATTGATCTTGAACACAAACGTTTTTAGCTCTAAAACTGTGATGATAGCAATTCAAAATTCAACCTCTTTTCCTCAGAAATACACAAAGATTAAAAAAAAATGCACCAAATAAAAATTTACTTTGACTACTGAAATACCTGAAGCTTATATTTCCGTCTCTATTCCAACCAGTGGGGCGGCTCTGAGGGGTGGTGGGGCAAACACTACAGAGGAGAAAGCCTGGGGGGAGAGCCGCTCTCTCCAGGCAGGAAAACAGAAGGGGAGAGCAGAGATGCCAAGAAACCAGGAGAAATTAAGGGGAGATTCATTCCAAAGGAGTTTGCTTTCTGACAATTACTACCAGAAGGGAAGCTAATTCCAACGACTTTCTGATCACAATGCCTTCTGCACTTTGTCAGATATTAGACCTCGGATTCAAGGTGGATTAATTTGGAAACTTAAATTGAATCCATTTTGAAGTCTTAATTTTATATGCACCAACAGATAAATGCGAACAGGTAATGATAGATCCACAAATACTTAGTGGGAAAGTGGAAATGTCCCTAACTTTCCCCTAAACACATGACGAGGCTGACACAGGCAGTCGAGGCTGACACAGGCAGTCGGGGGCTAGCGTATGGTGTTACAGACAAAGCAGCAGGGGTTTCCATCACAAGGTTGCTGCCCACTGTTGGTTAAGGAGGCAGGCAATCCAAGTGCCGATCTTGGTCTTTTTCCTTCTTTCTCCTTTCTCCTGACTCCTGCCTCACTAGCATTTTCCTCAACGAGTCCCTAAAACATGATGTGTTTTATGCTGGCGAGATGGAGGTGCTGCCTGAAGCTTTTACATTAAGTGCTGAAATGGAAATCAACTGATAAGAGTGCAAAGAGTCAGAAGAGGGGGGTTGGAGACAGAAGAGTCAACAGCCACAGGCTTGTGCGCAAGGAGTATGACTTTTGAGACTTCATTTCCTCAGCTATAATGAGGACATTACCTGCCCTGCTTGCTTCCTTCATGGGACTGACCTGGAGCCTCTATGGGTCAAGTCCATGAACATGGCTTTGTATCATCGAGAAAGGGCCTTAACAGGATAAAGGAGACAAAGCCTGAGACCCAGCTTGCCATGTCCCTTGTGCACTTTTCTTCCCGTTTAGGCCATTTGTAAAGCGTGGATTGTCATTCCTGCTCTGTGTACCTGCCAGTGTCAACATGGAGCTTGAAAATGCACTTGAAAATGAATGTTACAAAACAAGATGCTATCACAGGGCACATTCTTATCAGTCCTAAAAACACTACGTTTTTAAAATATAAGTAAATAGTTCTAAGATTGAAATAAAGTCTTAAAGAATATTTTTATATTGTACTCCAAGGGAAAAAAATGCACTTGCTTTAAATAAGGGAAATCTAATAGTTTCAAATTGATGGATTAAGGGTGTGGGGGGTGGGGGTGGGGAATAAAACATTCTCCCAAGTACGACTACTGCATTAGAACTAAAGGTGTGAAGAGAAGCTCAGTTGACGTGGTGCACAGACCAGCTGTGGAACCCAGCACTGTTCTACAAGACATTTGAAGGATACACAGGGATCCTGCTGTCCCAGCCTGTGAGGTTCTATCCAGCCCTTTTGCCAGCAGGGAGAAAGGCCAGATGCAGCACACAGACACCGTGTGCTGGCACCCAGCACAAACAACCACACAACTGGAGAACTCATTCAGTCCCGCAGGACTGCCCTAAACCCTCAAGTTTAGAATGACAGATATCACTGGAGCCTGGAGTCATTCAGTTCGAGTATCTCGTTTTACAGATAGGGAAACTGAGGCTTGGCAGCACAATGAAGGCACTTTCTTGGGAAAGGTAGCATCCCAGCTCCACTGAGCACCCTCCCCATCCGCTCCACTAATCTGGGATGCTTATTGTCACCTAGCTGTAACTGTACTGTTTGCCCACTTGCCAATATGTGTATACACACCAAAAGACCTTAAATTATCTTAAGGCATTTTCTCCTCCCAGCTTGATCAAAATCTTTGTTCCCTTATCCTTTCCTTAATTATTTTCTAAATATTTAAATATTTCAGCTGCTTTGGGGGCCTCGATGGCTCAGTCAGCTAAGCGTCCAACTTCTGCTTGGGTTATGATCTCACAGCTTGTGGGTTCGAGCCCCACACTGACCCATGTACTAACAGCTTGGAGCCTGGAGCCCACTTCAAATTCTGTGTCTCCCCCTCTCTCTGTCCCTTCCCACTCACGTGGGCTCTCTCTCTCTCAAAAATAAATAAACATTAAAAAATTAAAAAATATATTTCAGGTGCTTTCAGGAGCCCTAGAGCCTTGAATAGTTTTGAACTTATAAAATAGGTAAATTAGGTAATTAGTCTATGAATCCTTCCTATATAGCTCCTTGTGGTTTCCATAACTTTTTTCCTTTTTTTTTCTCTTTTTAAAAAATATTTATTTTTACTTATTTTTGAGAGGGGGAGAGAGGCAGAGAGAGAAGGGAGAAAGAGAATCCCAAGCAGGCTCTGAGCACAGAGCCCAACATGGGGCTTGAACCCGTAAACTGTGAGATCATGACCCGAGCCAAAATCAAGAGTCAGATGCTTAACCAACTGAGTCACCCCGGTGCCCCTCCATAAGCTTTTTTCTCACCTGACCCTCACAATAGCTCTGTGATGTAGGCAGGGCAAGGATTATTTCCCTAATTTATGTGGTGCTCTAGAGAGGTCAAATGATTTATCTGGTACCAGAACCAGAGTTAGACCCAGGTCCTCCAACCAAAACCTTGGCCTTTCTTTCTCCATTCATCCACATTGGGAGCCTATTATACACCAGGCACAGCGGGACAAAGGTGGACAAAACAGAGCTCAGGTTTTCAGGGAGCTGGCATCTAGTGGACACACACAGAAGTTACAAACACATGGCTTCAGGGGCTAGAAGCTTTGGGGTCAGACTCACATTTGAAACCAGACTCCAATATTTACCAGTTATGCCAACATGGCAAGCCATGAGCAAGTATCTTTAAACTGAGGTTTCCTCCTCTCATAGGACCTGCCTCCGGGATCACAGGAGCTAACAGATGAGAGATATTTAGCACAGGGCCCAGTTCACAGTAAAACATCAGGTACACTCTGTTTTAATTAACATTAGCATAGTACAACATACAAAGGTCATTACTGGAGCAGGGCCCAAGGACACCCATCCTTGATTTGGGAGACAGGGCTTCTGGAGGAAATGAATCTTAGAAAATGGCTCTAATGAAAGGGTTGTCATATAAAAGGATCTTCTTTTCATCTGTCCATCCATGTAGCTATCCTGTGCCTACTCTGAGCACAGCGCTTTACAAAATGATTCTCAGCAGGGCTCCCTTGAATAAGCATTTTCCTAGAATACTTAAAATATGAGCTCATTTATAAGAGTTATACTCACAACTTTGCAGAGTTACACCTACTGGGTGAAATGAGGCATAGCTGTATGGTAATAGCTTAAGAGATAGACACCTATAAAAAGAACCTCAACAAAAGACTTGTGTTAGCAATACAAAAAAAAAATGCTTCCCCCCACCCCCAAGGCTCGACATTAGAGTGGCCTGCTGAAAGAGGACCTTACTCTCATAGCAGAGGTGGAGCCTGAGAAGTTTGAGAGTTCAGTCATGTTTGAACCTCACCTTCCATTTGAAGGAAGAGATTTTACCTGGCTAAATGCTTACACATAGGCAATATTTGCTTACCAAAGGTAACGTAGATAATAATCCCACAGTTTCCACTTTGTGCTATGATTTCAACTTCCTCCCCATTTATACATTTCAACTCACCTGCTCCTGGTATCTAAAGAAGCTAACGCGGATGTAGTAAAGATAAGGACAAAATGGGCTAGCCTATGAATTAAGAAAAAAGTTCTGCTACTAAAGATATAAGAAAGTCACAAAGTATAATAATTCGTAAGCTGGATAATTCAAATTCATAATAAATCAATCCTTTGCATGGCCAACTTTAGGAGAAGGAAGTTGGCATCTACCTGTGCTTTAACCCAATGGACAAGATTAACTTCTTTCTACAAAGTTCCTAAATCTTATGCAGAAGAAAAACTACCAACTTTCAAGAATACCCAGAAGCTATTTATAGCTGCCTCCCAGATGGCTCTCATCTGTCTCAGGCTGCAGCCCTGTAAAAAAAATGAGGGACCAAATCCTTTGGATAATGATCTTTGTAACTTTCTTCAACCTGATTCTTTGAGATGGGAGATTTTCCTTCTCCTCTGAAATGAGGTGAAAGAACTGAAGAAGAAAAAAAAGACCCACAAGTTTTTAACCATAACAAATATAATTGCTGTGAAGAAGCTAACACTTGCTTTTAAGTGTACCAGAAACGGAGAAAAAGAGGAAGTCACAGAAATTTTAGCAAACAACAGTACCACATTAAAAAGTAAAAACACCCGTTTCTTAAAAAAAATTAAAGAACTGAATCTTTTAAGTTTTTGTTTTTTGTTGTTTTTTTTTTTTTTTTTAGTGTTTGTTTATTTTTGAAGGAGACAGAGTACAAGCTGGGAAGGAGCAGTGAGGGAGGGAGACAAAGAATCCAAAGCAGGCTCCAGGCTCCAAGCTGTCAGCACAGAGCCCGACACGGGGCTCGAACTCACAAACCATGAGATCATGACTTGAGCCGAAGTCGGATGCTTAACCAACTGAGCCACCCAGGCGCCCCAAAAGATTCAGTTCTTTACAGATACATCTCTTGCCTGAAGAATTATAGAGGTCCCTACTGTATTACCCAAACACAATGTCACCAACAACATGGCCACAAAAATGCTGGCCTGTGTTTCTTAATGCTCTAATGTATTACAAACTCACCATAAAATTCAGAGGCCTAAAACTGAGGTCAGATTCTGAAGTCATTCTGTGAGGGATTAAGGGATGTGGTGTACATCCATATCCTATAGTGATCTAATTTTATCCAAGAGCAGATCCTAAAATACTTCAAGAAGTGAATACGATTGCCTCTTAAGTTACTTCCTCTAAATATCATCTCTTATAACCAGGGTTTTTAAAGAAGCTGTATATCCAACAGAATAAGATTATATTCTGTATCAAGGGTCTGGGTTTTCCTGACAGGTTCTTACATCTCAAGATTGATGTTTTAAGTAATTCATTAACTCATGCATACAGAACTTATTCAGATTTAGGGAATACTTGGCATGTTTACCTGAAGTCATAAAGAACAAACTTATTAAAATGCTTTAGAAGTAGAGAAAGTAAGGCTTCAAAAATTATTTTCATTCCCAAAATGTTATTGTTCCCAACTGTCATATATCAACGGTTCCCAATCAGCCATGCTCTGCTTAAGCAATGCAAGAAAACACCAGACTGTGCCTAAGGCAATTCCACTGGGTTTCTCCAAACAGAGCCCATAAAGACTACAAAGGAAATAGAAGGATGACAGAATGTACAGTTATTTTAGACCTATCCTGATTTCCTTTAGGCTTTGGATACATGACTACCTTTATGGCTGCAATAATTTTATTATAAAGGCCCAGTACAGAAATTTCTTCTGGGAAAAAGTTTTATATTAAGTTGTCAAGCAAAAAGCAAGGTATGTTTTTTTCTCATTCAAGGCCACCACTGCACTCAGAACAGGAAAGGAGCTGCTTTCAAACATTAGACCATAGCCCCTGGTGTCTGTTCATCTACTAACACTCTCCTTCCATGGCTTTTCCTATAAGGAATCATCTACTTCCTGGGATATCATGTTTTGGTTAAGTTCCACATTCATCTTACCTATTCTCCACGGGGGTGGGAGGGAACACCAAATTTGGCGCGCGCGCACACACACACACACACAAAAGTGGAAGTAGAGAGAAGTAGATAATGTTTTTGTTAAATTTGTAAATGAATAATGTGTCTACAGGCTATTTCATTTTTGCTTATAAAAATGGTGTCCATACTTATAGCCATTTTTGTCAACAGTGATCAGATTTGTAAGATTTAATGCCAATAGCATTTTTCACAGAACTAGAACAAACAATCCCAAGATTTATATGGTACCATAAAAGACCCCAAATAGCCAAAGCAATCTTGAAAAAGAGGAACAACACTGGAGGTCTCACAATCCCTGATTTCAAGATCTACTACAAAGTTGTAGTAATCAAAGCAGTATGGTCCCGGCATTTAAAAAAAAAAAAAAAAAAAAAAAGGCACAAAAGTTCACAAAGAACAGAAAACCCAGAAGTAAACCCTCAACTATATGGTCAATTAATCTTTGACAGAGGAGGAATGAATATACAGTGAGAAAAAGACAGTCTCTTCAACAAATGGTGTTGGGAAAACTGGACAGCAACATGCAAAAGAATGAGACTGGACCACTTTCTTACACCATACACAAAAAAAACCCTCAAAATGGATTATGGACGTAACTGAGACATGAAACCATAATAATCCAAGAAGAGAGCACAAGCAGTAATTTCTCTGACTTCAGCTGTAGCAACCTTTTTCTACATAGGTCTCCTGAGGCGAGGGAAATAAAGGCAAAACTAAACTACTGGGACTACATGAAAAATAAGCTTCTGCACAGCAAAGGAAATAATCAACAAAATTAAAAGAGAACCAACTGAATGGGAAAATGACATATCTGATAAAGGGTTAGTACCCAAAATATATAAAGAACTTACAAAACTCAACACCCAAAAAACAAATAATCCAATTAAATAATGGGCAGAAGCCATGAACAGACATTTCTCTGAAGTTGACATCCAGATGGCCAACAGACACATGAAAAAACGCTCAATATCACTCACCATCAGGAAAATGCAAATCAAAGCCACAATGAGACACCACCTCACACATGTCAGAATGGCTAAAATCAAAAACACAATAAACAACAAGTGTTGGTGAGGATATGGAGTGAAAAGAACCCTTGTGCACTGTTAGTGGGAATGCAAACTGGTGCAGCCATTGTGGAAAACAGGGAGGTTCCTCAAAAAATTAAAAATAGAATTACTGTAGGGCAACTGCGTGGCTCAGTTGAGCGTCCAACTTTGGCTCAGGTCATGATTTTGTGGTTTGTGAGTTCAAATCCCCATCAGGCTCTCTGTTGTCAGTGCAGGGCCTGCTTTGGATCCTCTGCCCCCCGTCTGCCTGCCCCTACCTGCCTCTCACACACATACTCTCTCAAAAATAAATAAACATTAAAAAAAAAAAAAAGAATTACCATACAACCCAGTAATCACAACAAATACAAAAATGAGAATTCAAAAGGATACATGCACCCCTATGTTTATAGCAGCATTATTTACAATAGCCAAGATATGGAAGCAGCTCGAGTGTTCATCAATAGATGAATGGATAAAGAAGATGTGGCATGTATGTGGATACACACACACACACACACACACACACACACACACACACACACAAAATTCAGCCACAAAAAAAGAATGAAATCTTGCCATTTGCAACAGCATGGATGATCTAGAGAGTATAATGCTAAGTGAGATAAGTCAGAGAGAGACAAATACCGTATGATCTCACTCATGTGTGGAATTGAAGGAACAAAACAAGCAAAAGGAAAAAAGAGGGGAGACAAACCAAGAAACCAACACTTAACTATAGAGAACAAACTGGTGGTTACCAGAGGGGAGGTGGGTGGGGGGATGGGTAAAAGAGGTGACAGGGTTTAAAGAGTACACTTGTCAAGATGAGCACTGGGTGAGGTATGGAATTGTTGAATCAGCATATCGTACACCAGCAACTAAACACTGTATGTTAACTACTCTGGAATTAAAAGATTTGTAAGATACACTCTCTGACTTAAAGGACATATGGTTGAGTGGTTTTTTTTTCTTTTTATTGTAGCACCACAACTAGATGTCACCTATTACATTCAGTAGGCTCTTGTAGCACATATTTTGACATTAACAGAGGGATAAATTAGGGCAAGGAATGTGGTGACAAAGCTGTGGCTGTAAAGAGTGAAGTGTTAAGCCCTCAACAGTATAACAGGACATTTTTCTGCCCAGACAAGTGACTCTGACCAGGAATTAGAGGGCATCTAAATATACCTTTCCATAATCTGTCCATATCCTCCCTTCCTGCTCCCCAATTCTCCCTCTTAAATATTCATCCAGCACCTATTGGCACTTGGTGCTCTGTTAAATCCGGGTGGGAGTAGTTTAGAAAACGCGTATGAAGCCCTCATCATAAACTTCTATTTTAGTCTGGAATGCAAGGAATATAATAAGACTAACACACACCCCCACTCAACACACACATAAAATCTACACTGACTATGAGCCAGCCAGTGTATCTGATGAATGTATGTCCCTAGACTCAATGTGGCTGGGATTCAGAAGGAGATTGGCAAGTAGGAAGACAAGTGTGGTGAGGAATCCGAAGGTGGAATTTGCAGAGGTGAAAGCAAACAGGATGTGTGGGGGCACAGGAACATAAATACACAGGCAAAAAGAAGGATCTGACCTGAGTGAACACAGTAAGGAGGAGAAACCAAGGTTTACTGGTACTACGGAAGTTCCATAAAGGACGAAATTAATCTCCAGTGAACATAGAGCTATAGGAACAATAATTTAGCACAGACCATAGGATAGGGATGTGTTCATTTTAATCTACCCCTTAGGCACCAGGATCCACCCCAACCAGGCACACATACTCCCAATATTCCAGAAATGTGCAGCTAGCATTGGCAAGCTAGCCGCACACCAGAGGCAGCTACTTCACCTCTCTCCGGACCCTGAAGCCTTTGTAAATTAGCTCAGTGGAGGTCAGAAAACATTTCTCATTGGTGAAAGTAGTGGTGTTTGAGAGATGTAGGTGGGCTAGAAGTGTGGTTAGGCAATCTACCCAAGGACAAACAAGATAGGGGAATCTAACAAGCCCAACCTTACCCTGTGTAATGGTGCCCACCTCTAGATTCATGAACAATCCTGCATACAGCCACTGGCTTGGAGGCTTCTCATCATCGGACCCTGACTAGGTTGGCAGAATTTTGCCCCCAGAAATGTCACATTTGCTTCACAGTAACTTCTCACATACGGTATTGACAGAACATCTGAAAGTTCAAAGAACAGGCTCAGTGGCTGTTTCATGCCTACTTAGTTAGCCAATTAGCGACTGCATATGCAGCAGGGTGGATAGGAGTCCAGTCTCACACTGCGAACATGACAGAAGAGTAAGACTTCTATCCCTCATCTACCTTGACTGCTGAAGGTTAGTGATGGCCACCCCAAACCCCACTCAATCAAACATAACCAAACTAGCTGAGAGGTCAGTTTGCAGCACACGTGAATGAAGACGTTTTATTAGAAACTAACATATCATAAAAACTAACATTTTTTAAAGTTTATTTACTTATTTTGAGAGAGAGAGCAGGCAAAGGAGAGAAGGGAGAGAATCCCAAGTAGGCTCTTGAACTCAACAATCTGTGAGATCATGACCTGAGCCGAAATCGAGTTAAATCCTTAACTGAATGAGACACCGAGGTACCCCTAAAAGTTAACATTTTTTAAATCATGAAAAATGAGAGTAGTTATGTGTGACACATGCCTGAAAAATGGATACTGCAAACTAAAATGGATTTTCCTTAAAATCAGAACCTAAACATGAAAAATAAAACGCTCTAAATTTTAAACTCATTCATGGTTTCTCCAAGAGAATGTCCCTAAATGCTGTAAGATTCCAAATGATTCCAAGAAGAATACATATTTGCAGTTTAGTATAGTGCATTTTGCTAACATCTGACATTTTATTTTAATGTTTGTTTATCTTTAAGAGACAGACACAGACTGCGAGCAAGAGAGGAGGGGCAGAGAGAGGGAGACACAGAATCTGATGCAGGCTCCAGGCTCTGAGCTGTCAGCATAGAGCCTGATGTGGGGCTCGAACTCACATGCCATGATATCATGACCTGAGCTGAAGTCGGCCACTCAACTGACTGAGCCACCAAGGAACCCCTTGCGAACATCTGGCATTTAAAAACCAGTGGGTTGGGGCACCTGGGTGGCTCAGTCAGTTAAGCATCCAACTTCAGCTCAGGTCATGATCTCGCAGTGAGTCAGAGCCCCACATTGGGCTCTGTGCTGATAGCTCAGAGCCTGGAGCCTGCTTCAGATTCTGTGTCTCCTCCTCTCTCTGCCCCTCCCATGCTCATGCTCTGTCTCTGTCTCTCAATGATAAATAAACGTTAAAAAAAATTAAAAATAAAAGCCAGTGGGTATTTGATAACTAACACTCTACTAGATCTCTCAATAAGAATACATCAGCAAATAAAATTATGTTGGTACATAAATTACATACATAACCAATCTTTACTAATTCATTATACACACACACACACACACACACACACGTATTTATATTTATATGGCTGGGGCGGGGGGGGGGGGGGAGACTAACAATACATACATATCCAGTGCTAAAAGGCAGGAAAAGCCAGACCCCTCTCTTTGCCGAGCAGCATGGTACACATACATTTCCTTCTCACTAAAGTTAAATCCCTAGATATTTTCATCATGAATGTTGGTTGCTGACAGCCACCATCAGACAGAGCTCTATGACCTGACTCCTCCACAGGGAAGGCCAGAGACAAGCCTTCATACCATTCTTGGAAAGTACTTTGACTGCCTCATCTTTTAGCCTCATCTTTTAAAACCAAAAGAATCCCACACCGCAGACAGCTTTGTTGTGTTTGCTTGCAGTTGTTATACTTACACAACCAAATGTAAGCCTCAAGATATAACCATCTTTTTTTTTTTTCTTAACTTTGCCAATATTCAAACACAAAATCTCTACCGGTTCAGGAAACATTTATCACCACCTGCAATTTCATTCTCAATTCCCAGCCCCTTACTCTGAAAAACTGTTCCTACTGGTCATGCACCAACACACACCGAATGCCAAGGCACAGAATCCCAGGCACAGAGCACAAAACTGGACAGAATGCAGTTCCTGCCTGCATGGCACTGGGACGGAGACCTTCTCATACTCTCCAGATTGCACAATTTCTACTGTGTCAGTCTGCTCTGTTGCTTCAAGAAAAAGCAAAAACAAAACCCACCTTGCTCCAAAGCTTTACCCTCCTCCTTGCTGCTGCTTCCCTTTCCCGCTCAATTCTGGTTTTTCTTTACCTTTGATTTACACTAACCATTTTCATCTTTAATTCCTCCCACTCTTCTGTTTGTCGCGTTCCTTCTTCCTTCTGAAGTGTACTTGTTTTTCTGCATTTTATTTTTAATTTTTTTTAATGTTTGTTTATTTTTGACAGACAGAGAGAGAGCACGAGCAGCGAGGGGCAGAGAGAGGAAAACACAGAATCTGAAGCAGGCTCTAGGCTCTGAGTTGTCAGCACAGAGCTCGATGTGGGGCTCAAACCCACAAACAGTGAGACCATGCCCTGAGCTGAAGTCGGACACTTAACCAACTGAACCACCCAAGAGCCCCAAGTTTTTCTGCATTTTAGAATTGTACTCCGCAAGTCTTGTTTTCCAGTGAAAAGGTTCCTTGACCTGTATTTTAGAATAACCTAACCAAAATTGTTTTCTGTAAGATTGCAGTAACTGATTGCTGCTCTCATGTGCCGTGTCATCACTATTCCTATTTGCCACTTTATCCTGGGGTCTCTGTTCCTTACTGACCACCCCACACCTCCCTAATCTTCTACTGAGGAAGCAAACTCATGGAACTAGGAATAAATCAGAGTCCTTGGGAGCTAGGGTTTAGCTAGTTGGCAAGATAGGCCATGAGGCATTCAAACAGTCAACAGATTGTGAGCATGGCCCTAAGAGTTACACAGTGCCACGGAGGCTCGGAAGGGACAATGAACAAAATCTGTTAAATCTCATTCCAGAAGCCGTGTGACAAGTAAAGCATGATGGCCACAATATCCATAGCTTTTCAGAAATGCTCATAACCACCATAACCCTTCAGGCAGTGCACAGCAAGCAGGATCCTAACAGAAAGATGTAGTCATAAGGAGAACACTAACGTCAACTGAAGCACGTGCAGACCCTTAATGAAGGAGGCCAGGCTAGCTACACCAACAGGCTGCCCATGGTGTTGATGGTCTTGTCACAGGGGGTCTGGTAAGAGAGAGAGGCAGGCTGAAGGTCCTTGCCAGTGCACGGAGAGAGGGTGGCAACAGTTACCAGGCTTACACGTTTCAGAAGCCGCTGGACAAAAAAAGTAAGGTCAATTTCTAATTCCGGACACGTGCTGTCTTTCACACACACTCACAGTGGACCGGCCACTTCCTTTTGTTACCCTTGTCACTCAGTATTCTGTATTTCCCTCCCCAGAAGCTACTCTGTCCGGAAGAGGGCACACCAGCTAATCCCCAAGTCCTGCTGAGCACTAAAGCGTTTCCCCACAGGGTGCATCATTCATTTGCTTGCCACTTCCTAAATCCTCCTCAGGCACAAGACACAGCACAAGAGGACTCAGGCAGCCAAGTCAGAATTTGTTGGATTGGCAGTTTTTGCAGAGGTATTGTCTCTCTGCGTCTCTCCTCCCACCCTGTCTCCATATTCTAGACTTTGAATACAAGGCCATGCACCATGGTGTGAATGCACAAAGGCTCAAAGCCACACACCAAGCAGCTCTGAAAAGTGCCCTGGGTTGTGGCCAAGGCCTGACATGCCCCCTGTTCATTCCCTTGAGCCTGCTTTCAAAGCCCACAAAAGGCACCGGTGTGGAGGATGGGGAGACACCACCCCATGCTCAATCCTGTGTGCTCATGGGTCCCTTCTTGTCAGCCACACCGACAGATCTTTCCACTCAACCCATGGCCATAAACTGAGACCATCTTGCATGTTCATGTTGCTCTCTTATGCTGGGTTCAGTGGATGCAACGTTGAATCTCTGAGTAGCTTTCAGTCCAAGTGGAGAATCTCAAAAGTAAACACTTAAAATACAAGGTGACATGTGCTAGGATAAAGACACACATGACATCCAGTAGCAAGCCAGGTCTGTACCTTGACTCCTCCCACTTTGTCAGTCCCACGACCTGTGTTATCAACTCCAGCCCCTAAATTCTGAGGAATTTCTACTTCCCCACTCAACACTCACTCAGTTCATCAGCCTCTCCCTCCAGGATCACTTCAGTCTGCTGACAGTTCTTTCTGCTTCTGTTCTCACCTCCACATGGCAGCCAGGCACATCTTTCAGACCTCTACTTCAATGCAGTTGCCCTGCCCCCAATCCTTAAAAATATCAGTCAGTGGTTCCTCATTACCATCAGGATAAAGTCCATAGCACAATGCCATGTAATAACCCCTCTTGCCTTTCCACATCCCCCTGGCATCTGGTTTAGCCATACTGAAACACCAGTGGTACTCCCCATCACCATGCTCAACACCGCCCCTCGGACTTGGCACACAAACCCTTCCCAGAACACAATCCCTACCTCCCCTCACATCCACACCCTTTACTTGGCTAGCTGCACCCAGGCCTTTGAAGTTTGAGTTTGGATATTTCCTCTGTGCTGCTCCTTTAAGCTCCTGGTATAAAACCTATACCTGTATCACAAATGCTTGGTAGCATAACTCTTCCCTCTATCAGATGTCAGGCAACCCAAGGGGACTAGAACAGAACCTCCCATGGTCTCTTGATATCGGTTACAAGTAAGAAATCACAGGCCAGGAACTAGGACTTGGTTGCCTTTGTATCTTTGTCCTTAGATTTTGGTTTTTTTAATGTTTTTATTTATTTTTGAGACAGAGAGAGACAGAGCATGAGCAGGGGAGGGGCAGAGAGAGAGGGAGACACAGAATCCGAAGCAGGCTCCAGGCTCTGAGCAGTCAGCAAGCACAGAGCCCGATGCAGAGCTCGAACTCACAGACTGTGAGATCATGACCTGAGCTGAAATCGCTTAACCAACTGAGCCACCCAGGCGCCCCAGCATCTTTGTCCTTAGCATAGTGCCTGACAGAAGCAGGTGACCATTTATGGAATGGACAAACTCTGTCTGGAGACTTCAGTGGAAGGCTTCAAACAGGAAGAGATCGTCTGAGTCTTGAAAGAAAGAAAATGGTTCACCCAAGGTTTGGGAAGACCCAGTTATGATTATGGTTTTGGGGGCTGTCATTCTAGGAGATCCTCATATTAAAACAAAGGCAAAGCCTAACTTCCCATTAACCTTGTGCTCCCACATCAATCATGGCTGCCAGAAACGGGCCCTGTCTTCCCCAGTACAAGACAAAGCACTTCATTTTGGTACGCCCTAAAAGATGACTAAGCTGAATTCCTAAGACTAATTTTTATTCGTACAACTGACCTGTGGACAACTGTAACTCAACGACTGTAACTCAAATGATAGAGCTGGTTTGTTACATTATTACTTATGTTCAGAGGTAAGAATATAGTGTGAAATGCATCACAAATATTCTTACATCAAATGAGATGTTACTAAAATCACCTCAAAGCAACAAATAAATGGATACCTTTAAGCTTAAGCCTCACCAAACCTCTGGCCATATTCAAAAATCTTTCCTGTGCCCTGCGGACAATACACATCCTCAGATTTTTTTTTTTTTAACATTTATTTATTTATTGGGTGGGGAGGGGCAGAGCGACAGAGAAAGCGAATCCCAAGCAGGCTCCATGCTGTGAGCACAGAGCCCAATGTGGGGCTTGAAACCACAAACCATGAAATCATGACCTGAGCTGAAATTAAGTCACATGCTCAAGTGACTGAGCCACCCAGACACCCCAATCCTCACATTTTTAGTAAGAGATCAAAACTTTCTTCATTAATTACCTGAATATTTTTGGACACTAAGTACCAGCACTTCCATTCTCCCCCCCACACCTCCCCACTCCCGCAACAAAGAAATAAATAAAATAAAACCAAAAACAATAGAATGCCTGCTGGGCCCAAGACAGGTGGCCAGCATTACAAATCAATTTAAAAGTAAGACTAAGCTTTCAAACAGGCTATTTTTTTTCTTTAGAATAAAACATCAAGTATTTTATACATAATTCAGTTAAAACTTGACTCATACTCCTACCAAATTCTCTCCCTCCACTATCATATTGTCTCAATTACTTAACTATAGGCTAAACAGAAACCATAGTTTAGTCATTTGACAAACACTTACTAAATGCCTAAAATATGCTAGGTAGGGGCTAGAATAACCACACTCCTCTCTCAAAGTAGCCACCGATTTCTTTGTTGTTCAGTCAAAACTGTTACTTTTCAGTCATACCTTGTTTGGTAACAAGCCTCTCTCCTTCCTCTATTCCAGGGGTCAGGAAACTACAGCCCATAAGCCAGATCTGGCCTGCTGCCTATTTTTATAAATAAACTTTTATTGGAACACAGCCATGCCCATTCACTGACACAGAGAGGATGTGCTTTTGCTGTTTTAAGGGCAAAGTTAAGTAGTTGTGACAGAGAGCATATGGCCCACAACACCTCTAATATTTTCCATCTGGCCCTTACAGAAAAAGTTTGTCAAGCCCTGCTCTATCTATTATAACTTTTCCTTTTTGTTTCCTCCCTACCTTAGTGACTGTGTCTTCACAGGCTTTTGTCATTCTGTGGCCCAGTGAAACTGTAAGCTGGTGTCCCCAGGATCTGTCCGTCTTTCCACCTGACACATTCTCCCTCCATCCCTCCATCATAGTTCCCACAGCACCCAAACATCCCTCCATCACAAACCTGGAGGGTAATTCTCCATGAGCCTGTCTTCCCCAGCAGACTAGGCTCCTTAAGGACGGGGCCCATGTGTTACACCCATAATTCAGCATACTACAAGGCACACAGTAGCCATTCAAAAAAAGTCAACGAGACAGACAAGTGTTTACAAGGATAAATATATTTAAAAGCTCTTAAGGGGCGCCTGGGTGGCTCAGTTGGTTGGGCATCCCACTCTTGATTTCAGCTCAGGTCACGATCTCACGATTTGTGAAATCAAGCCCCACATCAGGCTCTGTGCTCACCCTGCAGAGCCTGCTTGGGATTCTCCCTCCCTCTCTCCCTTCCTCTCTCCCTCTCTCTCTGTCCTCCCCTACTTGCACTCTCTCTCTCTCTCAAAATCAATAAGAAAAAATAAGCCTCTGAAAAAAATTCAGCCATAGTCCCCCAGGAAAAACACAATAGTTGTTCAATTCACAAAATTTTTATTCTTTTGTGTTATCAGTTCTGATGTGTCTATAGACAACACAGGTGGGTGACAAAGTGGAACCCCTACTAGAAGGTTTCTCTTTGAGATAAGGGTTGAAAGCCTGCGTTTGCCATCTACTAGCTGTAGAATTTCAGTTAAGGTGTCTGTCCACTCTCGGACCTTCAGTTGCCTCATCCAAAAAATGAAGATAATTAGATAGTAGGTGGTTGTGAAACCAAGAATATGTGTCAAATGCCCACCACCTTGTCAAGCAATTTCAGTGTTTAATCAACAGGGGCTATTATTTTTATGGACAAGTTCTTCTGCTTTAAGGCTCCAAGTACACTGGCAATGAACATGGCTAGAATTTTTTTTTTTAATTTTTTTTTTCAACGTTTATTTATTTTTGGGACAGAGAGAGACAGAGCATGAACGGGGGAGGGGCAGAGAGAGAGGGAGACACAGAATCGGAAGCAGGCTCCAGGCTCTGAGCCATCAGCCCAGAGCCTGACACGGGGCTCGAACTCGCGGACCGTGAGATCGTGACCTGGCTGAAGTCGGACGCTTAACCGACTGCGCCACCCAGGCGCCCCCATGGCTAGAATTATTATCTGTGTGTCCCAGCAGCACACTTCAGCTTTTCATAGCAGGAGCCCAGGTTCAGGTGGTTGGTTCATATTTAACATATGACAAGCATTTGTGTCTTAGAGCAATAAAATAAAACCTCCAACTATAGGAGCAGAGCCTTTCATTCTCTTCCATAAAGCTTCATCAGGTACAAAACATCAGTGCTGGTGGCACTTGGGCGGCTCAGTCGGTTAAGCATCTGACTCGGAATTTCAGCTCAGGTCATGATCTCATTGTTCGTGAGTTCAAGCCCCACGTCGTGGTTCTGGGTTGGCAGTGCAAAGCCTGCTTATGATTCTCTCTCCCTCTCTGCCCCTCCCCTGCTCACTCGCTCTCTCAAAATAAATAAACTTAAAAAAAATAGTGCTGATACAGGATGCCTGGGTGGCTCAGCTGGTTAAGCGTCTGACTTCACCTCAGGTCACGATCTTGCGGTTCTTGGGTTCAATCCCCCCGCATTGGGCTCTGTGCTGACAGCTCAAGGCCTGGAGCCTGCTTCAGATTCTGTGCCTCCTTCTCTGATCCTCCCCTGCTCATGCTCTGTCTCTCTCTCTCTCGCTCTCAAAAATAAATAAAAATTTAAAAAAAAATTTTTTTAAGAGTGCTCATGCTAAATGGAATCAACAAAATATTCTGTAAATTGTCTTTTCCAGATAGCTAAAAAAAAAAACATAATGGTAAAACCTATATATAACATGTGCCTTGGAATTCAAGCTGCCAATTTTTAAAAGTAGGTATTTAGGTATTCAAAAGGACAATTTTAAGTGAATTTTTAACACTTATTTTTAAGTTAAATATTTTTAACATTTATTGTCAAGATACTTTTTCTAAATCAATGAATATATGTGAAACTTCATCTTTTTTAAGGTAAAGGCTGTCATACAGGCATTGGGACAGACATACATGGGACAGACACGTCAAAATAAGAAGAGGGAGTAATACTAACAAATGCACCAAAAGGGGAACACACAGATATCCCACAAGCATATTGAGACATTTGGAGAGGCTGGGAATTAAGGAGAAGGGTGGAGTCTTAAGCTAATCAGGGGAAAAGCTCTGCCTTCCACCTCTATCCATAAACTGACGCTCTGGTTCCATCATGTGACTATGATGGATGGCCACAGCACTGTCATTTATCTTCCAGAGTGAAACCGGAGAATCCAGGCAGAGCTCACTGAGCATTGCTCATGGAAGTATTAGCCTATCTATTCCCAGGAGACAGGAGAAACACTGAAAGGTCAAAAAGGACATGTGCACTATGTGCGCACCATGCCCAAACATCTCACTCTTCTTGCAACAGAGCACATTTCTGGGAGCCAGGGAAGTATGCAGTAGATATGCAAAACCTAATTCTTCAGTATTTTTATTTTCTGCAGCTTGATCTATTCTCTATTGACCAGACTTCGCAAATGGCTTAGCTTAGAAAGGAACCACAACTCCTAACTGAGCATCTGGCTCCTCAGAAGATGGGCAGGGAAGAGGGTAGGGGCTTCTCTTACTCACCGACCTGAGTGAGACTGGCTTATAAACACTTCATCTATAATAAATAGCTTTTAAAATGTATGCTGGGTAGGTGGATCCATACCCTGGCTTTTATTAATTTTATTCTTTTGCATCTCTAACATTTGCATCTCTTGTGATGAGCGGGTAGTTTTATCACTAAGCTGAAAGGTTGGGGGCTGGGCCAAACAGTTTCAGAAGCAGAGTGAATGTCAGACAAGGGCAAAGGGCACTGTGTGATCTGCTGAGTGCCTCTGCTTTCTCCCTATTACTGACATTACCATCCACTCAAACAGGAGGATAGAAGGTAGGTCAGGATAATCAGTTAAGTGCATTAGGGTTTCCCCCCCTTCTTTCTTACAAATCCCACATGGGCAACTAATGAGAAAATGCCTAGAGGTAGAAATGAACTTCAGGACACCAAAGTGTGGGTGCATTTTGATTCACGCAAGTCAAAAAGTAAGTTACCCACCAATAAGTTAGGGAGCTATTTTTTCACATCACAGATGAACTCACTGTAGAATTCTGTTAGAATACAAATGTCTTCTCAGGCATTTTCCATCATGAAAACCTTTGATTTGTACACAATGTGTTTGGCGATTATTCCAGGCAAGTCAAGATATGCTCAGACATGAAGAAACCTCAGTTTTAAATGTTTAGCTACTTTATCAAATAAAAAATTAATAACTATCATTCTAATAGAGAGGCAACATTCTAAGAATGGCTTTGGAAATAACCTAGAATGAAGATTATCCATAGAAATTGCTGACATATTATGGACAATATGTAATTTGTGTGTTTTTAACGGGAGTAGGGATAGAGTCTAAAACAAATCCCTATACAAGAGAGAAGTGTAGTAAGACAGCAGTTTCTAAACTGTCCTCTGCCTCCTGAAAGGGTTCACAGCTTCCTGCAAACAATCAGGTATTTGCTGTCAAACCCAAAATGCCTGGAGAGGTAACTTGTTAGTTCCTTTTAATGTTTCTGGTTGTTTTCAATGGTGGGGTGCTGAAGATTTCATTTGAACAAAGAGTTCCGTTGCCAAGTCAGTTTGGAAACTATTGTTTGGAAGGTGCCTAGCAGTCTGTGCACAGAGAAGTCTGAGGAAACAGCCTTTGGCATTGAATTCACTCCAGCGGCCTTTCCTTGGGGCCGTCAGCTCCTGCTGTGACTTCCAATAGTAAGTTACTGGCATTAAGAATCAGCAATTAAACACACACACAATGATCAATTGTTGTCTTTATCCACAAATTTATCTACAAATGGTTTTAACATGATGTTTTTATCTTCAAAAATAGTTTATCTGAAGAAATGTGAGGTTACAACATTAATGTCTCCTAGAATAAGTCGTTTCTCATTTTATTAGTAGTAGCCTATTATTGATAGTCATTCATTTTTAAAATACAATGTGTAAGAAGTCCCAGCTAAGGGACAATATGATGAATCCCCTTCTATCTATTTTCTTGACTTTTACATATGGCTAAAATTTGACGTAACAGAGACTTCTCTCAAATCCCAGCAGGCCGGACAGATGTTGTTTATGTTAAAGGTAAACTTCATGTCCCTTGAACACAGTCCAGAGGGTTTTTGGGTTCTGCTCTGATGAGGGTATTGATCCAGCTCCAACCCCCTAAAAACTGGCCTTTCTGGTTCTCGTTGTTGTTCTCACCTCCTTTTCTGCTTTACACCCAGGTGTGCTATGGAACCTGACCGCCCAGGTCCAAGTACCTGGTTCATCACACCCTCCTGGTGAACAACCAAAATAAAACCAACTGAACTGAGCAACAAGCCTTCTCTCCAATTCATTTCACTTGGAGTTTCTAAAAACATCCGTATGGGGATCCAAAGACAAAGTGACCAAGGTCCTTTACAGAAGAAATACCAAGGTACATTACTGAGAATGATTTGTACCCAGCGTTTACTCAGGTTTCGTTGAAGTAAGAATGACCATCCTCTCTCAGAATCAGGCAGGAAACTAACTGGAGTGTCAGTGTGACTTACAGAAAGCATCGGCCACATAGAACTCATTAATCAACAGGATTGCTCATAAAAGTGAAACCGTTTTAGGCAAAGGCTTCACTGCCTGTGTTCTAGAACTACTCAGGCCCAGTTTACTCACCTATAAAAACCAAGATTGCCTTCCTATACCTCAGGCCCCTCTGGGCATATAGGTGTACAAGCTCAAGGCTCTGTCAGAGCCAAACACAGTTCTATTTTAGTCTTTCTTTCAGAAACAAGTCTATTAAAGACAAGAACATAAACGCTGGGGTAGTTTAAAAGGACCAGTGGTCCCAGCCATAAACGAAGCTTTGACTTGTAGACTCTGTAGTGCTTCCTCATGTGTTTTCCTAACCCACTTTCTCCCACATCCAACTTAAAAAAAAAAAAAAAAAAATCAGGAAATAATTAACAACCACCTCTTATTTTTTTTTTAATTTTTTTTTCAACGTTTGTTTTTATTTATTTTTGGGACAGAGAGAGACAGAGCATGAACGGGGGAGGGGCAGAGAGAGAGGGAGACACAGAATCGGAAACAGGCTCCAGGCTCCGAGCCATCAGCCCAGAGCCTGACGCGGGGCTCAAACTCATGGACCCCGAGATCGTGACCTGGCTGATGTCGGACGCTTAACCGACTGCGCCACCCAGGCGCCCCGTCAACCACCTCTTATTAACAAGGGTGTTTTCTAGACAAATAGACAAGATCAAAGAAATATAGGTCCTGCCCTTTTTATTCAAGTTTTGAGGTATAATCGCCCTATAATCAACCTCACATATTTCAAGTATACAGAACGGTTTTGACATTTATATACCTGTGAAACCATCACCACAATGAAGAGAGTGAACACACCCATGACCCTCAGAAGATTCCCCAGCCCCTTCCCACTTTCCCCAGCCCCAGGCAACCACTGACATGCGTTCTGTCACTACAAATTACTTTGCATTTTACACTTTCATATAAATGCAATCATACCCTCTACTTTTTCTGTCCTGTTTCACTCAGCCTACTTTGAGATGCAACCACGTTGGTTGTGGCATGTACCGATATACTTTTCATTGCAAAGTACTTTATTGTACCGATATAACACAGTCTGTCTATCCATTCACTTGCTGATGGGTAACTGGGTTTTTTCCAGGTTTTGGCTGTGAAGCTGTTCTGAACGTTCGTGTGTAAGTGTTTGGAATGGCAAGGTGATATAGCAGGTTTATGTTTAACTTTTAAGAAATTGTCAAACTGCTTTCTAAAGTGGTTGAACAATTTTACACACACACCATTGGGTCATCAGGGCTCCATTTGCTCCAGTTTCATGCCAATCTTTGTTTACTCAGTCTTTTTACTTTTAGCTATTCTTGCGGGTATGTAGTGGTTCTGGGTTTGCAAAGATGTGGAAATTCAGGGGAGAACAGCAGGGTCAGAGAGCACGGAAGCCCCACTCCTCCAATACAGCCTGCTCTATGTATCTCTTCATCTGGCTGTTGATTTGTATCCTTTGAGATCCTTTGTAATAAATCAGTCATCTAACGAGTAAACTGGTTTCTAAGTTCTATGAGCCACTATAGCAAATTATCGTACCCAAGGACGGGATCATGGGAACCTCTGATTTATAGCCTGTCCATCAGAAATTCAGGTGACAACATGGACTTGCAATTGGCATCTGAAGCAGAGGGCAGTCTTGCAGGACTGAGCTCTTAACTTGTGGGATCTGATGCTCTCTCTGGGGAGATAATAGCAGAACTTAGTTGAATTGTAGGACAACCCAACTGGTATCTGAGAATTGCTTGGTGGTGTGGAAACACACACATCACAACTGGGTGCAGAATCTTACTGGGATAGGTTGCAGAAGAGATCACCCAGGAAGACCCCCTGAGGGCATGATACTTGAGCCAGAAATCACAAAGGCACTCAGGGGGAGGACTTTCCCACCCAGCACTCAGCACAGTGCCTAGGGCTCAGGTATTTTCCCCAAAATGTAAGAGCAAGACTTGCCAGGCCAAGTGTGAGGATGTCAAAACACACATTCCAGGAAGCCAGGATTTTACTAATAGGGGCAGAGGCACAGGTAAAATAAGGGGGTGCAAAAGAAGAACCACCAGCTGTTAAGACCAGCTTCAAGTGTGATCCAAGGAGTGCCACAAGATGGGGATAGAAGGCAAGCAGGAGAGTGGACACGATAGGT
The DNA here is from genome assembly GCF_007474595.2 of Lynx canadensis. Classification (NCBI taxonomy): domain Eukaryota; kingdom Metazoa; phylum Chordata; class Mammalia; order Carnivora; family Felidae; genus Lynx; species Lynx canadensis. The sequence continues at coordinate 173,033,943 of NC_044303.2, forward strand.
CTCGTGTCCCTAGACTTGGACATTGGGAGATGTTGCAAACTAGCAGCTGTAGACCTACTGGCCCAAAAGCATGTCCTGTTTGTGAAACATTTGAATTAATCACAAAAGTTTAAAACTCTGGGGATTTATATGCAAATTGGGATTTTTGGCTTCTATTAAGAAGATCTGACCATACAGAGTCTGTGACCCCCAGAATCGAGAAGCATGGGTTCCCCTTGGAGTCCCCCTAGTTCACCAAGGTCCCCACCCAGCCTGGGCCCTCCAAGGCATTTCAGTTTGTGGAAGTAGGTGCTAGATAAAATCACTGTGGTGGCAGTGCCAAGCCTGGCACAGGATGACTGGTTGTAAGGACAGGGCAGAAGAGGCAGCAAGCCTCTATTAGGGCAGTGGAAGCAGGAGTTAGAGAGGAAGGAGGATTTTTTTTTTTTTTTTAAAGCAAGGGTTAAAATGGCGATTCAATCAAGACAGAAGCCAACGTTCCTAACCTAGATAAGAGAATGACACTTGAAAACTGGCACTCTTTCCAAGCCCTGACATACTGGCATGCTCTTCAGGTCTCTAGGCCAAGGATTCCTGAGGCCTTCACGTGAACTTCAAGCTCCTTGCTTTGCAGCTATACCAGCAACACTCGCCGAGAGCTTACTATGTGCCAATCGCTATTTTAAGCCTTCTATAAACAGTAACTCGAGTAATACACAATTCTTGGAGTAGGTATTGTTAATATTTTTTTTCTACAGGTAAGGAAATAGAGAAGTTAATCAACTTGCCCAAAGAAACACAGTGAGTAAGTAACAAAGATGGAATTTGAATCTAGGCACTCTGACTCTAGATAGACCATATGTTCTTAACTACATTTTACCCTGTACTTGAATGATCTGTAAGCAACAGACTCAGAAAACTCAAAATATAAAGCAACTTTATAGGCTAATATGCTGATCATCTCCACATTTATCACCACCCCCTTCCTAGACACTGTCTAGCCTTGTGGTTTCTAAGCCTGGCTCACCGCATTCTCCTAGAGAACTGTTTACAAGTATGGATCTCAAGTTCATCTTGAAAAAAGCCATGTTGGAAGACCTGGGATCCCCACCCCCCACCCCACACACACCACACCCCTGGCTACACACCCTGGCTACTCAGCCTGGGGCACCAGATGCCCCACAGTGCCCGACTCACTCTGCAAGCATGCTGGATGGTAGAGCACATGGGTTACAATCTCTTACTTTACAGTTACAGATCCTACAAGTTCAATCAAGTGTCCCACAAATCTCGAAAGGCAGCCCTGATGCCATTCTCATGTGAGGATCCTTCAAAAACCTCAAGTCAGCTACCATCTTCCCTCAAGCTCTTCTTCTCCAAGTTACTTCTGCTCTATGGATAGGGTCCCTAAACTATTACATGCAAGTCAAATTCTCATGCCTCTCCAAACAAGAAGGTATCATACATGTTTAATCTCTACTTTCGATCTTCAATTAATTTTCACTTCTAACGTTTAAGCTTTAAGCTTCATTGCCACCAGCCTGTATTTTAAATAATTTAATGATCTACAAGACTTGGAAATAATTATTAACAATTCTTTTTCAAAGTCCATGAATTCCCCTCTACCTCCATTATCTTTTAAAGTTCAAATTTTACAATGGAAGAATCTTTCTTAATTTTTTTAATGTTTATTTATTTTGAGAGAAGGAGAGAGAGAGCACGATTGGGAAAGTGGCAGAGAGAGAAACAGAGAATCTGAAGCAGGCTCCATGGTGACAGCAGGGAGTCCAATGTGGGGCTTGGACCCACGAACTGCGAGATCGTGACCTGAGCTAAAGTCCAACACTTAACTGAGTCACTAGGGCACCCCTATTATGGGAGGGACTTTAAGTGGGGCACACCTGTATGCTATTTCTCCTTTGACCCTTAATGGTTTTCCCTCCCCTCCACCCTCTTTTAAAACAGCCTGCTTTTATATACTGAATACATGCCAACTATTTTTCCTATTCCAAGTCTGAATTAGAGGGGCCTAAAACTAAAAATGCTCGTTTTCCTCAGAGGAAATATCCTTATCCTTAAGGATTTTCTAACAGTGACACAACACTGAATTTTTTAACATCACTGTGGGAAAAACAGAAGCCTTTTAAGATTCCCCAGGCTCAGTCAACAGTATGTTTTCTTCTGTGTAAATTCCAGAAGTACCACCACTAATCCAAACGGCGGCTCTTCAAATGGGAGTAAATAGAGGAAAAACCTCAGCTTAAAGGTCATAAAAAGGACCTTTCTGAAGTCCAAACAATGGCTATGCATAGTAGCTGCTAATTCCAAATCTCTTACAGAGGCAATGAGGGAAATCTAAATTGACATTCCCAGTTTCACAGAGACCAAAAAAAAAAAAAAAAAAAATCAACCAGGGGATATCAAGTGACTCTTTAGGAAAAATTTTTTGTCAGACATCAATTACATAGGATAGACAGGCTGAAGAGTGAAAAGAAGCTGGTAGGACATAAGAGATGTACAAGTGGTGGCCCTGCTCCCAGCTCACAGTCTGCAGAACTGAGAGGAAGGGCTTAAGAACGAGGTCACATCCACAAGGACCAAACAACAACCGACATATCTACACAGTGCTTTCTTGATTGCCTAAGGCCTTTATATACACTGCCTGATTCTGCAATAACCTCTCAGATGGGTATTTACAGATTTGTATAGAATCAAAGATACCAGTATCACTAAGCTGGTTATTACCTGAATTTGTGATCTGAACCCAGCCCTAATACTACACCTTACATGCTTTCCCCTGTGTTCCACTGAACTAACATTATCAATGAATTTCCTTCTGAAATTTGCAATGGAGGTGTTCTGATGGCCGCCATTCTAAAGATCTCCATCCCAATCCAACTCCGGCAGTCACCATTTAGACCCTGCACCATTTAGAATTGCTCTACCTCTGAAAGCTCACTACTAAGGTTCCCTTCTTGAATCAAACCTCCTGGCCACCCTTCCACTTGTCCCACCCTACTCCTATTGAACTTTCTTTGGGCCTCAAGAATTCCCTCTAGGCATTTACTGAACATTGGTGCAATTTGGCTAAGTTCTTCCAGTAACTTCCTCTGCACACTCACACTCTATCAACCCTCCACTCCAATGAGTACTTCATGACTACAAGGCCCACCCAGTCCTTCACCTCCTTGATCTTCTCACATAATTACAACACAAGGTTGTGGATTACAACCCAGGGAACCTGTGCAGGCACCAACTTCCTCCTGGGTCACTGGTGTGTGCTGGACAGTCACAGACTGTCATCACTGTCATCTGAGAAGCAGTGAGAATCATGCAGTGTCAGAGCTAGAAAGTATATTGAATGACTCCTCTAATGTCTTAACTGTAGAGATGAAAAAAATGGTGTTAAGGTGAGTGCTAGCAGCCAGTAGGCTGAGCAAGAATTTTACTAGAAGAAAAAAAGTTTTACTAATATATTTAAGAAGAGCCAGAAAGGACCAAAAACAATGACTTATAAGGGACTAATGTCACTGGAAAGCCAAGAGCCAGGATAGAAAAAAATGACATGTGCTCAAACATTACTTTGCAGGCAAAAGGAAATCCATAAACACTTCTGTATAAGATGCAACACTATCAAAAAGTTCAGAGAACACTGTTCTGGCACCCATGCATGGGACAAAACAGGCTTTCAAATAACAGCTTTTATTTTCAAATTATATTATATGTATGTCTAAACGCTACATTTGCAAGTAACTAACCATTTAATGTGAAGGTCTAGGTCATTAAACCCCATTTTTGAAGAGAAGATGTTATAACTTAAATAATTTCCATATGTTTTTCATAAGCTTTAAATTAAGCTAACTGAACACTGCCTCAAACCAGTAATGAACAATATCCCCTAAAATATTAAAAGCTTTTATCACTGGGATATGAAATTATGTAAAAACTACAACAATTTTCTTTGCAGCAAATACTATTTGTCATCAGGTGAAAAGTCTTCTAGAATGGTTTTGGTAGAATTCAAAGTCTGTCTCTGCTATTAGCCCACTAAGTCACTTCAACTGGATTACTCTATCTTAATATTGGTTTTTGCATCTGAAAATGGGGACAATTGCACCTGCAACTGTATAATATTGTATATTGTTGTGAAAATTAAGGATGTATATTGTTATGTGCTAAGGATAAAGCAATGCAGTTTTATCAGATATATTTAACAGTAGCAGCAAAACCAAGCCTCAAATTTCATTTTACTTTTCAACCAAAGTGATAAGACAACCTACTCCTAAAAGGAACTAATTAAGTAATTTGGTTTATCATTAGAGCATTATAAAGCTTTGGATGGCTAACAAAAATTGCCCATAATGCTCTAAGGCACATTTTAACTTCTTACAATGGTCTCTGCCTATTATCTCAAGGTTAACCAGTGTCTCCCGTGTCCCAATACCATCTTCAAATAATAAATTTTATCTTTTCTCCAACATACCAGAAAATGTAAGCATTCTCAATTTTGTCAAATAATTTCATATTAAGTACTATAAAAGATATCAAAACATTAGAGAAAATAGAATAGGAAACCTCACCAAAAGATAGCATATTGTATATCTCAAATAACTCAGACACACATTTTCCAAATCTTTCTTTCCGCAATCGAACCATACTTCGTGGCAACTCAGGTTGTCTATACAGTGCCTTCCAGGTAGGGAACATGGTTCCCAAATTTGACTTCAGTTCCTATTCTGTAGCTGTGGTGCTTCATTCACTCATACACTAATCTTGTGCTTTAAGTAAATATGGCTTCTACTACCCCAGTGATTCTTATCCTTAAACAAAGGTCAAATTACATGTTTTAGTAGACGGTAGAGTTTACTTAAGTCTGGATGAAACAACACTGAGATTGCTTATAAAATCCTCATGGGCATATACTACTTTTCTACAACTATAATAGCTATAAAGTAGGAGGTGGATGTCAAACATATTCTGTTCCTATCATACAAGTGAAGTAAGAGGCAGTCTTTTCCCATTAGATCTATTACTTTCTCTTATTCCCCACTTTTTAGCACCTGTTATGAAAATCCTATAGAAGAAACCTGTAAGGAAGACTGCTCATCAACTATGCTCCTCATCGTTCACTCTTGAGTCAACCCCTCCTTCTGCTTAAAGACTAGTCCGGGCTAACCAAAACCAGTTAAAGGTATTAAGTACAACGGAGTCGATGCCAGGCCACTTGCAATCAATCCACAGGTTTATGCCTTTTAGCCCCAGTCAGTCTAGGGTCAATGAAACCCAAAAGACCAGAATATCTGACTACTCAAGTCCCTGTTAAAGAAAAAAAACCTATTTCCAAACTGAAGATAAGAAAATCACCAGGGGAAAAACATTCAGAATAGGTATGGAGCCCTCCAAAGAGTTAGATTCTATAGGTCTACATGATGCACTAAAACTATGAATGAACAAATGAATGAATGGCTAAATAAATAAATAAAATAAAAACAAGCCAAAATCTCTCTCCTGATGATCACATACATTTGGAAACCACTGCTAAAGTGAGAGACCCAAGCCTTCCCAGACTCTGCCAAATTGTCCTACTCAGGGTGGGAATGACTCCAGGAGAGAAGGAGCCCAGTTCCAGACCTGCCTCAGCCCAAACAGCATTTATTGAGTAGCTGGCAGAAAGCCAGCTGAACAAGCTGTTCACCCTGGGACACCCAAGGCCTCTTCACTGTCCCCATGGACAATCTACCATATATCTGTTCCCTTCAATGTTATACACTTCTTAGTAGACTCCTTTTTATCTCCTCAAATATCTAACCATATTGAAAAAAAAGGTACCTCAATTATTTCCCCATCAAAACTGGGATACAGAACTCATCCTAGCCAAATGTGGGACAATTTGAGTATCAAAATTAATGACAGTAATGATTATACCACACAGGATAGAAACTAATTCACTAATTTGTACTTACACTGAACAAGATTTAAAACAATGGAGAGACAGAAGTGAAAGCTTTTTACAGAAGAATATTGACTAATATGGAAAGAGTCATAGAAAAAAGAAAACTATCATTTTACAGCCACCACAGTAATTATTTCAGACAAGACTCATTGGTAGAAATTGATACCACTGCATGAAAAGTTGTTGGGAAACAGGATAACCACACAGTCTCAAAGTGTCACTTCAGAGACCACTTACTAGGAAAGGAAGAAAGACATCTTTACAGTAAATAAGTTAGTCGACACCATCCTAACCAATGACCTCAACTGGCATCACCAACAATGAGACAAAGTGACCTCATGCGCCCTACTGATGACGGACTGAGTAGCACCTGTATCTCCTGGGTTAGTCTCCTGCCAAAAATATTTTCTCATGACTAGACTCCAATTATACAATCAGATAAATCCAAATTGAAGGACATCCTATCAAACATCTGGCCTGGATTCTAAAAAATGTTGTTATAAAAAAAAAAAACAAAATCTAGGGAACTGTGACCTAGATTTAAGGAGATTAAGGAAGCATGACTACTAATGCAATTGATGGAACTTGATTTTTAAAAACAGTTAAAATAAACATTATGGAAACAATTGGGAAATTCAAATATAGACCGTATTAGGTAGTAGTAATACATCAGTGTTAGATTTTTTTGGAAATGATACTTATATCATGGATATCTAGGAGAATGTCCTTGTCCTTAGAAGATACACCCTGAAGGGTTTTATGCATGAGGGTCATGATGTCTACAACTAACTCAAATTCAGAAAAAAATTATAAACCCAGGTAGAGATAGAGGGATTTCTTAAAAAGTGGCAAAATGTTAGAGTCAGTGAAGGTATACAAGTGTTAACTATGCCTGCAACTTTTTGCAAGCTTTGACATTTTTCAATAAAACTATAATATGGATAGTTAGGCTTTTTAATAGAAGGAAATTATTCAGGAAAATAGAAAAGGATTACTGATAATTTAACTATCAAAAGTGGCATAAAATGTATTCATGCAACTCTGGCAGAGGCCCAAAAAAAAAAAAAAAAAAAGGATCCAAACTCCATTCATTCTGTTAGTATCTTTGGGTGTCACGTACCCAGCAGCACTGCACCAGCTTCCGGGAAAACAAGCCCCTGCCCTTGCAACTTGTACTTTAGTCGGGGGACAATAAAGAAAGATTTTAGGTTTTTTTAGATTTATACGTATATATTTGTTCATATTATAAATGTATTCATAAATACACTTAATAGAAAATATGAACTAAGTAAATAAAAACATGTATGTAAACAAGTTATAAACATTAAAAACTCAGATGGTGCTAGGAATGCAGGGATGGAGGCATAGGGAGCATGTTTATAGGCTGATCCAAAAGGCCTCATTGATAAGGTGGGATTTGAGCAGGGACCTGAAAGAAGCGAGGGAACTAATCATGTGGCTATGTGGGTAAGTGTGGCCCCAAGAGAGAAGCTGTCAGCATGCCAGAGGGACAGCAAGGCACCCAATGTGTCTGGAGCAGGGAGAACGAGGGGGAAATTATAGGTGGTGGTGGCGGCAGATGACCACATAGGGCCTTATGGCTCACTTTTAGGACTTTCAGCCTTTATACTGAACGAATGGAAAAAGAGGGTTTGGGGCAGAGGAATACCATGAACTCACTTTTTAAAAGGATCACTCAGCTGCTGTGGTGAAAACAGACTGTGGAAAGGCAAAGGAGGATACAGAGAGACCAGTTACAAAAACAAAAACAGACACACAGGGGACAGTGAGTTGGCTGTGTGTACACACACTATCTAGATTCCAGGGGAGCTTTGAAAGGCAGACACAATAGGACCTGGAGGTATGAGAAAGAAGGCTCAAGGTAAACCCCAACATTTCCAGCGTGAGCAAATGGAAGGACTGGGTCCCCATCTATACCCACGGGACAGACTGTGTGAAGTGCAATTTGACTTCAGCATATTTATTTTGAGATGCCTCTTAGATACTCAATAATGATGAGGAAGAGGCAGTTGGACATGGATCTAGAATTAGGAGAGAGGTGTGGGCTGGCAGGGACTTTGAAGTCCCTGTTTAGATCGTTTTACAGCCAGGAGATATGGCTTTAGGACACCTTAACGTGAAGAGCTGGCGAAGGATGGAATGACCAGTCACAAAGCTCAAGAAGGGTGGCCAGTGGGGAGGGAGAAGAGCCCAAAGAAGCAGCGTTCTGGCCACACTATTACATGTGAACTAAAAGCCAATTTAAAATTGCAGAAACTGATAAAAAGACTGCTTATTCTTTTAGGGAGTGTACAGGTAAATACCCCCTGAGTATATACATAATGGTGACATTGCAACTATGTATTTTTCTAAGTGCCTAATAATGTAAAATATTAGTGATTTCAATTTGTACACAGAGAAGCTGGTTTTAAAAAAAGATGGAGGGGGCGGCTGGGTGGTGCACTCGGTTAAGCGTCCGACTTCAGCCAGGTCATGATCTCGCGGTCCGCGAGTTCGAGCCCCGCGTCTGGCTCTGGGCTGATGGCTCGGAGCCTGGAGCCTGTTTCCGATTCTGTGTCTCCCTCTCTCTCTGCCCCTCCCCCGTTCATGCTCTGTCTCTCTCTGTCCCAAAAATAAATAAAAACGTTGAAAAAAAAATTTTTTTTTAAATAAAAAAAGATGGAGGAGCACTGGGGTGGCTCAGTCAGCTGAGTGTCAGACTTCCGGTCTTAATCTCACAGTTCGTGAGTTCAAGCCCCACATCAGGCTTTGTGCTTACAGTGTGGAGCCTGTTTCAGATTCTCTATCTCCCTCTCTCTCTCTCTGCCTCCCCCTCCCCGCCCCCCACTCATGCTCTCACTCTCAAAAAAAATAATTAAACTTAAAAAAAGATGGAAAATTCTCAAGCCAGCAAAACAGTACTTGAGGACCACAGGTCTGACTCTGCCTTTTCTAGTGCCCTCTATATTGGTGTGAACACAACACTCCATGCAGGGCTAAGCAGTAACCTAGAGAACTAGAGAACTTTTTGGAAGTTACTATATTCGCTACATTTCTGCTCCACGAGAATTCTTTCTGCTCATGTGTCATTGAAGGAGGAAAGTACATTGCCGTCTTCATATCACCTCGATAATTCTCAGTCCGAGAAGATAAATAGTGGATGCTAAAAATGGCTATTCAATCGTTCAATTATCTAATCCTTTTTCCTACTAAATTAAAGTGGCGATAGGATTTTTTTTAATTGGTCTTGGATTTTAAAACTTGCTTTCACCATTTAAAAATATCTTCATTAAAAATTCAACCTGAAGACACTTAAGGCAACGAACACGCCCATGTCCTTGAGAAATGACTTTGAGTCCAATTTTAGATGACGCGGCAGGAGAACTTCCATCTCATGAACACAGAACACCACTGTAGTTTCAGAAACTCATCTATCTGATATCACAAATGTTAAGAGGGCCCTAATCAAATTCTTCTATGCGACACTGCACATCTTACTATTCCTTCTGGCACGGTGAATAGAAAGCTACAGTAATCTGACATTTCTTCCTTTTAGAGAGAATAATTCACAATAATTTTTCTATTTGGCAAAATTGTGCCTCTGATCCAGTAAGAATTAAATAACTAGTCCATCCAAAGCAGAGAGAACATGCTAATGTAGCCTAATTTGGAAAAAGGTTTACTCTTCTTCCTCATTGGAAGCTACAAATTACTAACTTGCAGATAAAAAAAAGGATATTTGGTGCAACTAGCGAAGAACCCTGGTGTCCATTCCACCTCAGGTACATGAACCTGGCCATGTGACTGCATCTCCTCATTGTGGTTTCTCCCAACAAAAACTATCGTTGCCTTGACTCTCTCTTCCAGCAGATGAGCCATATTACTAAAAAAAAAAAAAAAAAAAAAAAAGAATGGACCATTACCTTTCACCTCTGATTAGCAAGCTCCCATGTACTTCCTATACCTTGCAAGGAATTATTTCCCAATTCTGAAGAGATGAGCCCAACACACACATTTTTCCAGCTACAGAAATTCCTTGGATTGCAGAATTTACATACTGCAATCAAAATTTTCAAGTCGTCATTCTGAAAAGCAAACCCTATTCTTCAAAACTCTTACCTAATTCCAGAAATGTTTCCTTGGGGCAGAAAAAATTTCAAGAACCCAGCCCTCAAACACTGGTGAAAACTGCAGAGATTAAGTCTTAGTTTTTAAAGGGAGTATTAAGGTACAGGAATGCTTTCCTACTTCAGTGTTTCTCACGAGTCTCACCACTTCCTCATAAGAGAAGTTTCCCAGTTTTAAAATTCTGTCACACTTCCAACTCTAATTTCATTTAAGAGCTCAGCTTGTATTGTACTCTCACATATCACCAGTAAAGATGCTCCCACCTAAAAACGATCTTAGAGTGCAAATCCTTAAAAAGAATCATGCTTTTTCAGTTTTGCAAATGAGATATTCTTAACCTGTTTACTTAAAATGAATGAAACCTGTTATTAAGCCAGATCTCACCCGGAATATTCACCTGACCACAGGACGTAGGTGAGGTTTCCTTCATTTGTCATGGCGGTCTTCCACGTTTGCTTTCTCCGTATAACCAAATATGCTAAGGAGCTTTCTCATTAATCCTCCCCCACTATAACACCTCCAGACTGGAATTTTCTCCTAGAAAGGAAATGCTCACAAGTTTTCTTGACAGCTATGAAAAGTTACAAGTAGTGTGTCTAAGATTACCATGATTACCAATTTGCTGATATGTAAAAGATACGGAATATTTGGATTGAATTTTGAAACAATAAAGAATATCATGGTTTTGATGATCCTCAATGCAAGTTTTGCGAGCTTTCATATTTATTTCAAGGCTACTTCACATAGTTAGTGTTCCTTATAAACATCCAAATCATCACCTACTCTTTAGTACATACACTTCAACTGTTTATCTATACTAATCCCTAGTTTTTACTATATCCAACGATTTATTACCTGAGACTAAGTTCTACAAAACTCTGACTTTGAACTTAACCCTTTGGGTTTATATGCACTAAATATTGGATTCTTAAGCTACAAAATACAGTTACCAAGATAGTTTATCGCCACTTCAAGCACAAAGATTGCACACTAACTCTCATCTTACATAAAACTCTTAACACACAAACAAAAATAAAGTTTACCACTTCTAATGTTGGATTTTCTAAACTCCAGGGGAAAAAGACCTAATAAGTGTGAAAACACCACTTATGCACATGAGGTAGGGAAACAACATACTCAGAAACTTTTTTCAGATGTGAATACTTAACCCATATAATATAAAATAACCATATAATATAAAATAACCATATCTCATCTCCCAGTGCTGGAAGATTGGGCCTCAGTGTGTAAATGAGAGCTTCAGTTAGTTGACTTCTGGAGTCACTCTAGCACACAATAGCGATATCTGTGTGAGTCAACATGTCCACACTTTTGCCCACATCCATCCGCCTTTAGGTCACCCCAAATGCTCCTTTTCCCTTCTTCTTTTGGAGTCACAGGCCCAAAAAGCTCCAAACAGCTAAGACCTGAGAAACTGTCAGTTTATTTTGCAGGTTTTCTTATTTTGGGTTCAAATTCAGATTAATGAGTAATCCTACACACATATATTCAGTATGTCAACACTTAAACCTCTAACTCTTAAGAAAGGTACTTTGAAAATTGATTAAAGAAAGGACCAATTTGAACACTAAGAGAAATCTAGAATTGCAAATTAAGTATAATTAATGTACATTTTACATGAAGCAGAACTTTCATATAGATCTTCAGAAAAACGCAGACTCTTATCCGTGTGCAGAGTGCTTTCGGGGTTTGGGCCCCAACAATCCAGGCTTCAAGCCCAGTTCTTCCACTTCCTGTATGACGTGGGGCAAGTTTCTTAACTTCTGTCTTCTCAACTATAAAATGTAGACCATTAAAACTATCTACCCAGGAGCAGAACCAGGTTTTGAGAAGCTGAAGTTTATAGAGTTGAGTAGTTCTTTGCCAAGATGTATGACTGTATGAACCCATAGCTAGGCTCTTCCAGAACTTTGTAAGTGGCCATTCAAGTGAGGAATAGCCACATAGTAAATACACCTCTGTACCAACCACAGAAGCTTGTTATAGGGATTAAATAACACATGCAAAGTGCTTAGCAAAGCATCCAGCATGCAGTAAGTGCTGTGTAAACTTGATTATCACTAATATTAATGAAACAAAATTGAACAAGAGAGCAAATGGGTGGTAAAAGCCCATTCACTTTATTTTAAACTTTTTAAATTTTTGTTTTTAACATTTATTCATTTTTGAGACACAGAGCTCAAGCAGGGGTGGGACAGAGAGAGACAGGAAGACACAGAATCCGAAGCAGGCTCCAGGCTCTGAGCTGTCAGTACAGAGCCCAACGCAGGGCTTGAACCCATGAACGGTGAGATCATGACCTGAGCCAAAGTCAGAGGCTTAACCGACTGAGCCACCCAGGCGTCCCTATCTTCAACTATTAAAGCAAAGGGAAGAGGCTCCTTTGAAACAAATAGTTTGGAGGACAGATAGAATATTTATTTACACAAGTTCCCATAGGAGTTGTAAAGGCTGAATACCCATATTCAGGGAGGGGGAGGGGGAGTAACCAAAAGGGTTTTAATGTTTCCCTTAAATATCTTAAATCATTAAACTTAGATCCCAAATTATCCTCAATGGCTCAAGACCAGGAAGTACCTCCAGTGATGAATTTAAGAAAAAGTGACCAAAGTAATCATGCTACTGGCTCCAAACACAAATGTGAATGCAATTAAGTCTCAACTGGTCATTCTCTGAGACTCCAGGTATTAAGTCTTATTATTCCAAGAGACTCTCCAGTGATTTAGAATAGGCTCGGGCACCTGGGTGGCTCAGTCGGTTAACTGTCCGACTTTGGCTCAGGTCATGATCTTGCAGTTTGTGGGTTTGAGCCCCAAGTCAGGCTCTGTGCTGACAGCTCAGAGCCTGGAGCCTGCTTTGGATTTTATTTCCCTCTCTCTTTCTCTGCCCCTCTCCCACTCATGCTCTGTCTCTCTCGCTCTCTCAAAAATAGTAAATAAATAAACATAGAATAGGCTCAAAATTCTCACTTCTCTGTGGTTTAGAGTTTTGAGGTGATGCTAACTTGCATGTGTGTGCATTCTCTTTTCCCTCCCTTGAGTGTCCTCCCTTCCCCCATTCCACATCTGTCAGTTTGGGGTAGAAAGTGGCATTTCATTTACCATTAAATCAACATTTTGAGAATTAGACCCAAATCCATCCCAAGTCACCTAAGATATATTTAGCTGCCCCAAATCCCTAGATTACAAATAATATTCAATCTTAACTACTATGAAATGTGTCACACTAACAGATGGCCTGGGAGGACCTTGATTGTCAGAACCAATTCTGCTTATCTGATCCTCCCCTGCTCCCAAACAGAAAAGAATTCACAGGATGGGGAGACCCTGTGGAAAAAAGAATAGAGAGACAAAAGTATATATGCTAAAGAATAAATTCTTCCACATTCTACCATTAAGAGTAGGGGGAAATGTTCTGAGCCACTTGGCACAACAGTGTGATGCTAACATACAGTGTAAATATAAAGAACCATTCTTACTAGCATTGAAAAGAATAATAGGCACTGAATATTTGTTGACTAACTGAACTTAGTGGTGCTGACCCACTTTCAGGAACATTTTTATACTTCGTGAAAATGAAATTGCCTCATCATTGCTTTGATGAGGAAAGACATTTAAACATGTGAAGAAACCTATCACACAATATACTGCCAGAATACTGAAAATTACTTTTAAATAAAGCTGCTACTTTGATCCATGGTCACTTTCAACAGCTAACATACATGAGATCAACTCTTCACATTGACTCACATTACCAGAAAAAGTCCAAGGTCTCATACAAATATAGGTTTGGATAAAATCAAGTGTTATGAACCTGCCAAGAAAGGAAGGCCTCCGAGAGCAACACTTCAGTAATAAAATGCAAGTAAGCTTACCAATTTCCTCCTTTGTGAAATGTGACTAGAAGCAGGGAGTCTGCATCAGATCAGAGTAGAGGAACAAACTGTAAGACCGTGTTATGCTTTAGGATGCCAGAGCAGGTCCCCCTAGATAGGCTTTCTACAATACCAAATCCCTGAAGAAAAGGTCTCTATCTCTACCCATAGTTTTCAGTTTTCCTTCAAAAAGATAGAAAAGTAGAAAGCAACACTGAGTACAAATATTATATATAGAAAACAACCAGTTAAAATAGTACTCTTCTTCCCACCCATTTCCTCAAGGAAACTCACCGCCCCACCCAGCCTCATACATAATACTATACTACTTCACGGATCCCGGATATGCAGGCTCCAAATAAAACCTAAGCTTGCTAAAAGCAGCTACAGGTTTCTCACAGAATGACAAACACTTGGGTTCTAGCAATTCAGCCCAAAGATACATGAAAGAGACACAAATGTCTGAAGAAAAGGAGACAAAACCAGGGTCCTGATCCATTAGTCAGGAGTCTTGAGCTCCCGGCCACAGATTTAGGCAGTAACTTCAGTCTTCTTTCTAACTTTCAGCCACCTTCCCAACAATACTCCTAAAAGGTTCCCTTGAACTGCTTCTCCCAGGCTGTGCCTGACAGATTTTCTACAACTTTAGGGATGAGATAACTCTGCTCAAGGAGCTGCCCAACATGAAAGGTGCCATATAAATTCTAGACTGTTCCACAATGAAAATGGGCTTGATTTAAAAATATACCAATACAGGCAACAACACAAAACTCCTATCTTTCTTTTCACTTCACATCTTAGGTTCTCCAAAAGTTTCATTTCAGTAGACAAGAAAAATGAATCATAGAAAAATTTTCCTCTGAGTAAAAACATCAGCTTCCTTATTAACTTAGATGCCAATAGCCAAACATACACATACCACAGTCTTTCCCAAAAGAAATTCCCAAATAAAATTTAATCTGATTCGGGTGCAAGTGGATTAGTTTCTTTAACCCACTTAATATGAGAAAAGTAAATGAGCTTGGGGCGCCTGGGTGGCGCAGTCGGTTAAGCGTCCGACTTCAGCCAGGTCACGATCTCGCGGTCCGTGAGTTCGAGCCCCGCGTCAGGCTCTGGGCTGATGGCTCAGAGCCTGGAGCCTGTTTCCGATTCTGTGTCTCCCTGTCTCTCTGCCCCTCCCCCGTTCATGCTCTGTCTCTCTCTGTCCCAAAAATAAATAAACGTTGAAAAAAAAAAATTTAAAAAAAAAAAATAAAAAAAAAAAAAGAAAAGTAAAGTAAATGAGCCACAGATAAAAAGTATATTTAAATGGAATTTAGCACTTGAGAGTTAAGAAGATCCAATTATACTTAGAGAAGTGGGGGAGAAGGGTTATAATAAAATCAGATGCTGACTTAACTGTCATGCCACTGGAGGGCAGAGTGCCTGGGAAACACTCTCCTGATCCCCATCCCTTCCGTGATAGAACCATACAAGGAGATTTAGAGCTTGGAGAAGCACATCTTCACTACAGGGGTAAGGAAGTTACTTTGGGTATGATTTCTACTATACAGATTCCATTTTGATTAAAAAAACAAAAAACATAAAAACTTTTAGAACTTACATTTCTCCAGAAAACAAAACCATTTTGAGGGGACATCCTTTTAAAACTTCATTATATCCAGCTCTACAGCTCCAACTCTACAGAAGCAGAAATAGCTAGAATCTGAACATTCTGCTTACTTGGCCTAATTTTGAGAACCACAGCATTTTGTCAGGGTCTGCCATACCTCTTGGGAGTTCAGAAGACCAAGGCAGCATTAGTGATGCTCCTGCTACCACATCCCTGGTTTCCCAACCTAAGTAGTCCAAATTCCCCATGTTCACATCAGACCCTTGAGTGCCTCAAAGGTGGAAATCTTGTAATAGGGCAAGATGCTGGATGCAGTATCCAATTCTCAGGTTTTCTCTGATTCTCTGATTCTGTTCTCTGAACTAAGCCATGTTCCTAAGAGCGCACAAGATGGCAGTTAGTAGGTGAGTACACATGACTTTAGGTTTGAAATGACATCACTACATTTATTGCATAAACCCAGAAGGATACTGATAATCTGGAATGCAAATTTCAACAAATCCTAGAAATGCTGGTGGCAGACTTATCAGATGCTAGCTACATTTGTGGTCAGCATAGCATAACCTATAGAGTTGTCTAATTATTATGTTGTACACCTGAAACTAATGTAACATTGTGTGTTCACTATACTTCAATAAAAAAATAAAACCGCAAAGGAGAGACAGAGACAGAGAGTAAAGAAATTAGAGCCTCAAGTTAAGTTGCATTCACTCTGACGGCTTTTTAAAAATTGGGGAGGATGGTTAAAAAGAGCTCCTCATGTACTAAAAAGCCCTCATGGTATTCAATAAATACTTGCCAATTGAACTTGTCTGTTCAAAGAGAAGTTGGAAATGTATATGCCTTCAGGGAACAAATCTTGGTATATACAATTCACTAAGCAGCTCGCTTTTTTTTTTTTTTTTGCTTTTTTTTTTTTTTTTTTTTGAGAGAAAGAGCGTGCATGTGCATGCATGAGTGGGAGAGGGACAGGGAAAGAGAGAATCATAAGCAGACCCCATGCTCAGTGCAGAGCCCGATCCCATGACGCTGGGATCATGACCTGAGCCAAAATCAAGAGTCAGACACTCAACTGACTGAGACACTCAGGCACCCCTTGCTTCTTGATAGTAACCACAAAATACAGTTTATATTTAAGTTAAATATTTAATTGGTATAAATATATTACTGAGATCACAGAGGTGAAAATGTCTATTTTATTTCTATTTTTTAATGGGTACAGTTTTGGCCAATATGTTTCAACTCAGAAATTTGAGTTTCATAGCTCAAAGATACTTTGTGATTTAGGGATTTTCACTGACATCATGCACCACATTATGGGGAAATAACCGGGCATGCTCCATGGAAAGCAACTGCCACCTGCTTCTACAGCTCATTTATCTTAATGTTCTTACAATATTTTTCTGGAGAAACCCAATAATAAAATTGCAAACTAGGAAAACTGGTGCCTCTAGGATTAAGAGGTCATAAAA
The DNA here is from genome assembly GCF_007474595.2 of Lynx canadensis. NCBI lineage: Eukaryota > Metazoa > Chordata > Mammalia > Carnivora > Felidae > Lynx > Lynx canadensis. Next base: position 173,050,982 of record NC_044303.2, read on the forward strand.
CTATCTAATCTTATTTATGCCAAGAAAAATCCAAGTAAAGTTCAAATCTACAGAAGAGTCATTTACTTTAAAATGACAGCTGTCCACCAAGGAGCCGGAGAGGAAAACCCAGAGACTTCAGATCTCAAACAAGTAAGAGAATAAGAACCAGTTGTATTTTAGAGAAAGCACGGCATATGCATGGGCTACAAGAAAGACTGTGTTTGAAAAATAAAACCAGGCTTCCTCATGGATTGGTCTCAGCTCTATCGTAATTTCTAACTGATTCTGAAATTTCTAAGGTTCTCAAAGCAAAACACAGACAGGAGTTTTGATGTGCGTTGGCTGGATGAAAAATATTGCTGGTGATTTAATTTCTTCTAAGCCAAGAGCAGTGAAAAACAATCTGGGTCATCTCATGCTTGAAGTTACCCAAATTGAATTATTTTTCAGCAACAGCAGAAAAATAATTTCCATGAATTGAGTATGGTGGGGAGAAGGGAAGCAAAAACCAAAGTAGGAATTCAGAGAAGGAAGGAAGTGTGCCTCATGGATTTTCCCTCCTTCAATAATAATGGAGAGTACAGATATTTCTGGCTATTAGACTAGTACCAGACAGACATCAAGAATGCAGACATATTTGGTTTCTCACATGGCCTAAGTAGCAGCCACACCAACAACACACACTCAGCCTTACAGTCACTTAAATTCAGTAAGGAGGTATTGCAAGAATTACAAAGCTTTGGGGTTAGGGGCACCTGGGCAGTTTAGGATACAAAATGTAGTAAGACATCAACATACCTTACCATCCCTATCACTACCTATAGATGTACACATCTTAAATCAGGCTGATGCATTTTTGGCACTTTTAGAATGGCAGTAACATTCAGAAATTCTTTTTCTGTTTTGTAAACAAAGCGATTTTATCACTGGAAACTGAGAAGAAAAAAAGCCACCTGTACTATCACTATCTACAACTAATTGTTAATATTTTGGGCTTGTTTGTTTTTTTTCCCTATTTTCCTGTTTGGCAGTTAAACATGGTAACACACAAGAAACAAAGTCTTGCATTTTATTCTCTCTTCTCAAGAAACTCTTCACTGAAGCTGTTAAAACAAAACAACCCAGGGGCGCCTGGGTGTCTCAGTAGGTTGAGTATCTGACTTCAGCTCAGGTCATGATCTCACAGTCCATGAGTTCGAGCCCTGCATCGGGCTCTGTGCTGACAACTTGGAGCCTGAAGGCTGCTTCAGATTCTGTGTCTCCCTCTCTCTCTGCTTCTCCCCTGCTCACACTCTGTCTCTCTCTCTCTCAAAATAATAAAAAACCAGTAATTTAAGCTAAAACAAATTTTGCTCATAGATTTCTCCCAATTTTAAGTTTTTGTGGTGGTGGTGGTGTTTTTACTTCAAAAACAAAGGCTGTTGGGGAGCCTGGTTGGCTCAGCCGGTTAAGCATCTGACTCTGGATTTCGGCTCAGGTCTTGATCTCACAGTTTGTGAGATCTGTTGGGGCTCTGTGCTGACAGCGTGAAGCCTGCTGGGGATTCTCTCTTCCTCCCTCTATGCCCCTCCCTCATTCATGTTCTCTGTCTCTCCCAAAATAAATAAATCTTTAAAAAAAAAAAGAAAGGCTGTTAAATCTAAGAGTTAAAAGTATAGACAAAGAGCCAGGAGATTAGGGAAAAAACCCGTCAACACCTTGAAGAACTCAGGGGCTTTGTGTTTGTGCTCCTATACTCCAAGGGGAGGGAGTGAGGATGCTTACATCTCATCCTTACTACAGTTTACCTCATAGTCTCAAGGTGATACAACATGGCAGCAGGGAAATACTTGGGGCATCAAATATATAACAAAGTTACAGCTCCCATTTTTGCAAAAGTGGTTGTTTGCAACTTAAAACACATTGTCCAAGAGCCCCCAAATAAATCCACATCTATATGGTCAATTAATCTATGATAAAGGAGGCAAGAACATACAATGGGAAAAAGACAAGTCATTTCAGTAAATGGTGCTGGGGAAACTGGACAACTACATGCAGTGAAACTGGACCACTTTCTTACACCAAATACAAAAGTAAACTCAAAATGGATTAGAGACCTAAATGTGAGACCTGAAACCGTAAAATTCTTAAAAGAAAACCTAGGCAATAGTATCTTGGACATTGTCCTTAGTAACACATTTATGAATATGTCTCCTGAGGCAAGGGAAAACAAAAGCAAAAATAAACTATTGGGACCAAAATAAAAAGCTTGCGCACAATGAAAGAAACCATCAACAAAACTAAAAGCTAACCTACTAAATGGGAGATGATGTTTGCAAATGACATTATCTGATAAGAGTTAAATATCCAAAATATACAAAGAATGATACAATTTGACACCAGAAAAAAATAATAATTTGATTAAAAAATAGGCAGAGAATTTGAACACTTTTCCAAAAAAAGCAGATGGCCAACAGACATATGAAAAGATGCTTAGCATCAGTCATCATCAGGGAAATGCAAATCAAACCCGCAATGAGATATCACCTTCACCTGTCAGAATGCTAATATCGAAAAGAAACAAGTGTTGGCAAGGATGTGGAGAAAAAGGAACCCCTGAGTGCTGTTAGTAGGACTGTATACCTGGTCCAACCACTGTAGAAAACAGTATGGAGGATTCTCAAAAAATTAAAAATAGAACTACCATCTGACCCAGCAATTCCACTACTCGATATTTACCCAAAGAAAACAAAAACACTAATTTGAAAAGATGTGTGCATGTATTGTTTACTGCAACATTATTTATAATAGCCAACATATGGAAGCCGCCTAAATGTCCCTCAATAGATGAATGGATAAAGAAGATGTGGTATGTGCGTATACATGCACGTGCGCGCGCGCGCGCACACACACACACACAGACAGCAATATCAGCCATAAAAAAAGACTGGACCTTGGGGCACCTGGGTGGCTCAGTCGGTTAAGTGTGTGCCTCTTGATTTCAGCTCAGGTCATGCACGATCTAATGGTTTCTGAGATTGAGTCCCTCATTGAGCTTTGTGCTGATAGCATGGAGCCTGCTTGGGATTCTCACTCTCCTTCTCTCTCTGCCCGTCCCCTGCTTGCACATGCTCTCTCTCTCAAAATAAACAAACATTAAAAAATTTAAAAAAAGATTTAGATTTTGCCATTATGACTTAGAGGGTATTATGCCAAGGGAACTAGGTCAGACAGAGAAAGACAAATACCACAGGATTTCATTTAAATAAAAAGGCAGACAGATTCTTAAATACAGAGAACAAGTTGGTAGTTGCTGGGGGGCGGGGGGTGAGAGGTAGGCCAAAATTGGTGAAGGGGATTAAGAGTACAAACTTCCAGTCATAAAATGAGTAAGTTACAGGGATGAAAAGCACAGCATAGGGAATACAGTCAATAATATGGTAATAATGCTGTTTGGTGACAGATGGTAACTCTACTTATTGTGGTGAGCCCTGAATAATGCATACAATTGTCAAATCAATGTTGTACACCTGAAACTAATAACATTGTACGTTAATTATACTTCAATTAAAAAAATTGAACAACAACAACAAAAAAAAACCCAACACATTTCCAGGGAAATAGTACAAGAATGGGGGTGGGACACATTTCCAGTTTACTCTGCAAAATCTAATCCATGTAGTTTGAACCGAAGTTCTCCAAGACAAGGTAATTGTGACAATTCATTGCAGTGTGAGAAAATTCATCTGTTTATTTCTCACCTTTTTAATGCCTAGTTCACATCTTATAGGATATGTAACATTAATACAGTAGGAAAAGTAATTTCTAAATATACAGAAATTGGCAATATAAGCTGTAAAAGCTCTGACTTGTTACTTTTAAACACAGAGGTTTGGAGACCATTAGTCCATGCAGTAACACCAGTATTCCTCATGTTTGCTACCATATTAATAACAAGATCTCTTTATAAAACCATGTTCCATGTTTCAACCGGGACAGTCCCAGGAATAAATCTGTCACTGCAACATCCCATTACACTGTGGGTCTCTCACATAAATAAACTGAGTAATGAGAGTTTGGAATCCCAGAACAGGGGCTTTGAGAGGAAGCTAGGCTACTTCATTTCTCCAGGGGGACTCTCAAAAAGCAGTGGTTCTTCATCGCCTTCAATTTAACCCCCTCTTAATCTGGTAAGTAGAACAGACCTTCTTCTCAGACAGTTTCAGAGGTTTGATTGATGTACCTGCTGACACCCTTCCATGGATCCCCGGAACCATGATTGTAGGAAGCAGAATGTGGATTCAGCCACAACTAGAAAGGCCTTCAGCTGAAAGTCAAGATGAGGGAGGGGACCTGAGGTCTGACCCATCAAAGTACAGCACACTCGTGGCAAATTCTCCAGTGGGAAATGGCTTGTGTGGATGGAGCCCAAATCTGAGACGCTTATCATCATCAACCATGGCATATATGCTCATTTGTCACACACACATTTCTCATTTGTCAGATTTCCCACAGTGAACTGCCAACTCCTCTCTGGGTGAAATCCAAACACTGAAAAAGACAGATCCCTGGTTCTGTGCCAGGTGCTACCAGTTTCTGATCATTACCTGGTCTCCTATTTCCAACTCAGTTTAACTGACTGATTCTCCACACAGGGCCCAGATCCAGCTTTATGACACAAGTCTCAACAGAGTGTTCGTATGTCATTCGTATCCTCCAACGGCCCCTTCCTACTTTTAAAAATCTAAATCCTGCTCCTTTCTGGTTTCCTATTCTGCAAATTAAGTTTTTACAAGTGACTGTACTTCGCAAGTATCAAACAGAGTGGTGGTGGGGCTATTGTTATTACCCACCCTAGTCCTTTGGGAAAAGCTCCTCTCTTCTGTGTGGTTGCGAGAGGTCTACTGCCTCAGAAAACACAGTCATGATACCCTCTCCCCAGCATAGTGACTGGCCTGGGGTTGGAACCTGATCCAAGGGAGTCTTCTCTGAGGTCAATATGCACAAACACAACTAATAGATGAAGAGAGAGTAAGGTGTAAATACCTGGCCTCAGGATCTGGCTATGGGTAAAGTCACTCCTGTACCTGTAAGTTTTGTAGGCTAATTTTGTTTGTTGTTGTTTTAAGCTAATGTGGAAAAGTTTCTAATTTTTTAACTGATCTAAACCTAGAACTTAGACCATATTGAACTGCCCTGCCTATAATAGTCGTGTAGTCTATTTATAAGGCTACAGGAACAAATATGTCCAGATCTTTCAACTCAACAAGGCAGGAGCATATAACAAGCTCCATGAACTCCACTCTCCCGTTTATGTAGCTTAACCATACTGAATCCTTCCCTCCTCGCTACAGTATGGCTTGTTTAATAGATCAGCGGGACTAATTACAGGAATATAGTTTCAATGGAGATTGCACTCATATCACATGGACCTTCCTCAGAAAGTGTAATGCTAACTGTGACATAGTTTCTAGCCTCCTAGCTTCTACTCAGCAGAGAGCAAGCTGGGTGATTTCACTCACACAATTAACACACCAGCTGCCACAGAAGAGCAGATGGGAGTTTGCATTATAGCCAACCAGAATCTGCTCCAGGAACTAGAGTCTCTGGACCAGAAGAGCTGGGAGCCAGGGTGGGCCGCCGTGCTCCACTTTCCAGACGAGGCGATGACATTTCCCAGGTATTTCAGTTTCTCTGGGCCCGAGTCTCAAGATCCACATTAACAACCCTGCAGTGAGGCACACACAGACAAGCCATCCTCCCTTGCAGCCATTAGCACAGAGAATCACAGACTGTTTACCCTAAAAGTCACCTTGAAGACCAGACCCTTTATTCACAAAACAAGGAACTGGGTCCTACAGTGGGGAATAATTCAACTCTCAGCACCACAGAGTTAGATGAGAAGAGATCCTTGCCTAGCCCCACGCCACTGCCCTTCCAGGACATCACACAGCCTCAAACACACAAACACCAACATACTGCCATATTCTTCAGTTGCCCTATAGACTGGTTAAATCAGAAACTGAGGAAAATCACTAGGTCATTTAGAAATATCTTCAATTTCTGGGGTGCCTGGGTGGCTCAGTGAGTTAAGCATCCAACTCTTGATTTCAGCTCAGGTCATGATCTCATGGTTGGCAGACTGAGCCCTGAGTTGGGCTCTGTGCTGACAGTGCAGAGCCTGATTTTCTCTCTCTCTCTCTCTCTCTCTCTCTCTCTCTCTCTCTCTCGTCTCTCTCTCTGCCCCTCCCCTGCTCACGTGCATGCTCTCTCTCTCTCTCTCTCTCTCTCTCTCGCCCTCTCGCTCTCTCTCTCTCAAAATAAACAAACATTTATTTATTTATTTATTTTTTAAACATTTTATTTATTTTTGAGACAGGGAGAGACAGAGCATTAACAGGGAAGGGTCAGAGAGAGGGAGACACAGAATTTCAAACAGGCTCCAGACTCTGAGCTGTCAGCACAGAGCCCGACGCGGGGCTTGAACTCACGGGCCGAGAGATCATGACCTGAGCCGAAGTCGGCCACTTAACCGACTGAGCCACCCAGGTGCCCCTCAAAATAAATAAACATTTAAAAAAATCATGGCTAATGTGGGTTTTAAGTTTATTTATTTTCTGTTTTGAAAGAAAGCACAAGCAGGAGGGGCAGAGAGAGGCAAGAGAGGATCCCAAGCAGATTCAGTGCTGTTAGCACAGAGCCCGACACAGGGCTCAAACCCACAAACTGGGAGATCATGACCTGAGCCAAAATCAAGAGTCAGATGCTCAATGGACTGAGCCACCCCGGTGCCCCCATGGTGAAAGAAAGAAAGAACGAAAGAACAGAACGAAAGAACAGAAAGAACGAAAGAACGAACGAAAGAACAAACGAATGAAAGAAAGAAAGAAAATTAAAAAAGAAAACCACATCTTCAATCTCATAGTAATAACAGGGTGAGTTATAGGACATTGATATATTGATCTAACTGTATAAAACCTCAACTAACTTCCAGTCTTTTCTTTTCAGTGTGATAATATAGGCCTCCGGTTAAACGTAGCAGATTGACCACACACTGTTCACCTTTCCTTTCCAAAGCCACCCAAATGATGGCAAAACATTTATTCTACAAACGTGTATGTATATATTATATACTTATGTATTGCTTATATATTCATTATATGTATTATATATTCAAAGTATGTATTTATAATGTATATGTGTGTGTATATATATGTATACGTGTGTGTGTGTGTGTGTGTGTGTATATATATATATATATATATATATATACACACACACACACACACACATATAAGAAATCGATGAGAGCTAGAGAACAGGAAAGGAAATAGAAGATTAATTTCAACAAATTTCAGGAAGACGAAGCAGACAGAGCAATGCCTAACCTAACTTCCTCAACTCTGCTATAGCCAAAAGAACCTGCAGAGGAGATATCAAGAATAATTTGCCTTCACAAAAGCCAAAGAGGCTCAGGTTTGGAGACACTGAGTACCTGGAGGAGAGAAGTAAGACATGACCCTGCAAACTTAGGGTCATGTTTGACCCTAAGGATTGTTTGAAAGTTTATTTAGAAAGAAGCCGGACTCCCAGGTCTCTGCCTTAACCCTTCATAGGTAAAAGCATGGTGTCTTCTCACCTTGACCAACTTCCCTCAACTAGAGAGCCCTGGACAATGTAAGGTATGAGGGACTGCACACCTCAGGCACTTACAGCCAACACAAGTAAGGTTTGGAATGAGGGGGAAAGAAAAGGCATTAAATAAAAATATGCATTCTGAGTCATGGGACTCAAATGCTCCTTTTCTTCTCCAAAGTTTTGTTCCTCCAAATGTCAGAAGCCAGATAGAGATCCCCAAAGTAGGAGATTAGGAGGCTTCTTTGGAAAAACTTAGACAAGACCTCCAGTTATCGTATGGAAATTCAGATTGGCAAAGCGGTTGGCTCCAAAGCCCACCTGTCAGCTAGGCCACCCTACTCCCACAGAGCTTCCAATCAGCTTTTCATATTCTTTTAAACAAGAGCCAATGACCAAGAGCACCACACATTTGAGGAATTACTCCAACAGAAATGAGAAACCAAATTAAATAATATAGTATAAAATGAGAGCTCTCCCTCTCATAAACCACACTTTAATTTTTTCCATGACTCTTTCACCCCTTCCTTTACCAGAGCTAATCCAATCCCTCACCATAACCATCTCTAGCAGCAAACCAATATGCCTGGTATGCCTGGGCTCATTCACAATACTCTGGGCTTCAGCAAGGTATTAACAAATTCCTCCAAAAGATCACTTGAGTTTCTTGTGTCAAGAGATGGCCAGGCTGAAAGATTAAACTTCAGGGAGGAGATGGCCTCCTGTGGGATGTTACAAAGCATCCACTCCAGCTTTCTCAACACTTATTGACAAGCATGTCAGTGGTATGGTTCTCAAACTTGAGAGGATGTCACTCCAGCTGGGACACCAAAAACATAGGCTGACAGAACCAGGATGCCACCCAAACAGAATTTGAAATGATAGGCAGAATAAGGACAAAATTGACTGGATCAAAAATTGTCTTATATTCTTATTTTTTAAAAAGCTATACAAATAGAGGGAGATTTAGGGACGCCTGGGTGGCGCAGTCGGTTAAGCGTCCGACTTCAGCCAGGTCACGATCTCGCGGTCCGTGAGTTCGAGCCCCGCATCGGGCTCTGGGCTGATGGCTCGGAGCCTGGAGCCTGTTTCCGATTCTGTGTCTCCCTCTCTCTCTCTGCCCCTCCCCCGTTCGTGCTCTGTCTCTCTCTGTCCCAAAAAAATAAATAAAAAAAAAGTTGAAAAAAAATATTTAAAAAAAAAAAAACAAATAGAGGGAGATTTAAGTAAGGGTGACTTATTAAGAAATTTTAAAGAAAAATATAACGTCAAGACTCTGAGTTTCCTATACACGTTCAGTGACTCTTTTATAAAAACAGTTGCCCAGAAGACTACCAGTCTTAGACGGCAGCAGAAGTAGAATGCCCAAGACACTGGGCAACTTCTGGACTTAGCTGTGGTGATGCACAGGCATCACACTTCAAGAGGGTGGTGAACAGGGCAGAACATGACCAGAGAGTGTTACCAGATTGACAAGGCTCAAGGTGATGCAGGAGGAACAACTGAGTGCTGGCCACTTCAGTTGCTCAGAAAGCCATTCTCTACCATCTCGCCAAAAGGAATAGAAAACAGAGTTGTGGTGGGCCACCGGGGTGGCTCAGGTCATGATCTCACAGTTTGTGGGTTCAAGCCCTGCGTCGGGCTCTGTGCTGACAAATCAGAGCCTGGAGCCTGCTTCATATTCTGTGTCTCCCTCTCTCTCTCTCTCCCCCTTCTCTTGCTCTCTCTCTCAAAAATAAATAAATTTTTAAAATTTAAATTTAAAAAGAAAATGGTGTTGTGGAAACTTGAGAAAGTAAAGCTGTGACTTCACAATAATAGGGGTCAAACAAGACCAAGACAAGAGAACAATCCCAGGGTGGAACAATCAGTGGGAGCCAGTTTCCACTCCGCATTCGGACTAGGACCATCAAGTAGATCCAATTTACATTGAGGTGCCATGCAGACAGAGTCTTTTGTTTCTAGTGAATTACTTACTATAAAAAGAATTTAAGCCAAAACACCCAGTCAAGCAGTTTACTGAATTCTGAAACTAACAACCATGCCCTCTGCATCCTACATCTTGCAATCCATATATTCTAGAAGCCCAGGTCTAGAAATGGCGGTCTATAACCAGGTTTTTCTTTCTCTTTAATAGGACGGGATCAAGTAATGGCATGATCTAGCATTTTATTGCAGTTACACTAACCTTTCTCTAGTAATGAATCATCAACACATATAAATGGGAGGTTTTAAAAAAAAAGATTTATATTTAAAATTAAAAGAAAAAACCAGGCACACCTGGGTAGCTCAGTAGGTTAAGCCTCCAGCTTCGGCTCAGGTCATCACCTCGCAGTCTGTGGGTTTGAGCCACGTGTCAGGCTCTGTGCTGACAGCTCAGAGCCTGGAGCCTGCTTCATATTCTGTGTCTCCCTCTCTCTCTGCCCCTCCCCCGCTTGTGCTAGCTCTCTCAAAAACAAAAATAAAAATAAGAAAACAAGTATTAACTCACATGCCAACAAAGCTTTGGCAAATATAAACACTCATGAAAGCCAAGTTAGTTGGTTACTGGAAAATAATTCAAGAGTACTGGCCACACCTACTGTTTTCACCCTTCTTCGTGTTTAAAAACTACCATCGGCTCCCTAGGACTCCTGAACTAAGTCACCAACCCAGCCTGGCATTCAAGGCCTTGGCAATGAGACTCATGGCTCTCCGGCCAAGCTCTCAGTGATGCCCTGCATTTGCCCCATGTCGTAGCCAACCAGCACTATGACAGTTCTCAATACATCCGGCATTTACCTACTTCCTCTCCTAGCTTCGGGCTCTACTACCATCATCCTCTGCTTCTCCTAACCATCCAACACTCAGCTTGACCCAGATTTCAGTTTTATGTATGATGCCATGCAAGTGGATCAGAACACTAAGTGCCTAGCAGCAGGAAGCGGGTAACAGGATCCAATTCTACAGAATGGGCAAAAAACTTAAAAAGTAAACATACAAAAATCTGGTTAAGAAGTTTCCTTGCATAGTATATATGGAAATACCAAAATTATCTAAATCTAAAATAATTGATTCTGACAGATTTGGTTTATGTAATAAACAGATTTCTAAATGGGAACATGCTGTCACCCCCAAACTGCATCTGTAATATACTTTGGGTCTCAGGTATGCACTTTTAACACATGGAATGGTCATCTATATTTCAATGGAATATAAATACACAAAATAAATACCCACAGTTAAGTAATCTGTAAGGAGACTTAAATATCAAAGCTATTAGGAACAACCATGATATATTTTTATCTTTCAATAGTTAGACTCTAAGTAAATGGAGGAAATACTCCGCATTATATAATACTTGATATAATCTCTAGAACTGGAGGGGGAATGTGTTTAACATCTGCTCTGACGTTTAGCCTATACATTATGAAACTTTAGTCATCTCAGCTTAAAAAAAGACAAAAAAAAAGACTTAAATAACATTTCTAAATACATTTGGCTACTAGGAGTATCTCTTGTGACTGAGAATTTACTTAGTCTGAAAGATGAAATGTCAGATTCCAAAAGGAAGGGAAAAAAAAAAAATAACAGCAAATCCAAACCCACTCTCACACTGAAGAAATGATGTCACTTAGTTTACCGAGTTCTGCTGTTGGAGGCTGGTAACACAGATAGCAATGCGAAGAAACACCTCCCTAAAGTAACTAATAAGACAATGTTTCTTTCACTTTACTACTGTCCTCCACCACCACATCTATAAATTCTTATAAGCAGAACACTCCCCCAGTATATATGAAATGTAAGTCCACTGTGACAATAAATTTGTCAGATAAAATCAGAGTTTCTCCATTGTTCCACCAGCAATGTTGCCCAAAAGTATGCAAAAATTAGTATCCATTAGTCAATGTTTGTTAAAATTTAAAAAATCAGGGGCACCTGGGTGGCTCAGTCGGTTAAACACCCGACTTCGGTTCAGGTCATGATCTCACAGTTTGGAAGGTTAGGAAGTTCAAGTCCCGCATCAGGCTTTGTGTTGACAGTGCAGAGCCTGCTTCAGATCCTCTGTCTTCCTCTCTACCTCCCCAGTTCACACACTCTCTCTCTCAAAAATAAACAAACATTAAAAAAAAAAAAAAAATCACACAAACCTGTTCGATTAAGTCACCTGGGTAAGCTCTTGCTTTTGGGAAGAACATAAATTTTTTTCCCTGTGGAGTTTCAACCCAAAGACCCTTAAGGAGCAAACCAAAGAAATCTCTTATATCCTCTCTTTTGTTTTCTCCAAATCATCTGATTTTTTTCACCCAATTGAATATTTTAAGTTGATTAACTTAACTGTGCTGAAGCCAGGAACCATGTAACTAGTCAAAGATAAGGGTTAGCAGAATCGAATTTTAAAGCTTTAGAGCAACCAACGACACAGGCCAGTAAGACCTGTACCACCAGGACAATAGGTGGTTTGGAATTCAGTGTAAGAAACAAAACTCCTAGCGATTAATGTTGAAGCTGTGCTATCACCCTGCAGCCGTCCTAGGAGGTACAGCTTCTCAGCTCCAGTAACACCTATCTGACAAAGCCTCATACTTTCTATTTTCATTCCCCTGCCTGAAATGATGGAAAATCCAAAGGGATCCAAGCCATAAAAAACTCCTACTGAGACAATTTAAAACTCATTCAATCACAGCAACTGCCACTTTGAAAGAGAGAGAGAAAAAAGTCACCCGGAGTAAAGGCCAACAATGTAATCAACATCTAATGGGATCAGAAAAATGTCTGGAAGCCTGGGCAGTCAATGACACAGAGGCCAAAGAGAACAGTGTTACTTCAGAGGTTTTAGAAAAAGATCTTGTTAGAATGGCTTTGAGATAAGGTCCTAACCAAAAATATTCCCCCAAGGGGAAGATGGGGAACAAAAAGAATGAAGTTTTAGCAGAAAAGAGAAACATCTGGATTCAGTTATCAAAAATGGTTTATATTAGAAGAAAATTTGATAAACAATGGTAGGAGAGAGTATTTGGCCAGAATTTCAAGACTATCCCAAACAACTCAGATTCTAGAAGTTTTAGACTTCCAGAGACAGTTAAAATATTTCTACTTGCTTGCTCCTAGTCTGAGATTTAGTCCAGTGAGATTCCTACCCATGGAAACATTTTTAATTGGTAAATGGGAAGTCCGCCCATTCTTCCACAAGCAATTTCTTGTACAAAGTAGTCTCATCTTCATTTCGAGGACAAAGGATATAAAGGGGAAAGAAAAGTAGAAAGAAAAGCAGTGCTGTATTGTGGAACTAAAAGGAATTCTGATTATGTCTTCCAGATCGAGGGGTGGGGCAGGGGCGGATTTGATTTTTAGAACAGGAAAGCCAAGTTAATGGTTTGGTAAGTGCCTGCTATTGCCAACTCAACCAGGAACTCAGGAATGGAAAGAAGGGGCAGCTAATCCTATTTAGGACAGCCTGAGGCAGAGAGCCAAGTAAATGAATCCTAAGAGGAGATACTGTCTTTTGTCTCCAGTTGGGCTTTTCATTATTTTCTGAAAGTTGTCTCATCATTTTCTGTGACTGTAAGAAAAAATCCTCCCACTTTATTTTGGAACTCTCTATTGTCTTTATTAAGTTATATATTGCTTTTGCTTTTGTAAACCACTCTACTTCACTGCTTGTAACAGGGACAGGAAGGCCGCAACACAGATATCGTTTCCAAATCCAATCATTGGAGCCATTCATAGAACATTAGGTTTAGGACCTGAAAAAGGACTTATTTCCCTTCCCTTCAGCAAAAACTGAGGCCCAGAGAGATCAGGAGACATGGTAAGGTTCTCTGTGACTTTTAGAAGAAGTGAGATTCTAACCCAGTTTTCCTCACTCAGTTCATTGTTCAGTCCATTTTGGGACCTGTTCTTTTCTCTCTTTGTCCTCACATTTTTTGATGAAGAGGAAGGTGTTAGATACTAAAGAAGTAATCTTGAAATCTTGAATCTCCATTTCAACCTTAGTCTATACTTTCTAACTGATGACGTTCTTTCTAGCCTAGGACGCGTAGGCAAAGCATCCCCTGATGAGAACAGAAAATACCCCCTCAAGCAACTGACTACCCTGAGCCAGCAAGACCCTGAATGATTGACTCCAAGATAATGATGGACCTGACCTTTCCTGCCCACTTACATGTACCCCCCCGACCTCTGTCCCACATTTTCCCTACATAAACCTAAAAGTATCTTCAGCACTTTGCAGGCAAAGTATTCAGTCTTCCCAGTGTTTGCCTCACTGAAATAAATCCCTGTCCGGTTTCACCACCACTCATCTGCTTTTGGATTTTGTCAGCCACAAGTGGCCAAATCTGGTTTATTTGGGACCCTTGGAGCCAGATGCTCTTGTACCCTTGGGCTCTGGTTACATTCTTAAGACATGATCAGTGCCCTGGAACAGTTTACAACCACTGAGGAAAACAGGGCTTACACATGAAAACATAGGTGATAATATGGTTAGCAAAAATCCTACAGGAATCCAGAAGAGGGAGTCTTTGCCAAGGGCAGGGGCAGGGCAGGGGCAAATGACCATGAGGGGCATTTGGTGGAAAGAGTAGACCACAGGTGAGGGCAAGAGAGCACTCTAAGTGGGGGAGGACGGTAGGGATATGGTCCCATCCCCAGCACACAAACACATTGGAATGGCTCATGACATATTTCAGACAACAGAACAATGTAAACAGGGATGAGAAGGGAGTAGAAAAACTATAGAAAGTTTTCAATGCCAGGCTAAGGAATTTCAACTTTATTTACCAGGCAGCTAATAACAATTTCTGCTGGTAAAGATACAAGTTTTAATAGAAATAAAAGTGATGTAGGAGCACCTGGGTGGCTCAGTCGGTTAAGGGTCTGACTCTTGGTTTCAGTTCATGTCATGATCTCAGTTTGTGGGTTTAAGCCCTGCCTTGGACTCTATGCTGACAGTGCAGAGTCTGCTTAGGATTCTCTCTCTCTCCCTCCCTCTGCGCCCCTCCCCTGCTCATGCTCTCTCTCTCAAAAAAATAAATAATTAGGGGCACCTGGGTGGCCCTGATCATCTGACTTCTGCTAAGGTCATGATCTCGTGGTTGATGAGTTCGAACCCCAAGTTGGGCTTGCTGCTGTCAGCCTGTTAGAGGCCACTTTGGATCCTCTGTCCCCCCTCTCTGCCCCTCCCCCACTTGCTCTCTCCCCAAATATTTAAATAAATCAATAAGTAAACCTTTCAAAAGGGGAAATAAAAGTGATGTATACAAGGCAGCATTTTAAGGAGTAAAAGGTGGAACTGCAGTATAAGGTGGACTGAAGAAAAGACTGGAGTCGGTAATTTGAGAGGAGACCAGCAGTTCAGGTGTGAGGTTGGGGCGGGCGGCGGGTAGTCAAAAGAGGAAGACAAACAGGTGTAGGAAAGAACATTCAGAGAATGATCAGTGGGATATGGCCATCGACTGGATGTGGGGCAGGAAAAACAGATGGAGGAATCAAAGCTCCAAATCTTCACGTACAGGTATGGGAGGATAGTGTCTCCGTGACCAGAGAGAAAGACGTCAGGGAGACCCCAACAGGTGGCAGCAGGGGTAGTGTGCTGGTCCAAGCACACTGATGGAAGACAGATCCAAAGGCAGAGATCAGATGCTGAACTGCAGCTCTGGAAAAACACTAGGAAGCAAAATGTTGGGAACCACACAGAAGTAATGACAACCCCTAAGGATGAATGAGCTATCCAAGGAGTTCCAGAACTCAGCCTGGCATACACCCCATTGTTAGGGGGCAGCAGGAAGCAGGAAATGTCAGGAAAGCAGAGAGGAAAAAGCCTCAAGAGGAGGCTAAGAACGAAGACAGTGTAAGAGAAAGCCAGGAGGAAGTTTCACAAATCAGCATTTAAATGTCCAAAGAATCAAAGTCCATGAACACAGAATACACATCGGATGAGATGACATCGGATGAGATGACTACGAGATCATGGGTATTAGAAGAAAAAGAAAGCTGATGTTAAGCAATAAAATGGTCCAAAAGGGGATATGACAATTTGAACAACCTACATTAATTATCTTTAAGTAAATAATATGAAGTTAGCAAAATCTGAAAGGCAGAGAAACTGGAGATTTGACCGTAACACCGGCTCTAAGGTGCTGAGCATGAAAGGGTGCCATGCACTGCACTGAGCCTTGTATCTGTGTTAATGAAGTCAATCTTCACAATAGGCCCACAAAGTGAACCCTACTAGTTCCTTTTTCCTTAACGGCATAAAATGTAGCACTGAGAAGTACTAGAACTTGACCAAGGGAGCAGCTGGGTGGCTCAGTCAATTAAGCATCCAACTCTTGATTTTGGCTCAGGTCATGATCTCACAGTGCATGGGATTGAGCTCCATGTTGGGCTCCGTGACAACAGCACAGAGCTTGCTTGGGATTCTCTCACTCCCTTTTTCCCTTTTTTTCTGCATTCCCCCCACTCGCTAAATAAATCAATTTTTTTTAATTAAAAAAAAAAAAGGTACTTGACCAAGGACACAGTCGTTAAGTGCACCGACTATTAAGTCAGAAGCCTTGAGTGCACCTTACTCACTGCTCTTCTCCTCCAGGTGTTGTGTAGCCTTGGACAAGGGCAGGTCTTTTGAGCTTCAGCTTTCTCACTTTAAAAATATGGTTAGGGGGGTGCCTGGGTGGCTCAGTCCATTGGGCGTCTGACCCTTGATTTCGACTCAGGTCATGATCTCAGTTTGTGAGACTAAGCCCCACATCAGGCTCTGTGTGCTAACAGCCCGGAGCCTGCTTAGGATTCTCTCTCTCTCCCTCTCTCGCTGTCCCTCTTCCACTCATGCGTGTGTGCACACTCTCTCTTTTAAAATAAAGTTAAAAAAAAACACACATGGTTAGACTTCACTGATATGCAACATTTCTAGCCTTAACGTCCTGAGACTCTTAGGCTTGGTGTTACAGAACATCTTTGCAAAGTCTTCCCTAAACACCCAGCTTCCCTTTCCTGGCTTCTTTACATCTCAACAAAGGGCTGCTTTATTTACAATTAAGCCAGGAGCCCAAAAGAGTGACTTACCCCTCAGCTTGCCTTCTCCTTGCTTTTAACAAGCAGCTAGAGATCAGAGTCACACAGGAGAATGTGAAGGAGATCAAGTACAATACCCAGTTTTATTACATGTGACCATTCTTCAGGGCCCGGGGAAATATAAAAATCAATTCTATATGTAACTAAAGTAGAAATAGGAGGATAGCCTAAGAGATGATCTGGCTGCTTTCTGAATTTCCTCAGCATTGCAACTCTAGTGATTTTCTAGGGGCGCCTGGATGACTCAGTCAGCTGAGCGTCCAACTTCAGCCCAGGTCATGATCTCACAGTTCATGGGTTCCAGCCCCACAATGGGCTCTGTGCTGACAGCTCAGAGCCTACAGCCTCCTTTGGGTTCTATGTCTCTCTCTCTCAAAAATAAAAAACATTAAAAAAATTTTTTTTAAAAAAGACAGAAACTCTAGTGATTTTCTAAATGCTAAAAGGGACATGGGTCAAGACTTCTTGGGCTGACATATTTAGCAACAAGGGTTCTGAATAGTAAAGCTATTGCCACCCTCTTATTCCCTGGTCACAGCAGGGTTCTAATAGTAAAATTTTCTCTGCACCAGGAACAGGACAGAATGACAGTCTCTGGTTCTGAGGGCACATGAGGCAATCCCTCTCTTGTTTAAATGCCTGATTAGACACCACACTCTGCAGATTCGGAAAGGGAATAGTTAGCGGATGTAGAGCAGAGCCGAGTCCTGTTGTTTACAGTTACTCTCCTTCAAATGTCCATCCCAACAGCATAAAGGTCCATTTAGAACCAAATAAAACACAGAAAGATCAGGAGGTCGGCGGAGAGAGGAAGACGGTAAGACTTCCCTACTTTACTGAGGACGAGTCAGGTTAACAATTCCTGAAGGCCCCATCTCCCCTGTGTTCAAACCATATGCTATTCTTTTATTTCACAGCTTTCTGTGATAACAAGATTTCCTCTCACGTCTGACAAACCCTTACACTCTACCTACGTTCCAATCCCATCCTTTCCAGCCTCTGTCCAGCTGTGGTTGTATTAGCAATTTCCTCTCATTTGTATCTTCTCTCCCCTCCTCTTGGCTCACCCCACAAACATGCTCAGCGGGACGTGGCTGCTTCTGTTTGTGTCTGTGTGTTCGGGGCAAGTACAATACACCTGTCACTGTTGGGTGTCAGGGGCAGAAAACAGAGCTGGTGCATAGCAGCAGGCTTCATCTCACTTCCATACCTGCTCAACCAGGACCAGGGTGGGCAAATCTATCAGAGTGGTGAACCTGGCCTTCAGGCCCTCTGACCCACTATCCCTTACTCTGGTGTCCCCGTCCACCCCCAATCCTTCAGTGTTGCCAGCCACTAAACTAATCTTTTCTGATTCTAAGACTTGCCATGTTACTAGCCTCTTCAGGCTCCAAAACAGTCTTCAAGAGGGCCAGGGCAGTGGCGAGGGGGAAGACTAAAGAAAACAATATTGCTGGATTTCAGAAACCACTACACAAGAGTAAGAGAAACATCTAGAAGGAATAGAACTTCCTGGCATTCTGAAACTCAGACAGAAAAGATGGTCTCCCCATGAAACCAGTCTTGCTTCCCACGGGATCTCCAGATGCACTGCATACAGCAGGAATTGAAGATGGTCATGAAGACTCGCCAACATCAGAAATTACACAGGACACTGTTACCTCAGAGAAGAAGAGGCTGACAAGATCACTGATCCGACTGTAACTGAGGAGCGTCTTGCCCAGGATTCTCAATCTCTCAAGCAAAGACAATGGGAGTAAATGACTGCTCGAATGTCAGAGACGGGAACACTGACTGGAAGACCATCCATAGTTCAACTGCTTCCGTTTATACAAAAGGAAAAGGAGATGCAGAGGAAATTTGCTCAAAGGTCACACAGCAAGACAGAGACAGAGCTGGGACTGGAACCCATGGTTCTTGAGTCACCATCTCAATTCATCCTGTTACCACAGTCCACGGCCTCCCCATGTCAGTCTTCTTACATGCTGAGACATGTCCCTTTGTAAAGTAATCAAAGTTACTTAGATTATCAGACCTTTTCTGTGATCGTGTTGCTACTGGAATCTTAACATCAATCACAAAGTTATGTCACACACTTCCTGAGAAGTGCATGGAACTGTTTATGTAAGCAGTGTGGGGAATTCAGATCAAGTATTCAGTGAGTGACTCAAAACTGAAGACAAGGAGGGCCAACACTGGAAACCACATGTGACTTTTTCTAATGGGCTGGGTTCCAAGCGTATGTAATACTACTCCCTCTACTTCCTATGTCCTGTGACTGAAAATCTTGGAGTTAGTCCAAGGTCAACCTACACGCACAAAGGGAACTCCCTAGGATGGTCTTAGGGAAATATGGCTTCCAAAAGAGGTAGATTTAGGGCACATCAATCCAATAAACTATCTCAAGTGACAAGGTTCTTTCCAACTGTTACAACAAAGGATGAATATCTTTTCCTTATTAACTGAACGGGCAGAGATTTTATCCAGAAGGATTTCATAAGGTACTGCTTCAACAATGCAATTAAAACCGTTTCATTCAGCTCCACTTTCTTCCATGTTAATACATTACTATTGGGGCACCTGGGTGGCTCAGTCGGATAAGCATCAGACTCTGGCCCAGGTCATGATCTCACAGCTCATGAGGTCCAGCCCCACGTTGGGCTCTGTACTGACAGCTCAGAGCCTGGAGCCTGCTTCAGATCCTGTGTCTCCCTCTCTCTCTCTGCCCCTCCCTCCCTCCCTTCCCCACTCACACACTCACTCACTCTCTCTCTCTCTCTCTCTCTCTCTCAAAAATGAACATTTAAAAAAATTTAAAAACAAACACATGGCTATTGTCTTGAGGAAAATCAAGTTATCCCATCTCTTAGCTTATGAACTTCAGGAGAATTCCATTTGTCACCTCACCGCCTTGTGAATAGCAGATGTGCTAACCACATCGTCAAGAATATTTACATCAGTCTGGCTAGTAAGTATTCCCTTTCATAACTTTTAATCAGTGCTGCCTGCTCTTTTCTTTTTCAACAAAAACACTGGATTTCCCTAGGTTAGATTTCAACTTTTAGAATTAAAGTTTCCATACGATCCCATTCATTTGTGCATAGAGAAAAAAAAATACCACAAAATGTACTCAAAGAAACTTTAAGCTACAGACAGCTTCCCTGGTAGTTTGGAATCTTTTGCAGATTTATCTCTATAACCAGGATGACTAATGCAGGACCACAGGGGCTTGGCAGGTAACTAAATGAGTCAAGACGTCAAGGCCAAGTTCACATGCAAACACAGAGTGGTAGGGGCTCCTGCCAAGTGGAGAAGGGACAGCCTGTCTACAGGGGCAGCAGTTAGGAAGGCTTAGCTCATTACAACTGTGAGGAAGACCATTTCAGTGTAGCCAGATCTTCCTTTTTGTCAACAGAAGCCACAAATCCAGGTTTGGAGGGAGGTCTCCATTTTTTAAAATGTCAACTCAAAGTGAAAACAAAACACTGTGCCCAACTAAACATGCCCATGGGCTAGACTTGGTTGCTGAGTTTCCAGTTTGCTATAGGAAGTGGGAATAATATATATTCAGTGACTACAATAGTGTTAAAATTCCTTTAGAATGTTAGTCTCAGGGGCCCCTGGGTGGCTCAGTCGATTAAGCGTCCAACTTAGGCTCAAGTCATGATCTCATGGGTCGTGGGTTCAAGCCCCACATCGGGCTCTTTGCTGACAGGTCAGAGCCTGAAGCCTGCTTCAGATTCTGTGTCTCCCTCTCTCTCTGCCCCTCCCCGACTCATGCTCTGTCTCTGTCTCTCAAAAATGAATAAACGTTAAAAATAAGAGACAATAAAAAGAATGTCACTCTCAGAAACCCTCCAGTGGGCTAAGGAAATGTGTAAAATGAATAGTAACATGAGCAGAGACGGCAAATTATTAAAGTTTCATAGACTTAGGGGACATTGAAAGCATTCCGATTCTCTGTAAAGTCAATGGGTTAATGCAAATAAAACCCCACCCTTCATCCACTGCAAAAGTCAACCAAGAGTCCTGCTCCCCTTTACCACTCTCCATGCCCCCAACCATGCTCCAACTCCAGCCATCCAACCATGCTGCTAACACTCAGCCAGTGGCCAGCACCAACAAGCACCCGTCCCTCACTCCCTTCCCATGAGGCCACTGCCGTCACTATGGCACCCCCAAATTCCAGTTTTTCTCTCCTCCTGCCTCTCTCCAACCCTGGTTCATTCTACACAAAACTACCAAAGTGATTTTTCTTCAATGTGCATATCATAAATCCTCTGGAAGTAGAAAGGAAACTGCTAACAGTGGTTGCTCCCAGGAAGGGGACCTGGAGAATGGAAAGCCTGGGTTTGAGGAAGTCTTACTTGCCCCTGCACCTCCTTCTGTACTTTCTGAATTGTTTTCAGCATGTATCACTTTCTCAAAAATATAGTAAGTTTTTAAAAATGTAATATTCCAGGGCTTCTAGATTAAGAAGCAAGGCATTGCCCCATTCTAACCCACAGGGACACAACCGTGGACTAACGATGTTAATAAGATCAGAGCATATTGAGAAGTGAAGCACAGGAGAGCCTGGGACACAAGCAAGCAAAAGCCAGAGCAGAGCCGGCAGCTGGCAGGAACTGAGATTGCAAGTGTAGGTACTAAAAGGAGAGTCTGTCTGAAGCACTGACTGCATAATGGGGGCCACGCTTGAGTTCCCCTTCCTTAGCCTACAAGGGCAGGGTAGGACTGCTCCCTGTCCGAAGTCAGACATCTACTCTCCAAAACAAGCAAGTGATCTGCCAGGAAGGAAGGTACCCCTTAGTAGGGACCTCTTCTCTGGCACTGAGGGAACCTCAAACATGTTATACTGGCTCCACCCTAAATTGTTACACCCTAAACTGAAACCTACTCTTTGACACACCGTGCCTTCACAGTTTCAGAACTCACAGCCAGCCCTGCCAACAAAGGAAAAGGTCAGCAGGGACAGATGTTTGGAAGAAAAGGGAAATTAAGTGAGCTACCTAGAACCATAACCTTGTCCTTCATTTGTGAATATGGACGGGTAACCAAGGATCACCAGATTTGAGGAATGCTAAAGGAATAAAAGAGAAAGACAAGTATGAAACAGAACTGATCCAGAGAGAAGAGAGACAGTAAATTCATGAAGTAGAAGAGAATGGGGGTGGGGCGGGCTGGATCCGAATACAGTCAAAGACATCAGAAAACACAAAATACGCACATGAAATAAAACACGTTATGAAAAGGAAAAGACTACAGAAATTAAAATTTGACTTTTGAAGTTAAAAATTCAATAGAAGGGCAAAATGAAAGGGTGATGACATTCTCAGAAAACTGGTCAGGGGGAAGGAGAGAAGACACAAAGTGTGATTAAGGAGACTTGAGAGTTAATCCAGGAGATGTAATATCAATCCATTGAATTTATCCCCAAATAATGGGGGCGTGGGGGAATTATGGAAAAGAAGTATCGAAAGAAATAAGAAATTTCCAAGAAATCAAGAACACAAGTCTTGACATTACAAGAGTCCACAGGTGCTGAGCAGGATAAATGGAAAAAGATTCTCATGAAAGTTTACAGTATCAAGGAGAAAGAAAACATTTCTAAGCTTCCAAAGAAAAGTCCATATGAAGGCACAAGACTTAGTAACATTGGCTGCTAGAAAGAGATTCCTTTCATATGCTGAGGTAAAATTATTTTGAATTTAGAATTCCATACCCAGCCTAATTACCAATTAAGTATGAGAGCAGATAAGCATGAGTTCAAAGTATGCTTGCCATACACTCTTTCTGAAAACTTACTTCAAAATATACTCCAGCCAAATTAAAAATACATCTAAGAGGAAGATACAGAATCCAAGAAAAAGTAGAATTCAAGAATAAAAGGAAACTTCAGGATGACAGGTATATAAGCAGGCCTAGAAAGCAGTTAGTTAATAAAAAAAAAAAAAAAAAAAAAAATCCAGGGGTGCCTGGGTGGCTCAGTCAGTTAAGCATCTGACTTCGGTTCAGGTCATGATCTCACAGTTTGTGAGTTCGAGTCCCACATCAGGCTCTGTGCTGACAGCTCAGAGCCTGGAGCCTGCTTCAGATTCTGTGTCTGTCTGTCTGTCTGTCTCTCTCTCTCTCTGCCCCTCCCCTGCTTACGCTCTGTCTCTCTCAAAAATAAACATTAAAAATTTTTTTAAAAATCCAAAAAGCTGTATAATTAAGAGAATAAGTTTTTATAGCAGCAAAAGAAAGAAAAACACATTACTTCTGTTCATGGAAAAACAGGTAATTAGAAGGTCCAGGAAGAACAAAGCTGCACAAGAATGTCATGGCCCACACATGAAGCAAACAAAGGTGTGCCATGATCCTGAGTAACTGACAGAAAATTTGACTTCAATGATCAGACTATCTCCTTTCAAATGGCCTACATTGTAACACAGATTTCTACATTTCTGGTCCATTTGGATACCATTTTAGTTGGATCTAACCAACTAAAAAAGCAAACTGTCTCCTGCATTTTCCTAATATAAGAGTGTGAAAGGTACTGTTAGTTGGCTGAGGAAACCTGCATTTCCCGTTCTTGATTTCCTAACCTCCTTTTGAATGTGACCACAGTTAGAGCCAAGGTCTTTGGGTGGATAAAAAGGCCAAGACTTGCTAAAGAGAATGGCTTGCCCTTTTCCCTTCCCTGTTTTTCCCACCATTTTGCTTCTGAAGATGAAAGCCACATATTAAGAATGGCGGGCATGTGGGGTATGTGTGTGGCTCAGTTAAGCGTCCCATTCTTGATATCGGATCAGATCATGATCTCACAGTTCGTGAGATTGAGCCCCGAGGTGGACTCTGCACTGACAACATGTGGTCTGCTTGGGACCCCCTCACTCCCTCTGCCCCTCTCCCACTTGCATGCACATGTGCTCGCTCTCTCAAAATAAACAAACAAAACAAAAAGAATGGTGGGCATGAGATCAGAGAGTCCAAAATGACCTCCATGAGCGCCTCTACCAACCCTGGATGG
This sequence comes from Lynx canadensis, assembly GCF_007474595.2. Taxonomy (NCBI): domain Eukaryota; kingdom Metazoa; phylum Chordata; class Mammalia; order Carnivora; family Felidae; genus Lynx; species Lynx canadensis. The sequence continues at coordinate 173,074,644 of NC_044303.2, forward strand.
CCTTCCTTTGGGCTCCATGTCACAGAAGAGTAACCTGTGTCTATTTAAGATGTTATCTGATTTTGTTGGGGATCACATTCCTAACTGAAACAAGAAATCAGTTTCCATTTTGAATAAAACCCAGTTTGAGTTGGATTACCTGTGAGCCAGAAAGATCTAACTAATACAGGCTCTTTTTCCTTTGGAGCAACGTGCAAAGAAAGAGCATCACAAAGACCAAATATTTTACCCTAGCCTTGAGAGGAACAGGAAGTTATGTAGGATTTTCCACAGAGCTTTCATTTAAATACCTACTTGGTTCCAACCACAGGCTAATTCCTGTGCTGAATTTGGGACACCAAACTCTGGTCACCAAGGTGACAAGACACATTTGTCCTCGTGGGACCCAGTAAAATGGGACAGAGAGTTTACAAACACAAGAAATATTGCCAGAGTATGGGATTATGTTATGCTAGCAAAGTGAAGGGAGTAATTTAGATCAATCTAGTAATATTTCAAAACATAGCAAATTCTCAAATTCAGGAGTGCTTGTTTGGTCTGATTTGGTCACAGCAACATTTCATTCACCAGTAAACTCTCAATAATTTACTGAACAATTCCACAGAAAAGCCAAAGTAATGTTTTTCTTGAACAAATGTATATGTTAAACTGGGTGTGTCTGCTGTTCTGGTAACTTATCACACCCCAAATAGACTGAATCCAAATGGAAGGGTCCAATTCAAAAGAAACCAGCATGATGTGCCAACCCTATTATCCTTAGTAGAGTTATTCCTGGTTCTCCCCCATCTCCACGTTAGAGGCAGCTGGCTGACACCACCACTCTATCCTCATCCTAGCACTGCTTATTTCATTCATTTTGCAATATTAAATGAGTACCTACTGTGTCAGATGCTCTGCCAAGTGTTGTGGGTATTCTAGAATGTAAAACAGTATTCGCCTTCAAAGGGCTTATGTCTAACAGACGGCAGGAGCAGGGTAAGAGTTTAGACAGGGGAAAGTCACCAAGCTATTATGATATATTATACTGAAAGGGGAAATTAAAGAGTACTGTGTTAATACAGAGCAGGGATTTGGAGAGTAGTCAGGAAAGGAACCCTAGAAAAAATATGGGATGCTAAGGATGGGGTCTCCATTTCCACTAGGAAATGCACAAGTCTAGAGGCAAGACAGGACATGATATAGTCAACGAATCTCAAGTTCAAGTTGAAGGAACTGGTCTACCTGTGTATTTAAGCAGATAGCAGGTTTGAGATATTCAACCAGGATTCCAATGGGTAGTCACCTAAGAGTTGTACAATTACTGCAGACTCCACCTCTTTCGAGATTTCAACCGGACACACTTAGCATAGCCTCAAATCAGAGACGAGTCACTGTGGCCTTCAAACCCGGATAATGCCAGTTTTTGCTTTCTTTCTACACCATACCAGCTTTTTGCTTATTTTTCAGGAAATGCTAGTAAAGCAACACAGAGCAATCATCCCAAGCCAGATTACAACCTTCCTTGGCTTCTCCAAGGTAACCAATTTCAGCTAATCTTTTGAGTAAGAGGTGAGACCCAGCAGGAGGCTATCAAGCTCCATTACCCCTCTTCCTTGATCTGTCGGCACCAAGCCAGTGTCAAAAAATCATCCTTTTTTGCCTTTTACCTTCTATCTTGTTGGTTGAGATGACCAGATTTTTGTGGTATCAAGATACATAGGCAGCTGGGTCTTGTGGGGCTGAGCATGTTCAATCTTAAGATTCAGGGGATTTGGCAAACACTCCATCCAGGCACCACTTCCAGTCATCCTGGCCCAGCAGGGTGAGACTATGGTTCAAATGGTGATATCTGGAGCCTGCATGGACAAAAGGCACCTCTCCCATTAAGGGAGGGAGAGGAGACAGATGGGCAGATGGTACTAGTGCAGAAACTTGCAGGTTGGTGACAACCTGAGGAAGTCACAACTCAATGGCTCCGTAAAGCAGGAGATCAGGCAGCTGCTGAAATTGACACAAGTGATCAGCTAGGAGTACAGAAGACAGCAAATAGCCATTGGGGTGAATGGCAGAGTTGTCCAAGTCAGTGTTTTCCAGTGAGCTGGTTGCAAGGGATCCTGAAATCAGTCTTGTTTTTGTTTTCTTTTTTTTACAAAGGTATTTTAAAAATGAGAGTATGGGGCACCTGGGTGGCTCAGTCGGTTGAGCATCCGACTTTGGCTCAGGTCATGATCTCACGGTCCGTGGGCTCAAGCCCCGCGTGGGGCTCTGTGCAGACAGCTCAAAGCCTGGAGCCTGCTTCGGATTCTCTGTCTCCCTCTCTCTGACCCTTCGTCCCCATCTCTCTCTCTCTCTCTCTCTCTCTCAAAAATAAGTAAACATTAAAAAAAATTTTTTTAAAGACAGTACATTGCATACAGTAAAAGCAGTCATTGTATATAATAAAAATTAATATAACATGTTTATATGCACACTGAATCATGATATGAAAGTGTTCTTTCTGCAGTTGGGAGTCAAAATAAAGAAAAGCCAACAGACTAGCGTAAACAGAAGGAAAGGCTCAGTAGCACAGGGGGAGCACCAGGGAGACCTGGTGATGTTGGAAAGAATTCCATTTGTGGCTATACCCAGCTACATCGTTACGATTTGTGCCTCACACCTGGCCTGCCTTAGAGAAGATAATTAAATTGGAAGGCTCCTGTTAAACGCAGTGACTCAGGGAGAGAAAGCATATAAAAATACATAAAGTAATAGATCTTATAACTTATTCTACTTAACTATGCTAATTAAAATTTTTATGGTAATTTGACAGTAAATTAAGAGACTGTACTTCTCTGCTTGACCACGTAATTATGCTCTTTGCTATCCATTAAAATTCTTCTATCAAAAGATCTTTAAGTGATCTATTTAACTTGTAAGATAGATCATGCGCTGGGAGTAAAAAGGTTAAAAGATGTTTTATTTTAAAACCACCCACATTTTATGATTTACAATACCAAAAAGCAAGACAAAAAAAACTCCACAGAAACCCCATTCTTGTTAAATACTCTCTAATAAATGAAGCCAAATAAATCCTCTCTTAGAAAGGTGTTCCTCCACCCCCAAAGGAACAGTAAAAATGACTCCTTTAGAGAGAAATGCATTTACTTTTCCAACCTCCGTCATTTGTGAGATGCCTCATTGTCACAGATGAATCCCAACTGAAACAATAAAAAAAAATGAATACTGCTATCTTTCTCATTTAGCCAAATAGCAAATACTATTCAGAGAACAAGGCTGTCCTTCAAAATCATTCAGCCTGGACTTCTAATTCCATGTATCTACTTCTCAGGTTAGAAAGACAGACATCCTTGGAAAAAACAAAGTTGCCAGGTAATGGACTCTACTCCCACCTCCAAGTCATTTAATGACTCATTATTTACCACAGGAAAACAAAATTAATTGGAAAGCATGTTGCTCTTAATACGCTTCAAAAGTTATTTGCAAAGAACTGTGAAGCATTTGTTTCTTATCTCCAGGAATCAGCTTCAACCTTGGGGCTGGAGCAGGTGGGGTGAAAGGCATGGCTATGATTCCTCCCTCTAGGAGGGTTCCAACCCCTAGCATATGTTAATCATCACAATAAAAGTGAATAAAAGTTATTTCATATGTGTGACTCTATTTTGGGTACCACAGAATGCAATATTTCAGGTAAATATTTATTTCTAGGGAAAGTTAAGCCTCAACTTAACCAAGATGTCTAAGTAAGCTCTCTCTACAAAATGACTCTCAGATAGAAAAAGATGAACAAGTTAGCTGATTAATGAACATTATCTTTCAAGGTGCCTGAATTGATTACAAATTCATGGTAGAAACAGGAAATCAATGACATCCAACTCTGGAAAAAACTCAAAAATTTATCTAACCCAATGGTTTTCAAACGTTTTGGTCTCAGGAATCTTGTACACTCAAATTACTGAGGACCTCACAGACCTTGGTCATGTAGATTATAACTATCACCAATCACCATATTCAAAATTAACAGAAATTTTTAAAATATGTATCCACTTAAAAATATTTTTTAGTATTTTTTTTAATTAAGTAAACTCTATGCCCAACATGGGGCTCGAACTCATGACCCTGAGATCAAGTGTCAAACGCTCTACTGAGCCAGCGAGGTGCCCTGATTTTAAAATATTTTAAATTGCATGTTAGCATAAATCCTTTTAATGAAAAGTAGATCTTCCAAATGAAAAAAGATTTAGGGAGAAGAATGGCATTGCTTTGCATTTTTGCAAATCTCTTCACTACCTGGATTAGGAGAAAATAGTCTCCTGCCTGCTTCTGCATGCATCCTGTTGGGAAAGGCTGTACAGGCTCAAGTTCATGAAGAAAATCCGGCCTCACAGCTAAGTAGTTAGAAAATGGAAGGATAGGGGCGCCTGGGTGGCACAGTCGGTTAAGCGTCTGACTTCAGCCAAGTCACGATCTCGCGGTCCGTGAGTTCGAGCCCCGCGTCGGGCTCTGGGCTGATGGCTCAGAGCCTGGAGCCCGTTTCCGATTCTGTGTCTCCCTCTCTCTCTGCCCCTCCCCCGTTCATGCTCTGTCTCTCTCTGTCCCAAAAATAAATAAACGTTGAAAAAAAAATAAAAAAATGGAAGGATATTTTAATGGCCTTTTTGGGTAACTGGATGCTCTTCTTTGGTATGTCCCTAAAATTCACCAAGTAGTAATTCCTTTTTTTCTTTCTTAACCTCCTGATTGAAATAGGATTGACATGCAAAAAGCTGTACATAATGCATACAACTGAGGAGTGCATACATTTTGGTCAGGGTAGTTTCTTAAAAGTTCATTGCAATGTGGAATCTGAAACAGATAAACTCACTGTACTGTTACAGTAAAATCCAATGGTCCAGGGCTCTGCCAGATTTAGGAAAAATCTTGGTTCACTGAGAAATGATGACACATTTCTTCAGGACATATAAAAAAAAATCACATTCTTTAAGATTACCGTCAGTCTTAGCAAGATGTCTTTAAAGTGTTGGGAAGCTGTCAAGTACAGGGTTGTGAATACAAATTTTCCGACAATTTTTACTTCTTACTTGACGGCTCAAATTTTATGATTGGCAACATAGACTCTCCAGGGTTTTTCCTGAAGTGATATGAGGAGCCTATCAAACAGCTTAAGTGCTTAGAAAGATTAAAGTTAGGATATGTCCTGATGAATTACGCAAACATTATATTGCTGACAAATAATTTAATGTATAGAAAAAGGCTCATGATATGTTAAGTGGAAAAATGGAACAAAAAATGCTGATTATGGTATCAGGTATGCTCTAAGAAGTTTGTATTTCTTGCAGTTCTTCTGTATTAGACAAAACAGCCACAAAACCAAACCCAGAAACTTTTCTTAAGCAGAGGCAGAGATCATTCCTGTGAAATAATTTACAAATGAACACTCATCAATACCAAATTTTAACACTGATGGGAAGCCTTACCACTATTATCATCTTCAAATTTAAAAAACAAAAAACAAAAAAACCTTGAGTTCAACATCACTGATACAAGCTAAAAAGAATGAAGTACAAATCCTATTCCATCCCATCCAACATGAAAGAAGTGAAGCCCTGTCTTTTGGCACAGGAGGTAAAAAAGCAGCGTAATTTCAAATGTCTTTTCCCCCAAAGACTGCCCTCGTGTAATTTTGACAGAACAAATGAGTTGTCCAAAATCCAAGACATTTCTGGTAATCACTTCCTTCTATTACAGAATCAACACAATGCTACAGAATTCCTGAAAGTTATGTTTAAACTATGAATAATTTGACATCATTTAATGTTACCTGAAGTGATTTTTTTTTAATTGAAGGATCCATGCATCCATCTAGCCATCTGCTAATAAAGAATAGGGGCGTCTGGGTGGCTCAGTTGGTTAACCATCTCTCTTTGGCTCAGGTCATGATCTCACAGTTCATGGGTTCGAGCCCCACATCACAACAGGCTATACAGCCTGCTTCAGATCCTCTGTCCCCTTCTCTCTCTCAAAAATAAAATAAACATTAAAACAAAAAAATTGGTAATAAAGACTTATTTACCAGGGTGCCTGGCTCAGGCAGTTGAGCGTCCGACTTCAGTTCAGGACATGATCTTACAGTTAGTGGGTTGGAGCCCCACGTCCGGCTCTGTGCTGACAGCTCAGGCCCAGAGCTTGCTTGGGATTCTGTCTCCCTCTCTCTCTCTGTCCCTCCCCTGCTCATGCTCTCTCTCAAAAATAAACAAACATTACAAAAAAAAAAAAAAAAAAAAAAAAAAGACTGGATTAACCAATCCCTCACCAACTCAAAAGCATTAACTTCTTCATGTCTGTCTCAACAGATTTTTTTTTTTTTTTTTTTTTTTTACAATACAAGGTTCATGCAGAACTTAAGGCCTGTTGCGTAAAGTTCCCTGAAACAAAGGCACCCTCTGGGATGTCTGTACTTTCAGACTCCTTCAATCTTTTAGCACTTGGCTATGAATTCAAACTCAACAGATTTCCAGCAAAAGTAATGTCAATTTCATGACTCTAGAGTCACATTACTATTTATACCTCAACTACTACATTTACTATCAGGTAAAAAGGGGGAAAGTCAAGGAAAATACCCTTGGCTTGGATTTTATGAAAAAGATTAGCTTCTGGGGGTAGGGGCGAGGTGGTCAGAAAATCATTTATGTATGTATATGTATATATATATATATATATATACACACACACACACATTTATATATATATATATATACACACACACACACATACATTTGTATATATATACATACACATACATGTATGTCATGTCTTCTTGACTGCAATACCAGGGCTGAGCCCATGTTTTAGGCCTTTATCTTCCCATTGTCTATCACCATACCTTGTAAAAGATGGTACCAGCAGTTACAGTTTATGAGTACTCATGTACAAGTATTTATACATATCAGCTTAATAATCCCACAGTGACTGTGGAAGGTAGAGATGGTTACCCTCTTTTTATAGAAGGAAAACTAGTCCCCAGTTAGCCCCCAGTTAGCATTTAGGTAACACAACTAAGATGCAAACACAGGCTTGGCTGTAAACAAATGGTTCTCAAACTCTGGTGTACATCAGAATCATCTGGAGGTCCTGCTAAAAAAAAAAAAAAAAATGCCTGGGCCTGCCCCCTGATTTTCTAATTCAGTAGGTCTGGAGTGGGGCCTGATAATTTGCATTGCTAACAAGGCCCCCCCCCCCCGCCACACACACACACACACACACACACACACTCACACACACACTCACACACACACACTAATACTGCTCATCCAAGGATCACACTTTGACAACTGTTGTTGTAAACCACATCAGCCAACAGGACTTTGCGGAGGGTTCAATGTGCATGCAGAAAGCAAACGCAGGGTAACAACACAAGTTTATACGGAATAAAAAGGTTAGAATTCTGACATTTTTCAAAATTCAACTTTCATACTTGTGTATTTTTCTACTATTTATGCCCTTCAAGAAAACCTACTTCTGGTTTCCATTTGCCTCATGGCACCATCAACGAGTCTGCAGAGCAACAACCACTCCCCCTGCCCCCCAAGCATGTAGAGAAGAGCTGATAGGAAATCGTGACTATCCAGTCCTCCACGTGGTAGACGGGGAGTGTTCTCAAGTCAGGAAAGAACAAAGAGACTAGCCCTAACCACCCGAGTGTTCAGGTCTCTTCTAGAGCAACAGTTCAGCAGCATCTGCTGGAATTAGACGGCAGACAGCCTTCCAATTTGACTAGTTGGGGGGGGGGGGGGGCAGGGGACTGCAGCTAAATCTAAGTGACTGTGACGGAGAAGACCCTTAAAGGGAATGGAAGCTGAAGGCAAAAGACAAAGGAAATGGGACGCATGAGAGCAGACATCTTCTCGGTACATTAACTCTGGATCAGATATTGGCTGCTATACCCAAGAATCATAGCTTGGTTCCTATTGATTAATCAATAGTGGCCCTGATTCACTTGGACAGCTGAAGAGCTACAGGTTCAACGTAGCAAACCTCCCCCTAGTAAGCTGCGAAACTGGCACCATTAAAACATGGCTCTTTCAAATTGTTTAAAACTCGCCTACTGAGATGCACACATTTTCAGCAACATTTCATTTCTCAGAGTAACATAACTCAAGGACAGGGCAAAAAGACGGCAATAATTTCATTGCAGGGAAGCCACTCTGAAAAGTAAAAGCTGTAATACAGCTATTACCTAAGGGGTTATCTCCAGGAGCATCTTAATTTTCTGGAGACATCCGTGGTGCGGCCGACAACAGCTTGACTCGCGGATGCCAATTCCACACAGATCAAGACACAAATATCACACGTCAACGTGGCAAAAGCAACATAACCGAAGGGACTAAAAAAGGAAAGGAAGAATACCAGTGGGCTTATATTTAAGGGGAAGGAGAAAGAAAAAGAAAAATCACAACCCTGGTCAGACTGGAAGCCAAACAATCGGACTTTGCCTCTGTCATGCATCTTATTTGCTCAGTTTACAGGAATGTCCATGTCCTGTGAATGAAAAGAGATGCCTAGGTATTAGCGCTCTTTGGAAACAAAAATTAAGTGATCCACAAGGATGTGATTTTCTGTATTTAAGAATGTTTATAAGGCAAATGCCCACTAACACTGCCTTCCTAAGTCCAGCACACTTAGTGAGGATTTAGAGGAACTAGAACCCTCCTACATGCTGGTGGGAACGCCAAGTTGTCACCACTTCTCCGGGAAACAGTCCGAGTTTCTTGAAAAGTTAAACATAGGCTTTCCATGTAACCAGCTATCCCATTCCCAGATATTTACACCCAAAGAAATGACACCATAAAAAGACCTATTCACAAATGTCAACAGCAAATTTATTTGAAGTGTCCAAAAAGTGGAAACAATACAAATGTCCATCAACAGATGACAGGATAAATTGTAGTACACTCATATAATGAAACATTACTCAGCCACAAGGAATGGATCACTGATACATGCAATGTGGATGAATCTTAAAGTCATTACACCAAATGAAAGAAGTCAGACAAAAAAAAAAAGAAAAAAAAAGGCAGAACATATTATAAGATCCCATTTACATTAAATTCAGCAAAATGCAAACTCATCTATAGTGACAGAAAGCAAATCTGCAATTACCTAAGAAAGAGAAGGGGGATGGGGAGTAGAGAGAGGAAAACTTTGGGGGATGAGAGATATGTTCAGTTTCTTGACTGTGGTCATGGTTTCATAGATGTATACATATTTCAGAATTTGTAAGGTTATACAACCTTAAATATGTGCAATTCATGGTTAATTATTGCCTCAACAAAACAGCGTTTTTTAAATTTTTATTTATTTATTTTGAGAGAGAGAGCGCGCAAGCACGTGTGTGGGAGAGCAAGGGAAGGGGCAGAAAGAGAAGAAGAGAAAGAGAATCCTAAGCAGGCTCCACACTGCCAGCACAGAGCCCAAACTGGGGCTCAAACCCATGAACCATAAGATGACGACCTGAACTGAAATCAATAGTTGGACCCTTAACTGACTGAGCCACCCAGGTGCCCTAAAACAGGTTTTTTAAAAAAACAACATACTTTAGATCTTTCAACTATTGAGTAAGGGAAGGCGTGAATTTTAGCAGCTACACTACAGAGTAGAAAACTAAACTCTAATTCTAATCTGGGCTGCACATAAAGCATTACACAATACTCGAGGAGCATGAGGAAACTGCATGGGCTCCAGCTTGCTGCAGTGCACAGGGGGCCTCAGTCACGGGTCAAGCACCTCAAAGACTGGCCTGGCAATCATTAGCTCCCGGTTTTAAAACTAGCTCACTGTACGTAAAACCCTTCCTCTATCTCCAGGGTTAGTTACGACACTAGCCAGCAATCTCACAGAGATCTGGTGAGGTGAATGAAAAGGTTAAAATAGTCAGGACTCACATTTGATGAAAGCTGTTCTCACCCACCTGAGCTATTATAGAATAAGGGTCCCTTGGCTTCCCTGTCATGCTCTAAGGTCTGTCAACTACAGCCCATGGACCAGATCCACCTCACCATGTGTTTCTGCAGGACCTACAAGCTAAGAAGTATTTTTACATTTTTAAATGGTTATTTTTAAAAACATCATCTCCTAACATGCAAAAATTTTATGAAATTCAAGTCTTTGTGTCAGTAAATAAAGTTGTCCTGGAACACAGCTATACCCATTTGTTTACATGTTGTCTATAGTGGCTTTTACCCTATAATGACAGAGTTGAGTGGCTGAGACATAGATCATATGACCCACAAAAATTAGAGAATATTTACTATCTGGCCCTCCATAGAAAATGTCTGCCTTGCTCTGGGCCCAAGTCCTACATGCCTCTCAGGGTTTTGAGACCCTTAGAAAATTAATGCTGGAGACACACAATTATAATGAAAAGCAGCAAGGTAGTTGTTTTATCCCACCCCAACGTGGCATCTTTAACAAATGCTTCTCCTTCTAATTAACAGCAAGGCTATGGTGTGCCCCAGCTTCAACGTCTGTACTCAGAGGACAGAGCAGCTCTCTCCATGAGGCCACTTTTTCAGTAACTCAGTCCCTACTTCTATCCTCTACTTTACCTTCTAATAGGTCCTTAAAGCAGCTATAAAAATCTCAGACTGCTTTTAACTGCTGTATTAGTTAGGGCTCCTTTGGTTTCAAGTTCCCAAAACCACTTGAGATAATTTAAGCAGAAAAGTGAACCAACTCCCCTTTTTCTTTGTTATCAGTACACAACAGTCCCCAGGAGCTTGCAGGTACCATGCAGAAACGTGAGCACATCTTTTAATTCTGCCCTTCTATGCACATCTCCACCATTCTTTCCTCACTGCAGACCAACCCCCGCCCCCCTTCCCAGTTCATATGCCACCAGGGTTTGCATCTCCCGTTTCAGAGACAATCAAGCTAGGAGTGAAATTATACCCTGCTTCCAAATGCCCAGGAGCCAGGTGGAGCACAGGGCCTAATGTAGCAGTATAAATAGAATGCAGGGTGGTTCCTAGAAAATGAGGAGAGACCTAGACAAACAATACTTTAAGTATCCACCTTGCCTACCAAATACAGGGGGAAAAAATAAGCTACGTGCATTTAAGAAAGGAGACCGTAAATCTCCTTCCAAAGCCAAGTTTAATAAGACTCTCACAGTATGGGGAAGTCTCAGGCAGTTGATTTCAACTTTTATTAAAACCATGGGTCCCACACCGAACTCTAGGAAAAATGGATGTTCTACTTTATGGTTCCCTTTGTTTCATTCCCTCTGGAAATTTGAAAACTATCTACACTTTTTGGTCCTAGCTCAGATGACCACCACCTCTACCTTCCATCTACATTTCTTTTTTAACTTTCTTCCCCTGTCTCACTGCACCTTCTCCACACTCCCCTCCCTCCAGGCACACAAACCAACCACTACCCCCTCCCACCAGGGAAGCCTCACCAACTCTCCTTGGGGGCTCAGTGGGGAGAGCCTAACAGGAAAAATATTCAGCCTGATGTTCCATCTCCCAAAATGGGACTCTTATTTACCCAGCAACAATCAATTACACCAATTACAAATGTGTTACACAACAGAGCAGGGCTTCCTGCAAACGCAACCACAGTCAGTCCTTGGGAAATTCCCATTATCTTACATCTGGCTTTATTTCTGTTTATTTGGGAAAGGGATGGGCAGCAGATGGGATAGCACCAAGTCCCTCACATTTAAAGGCATCTCAGCACTTACAAAGCCCATTTGCACATCTTGCTGCATGTGAGGCGATCTTCAACACCCCAGCAAGGAACCTAATGATCACGAACAGACCAAAAAAACAAAACTAAACTAAACTAAAGCTCAAAGCAATTGGGTGTCAAGCTCAAGACAACACACTATCTAGTGGAATCCTGGCCCCAAGATTCAGGTCACATTTCTAGCCCAGGGCACTTTATTGTTTTGTTTCACTGTGTTTTAACTAAGGGCCTAAGTTACTGACCAGTTAGCATGTGGGCCTGGGCCAATAATAAATTGGGTCAGAGAATCCTGCACAGACATGACTTGGCCAACAGTTAGCTAATTAAGAGAACTGAGCAATGATTGCATTATTAAACCATTTCAGCAGAACAGGTTTAGCGTTACCATGTATCCTAGGGCTCTCTCTCTGGAGCTCCTTCCTCCCACACTCCCCCACCAGCAGGCCTTCTCCTCATCTCAGCCCTCTGCTCTCCCTTCTCTAACCTCTGCCCCGGGGAATTTCACTGGCTCTCATGGACTCAACTACTGACTCAACAAGCATGACTTCCCAAGAGGCTCTTGCAGCCAACAATTCACACATGACCTGCTATCAACCCAAATGGGAGGAGGCCTAAATTTTATCCCCTTACCCCTAACATTCACCTTCTCTTCAGCAAGATAGGTCATGAAAACCCCTACGTTTATATACAATAAATAAAGGCTCATACAAGTTACCTGGTCTTCACAGTCACTTTGGAAGGTGCTGTGATCACTCCCATTTAATAGGCCACTCAACCTCCAAGCTTCTTTCTCTTGGGGCACTATTTCCCATCCATCTGACAGCCAAATCAAAACCCAGCTTCATAATGAGACACGCTACAACATAGCTAAACCTTGAAAACATTATGTTAAGTGAAAGAAGCCAGTCACAAAAGCCACATGCTGTAGGATTCCCAGAACAGGGAAATACGCAGTGACGGAAGTAGATTAGTAGTCACCTAGGACTGGGGAGGCAGGGAGCGTCTACTAATGGGGTTTCCTTCAGGGATGATGAAATGTTCTAAAATTAGATGGTGGTGACGGTTGCACATCCTGTGTATATAAAAAAAAAAAAAAAAGCACTGAATTGTACACTTAAATGGATATATTGTATAGTATATGAAGATCTTAATAGAGCTACTAAAAATAAGTTGGTTTTTCAAAGAGTTTATTTTTGAGAGAGAAAGTGGGGGAGGGGCAAAGAGCGAGGGAGGGAGAAAGAGAGAGAGAGAGAGAGAGAGAGAGGGGACCCCAAGCAGGCGCCACACTGTCGGCACAGAGCCTACCATGTGGCTCAAACTCACAAACTGTAAGATCATGACCTGAACCAAAATCAAGAGTCAGACACTTAACCAACTGAGCCACCCAGATGCCCCAAAATAAGTTCTGTATTTATCGGTAACATCGCATAAATAAGGTATGTCTGTTGAAACAGAACTGGTCTTAAAGTAGAATGACAATAAAGTAGAATGAACAATGGAAAACCATTTCCACCACCACCCCCAGCTCCATCTTCAACCCCTCTCTGCTTCTTTCCTTCACAATCCTCACTCGGTCCTATCACCCTCGTACCCAGCACTTCCTCTTCTCAGTCCAGGCCCAGTCTCTACAAACATGGGTTATGGAGACAACTCCCCAAGCGTTCTGCCTCACACCCAAATGGCATCTCCCTGTCCAACAATCCACACAAAGATGTTCAAAATTCATCTACCACCAAGCAGCGTTTTCTGCCCTGCTCCCCAACTCCACAATGGTTTCTCCTCAAGTGGCCAGCAGATGCTCGTATCTAACTCCACCTGGAATACAGAGGCCCTCGGGAGCCTGGCTGAACCTGGCCTTTCCTACTCCATCTGGAGTCCCATCGAGTCGTACTTGTCCATTCAGCTCTCCCTGGGTCTCTCTCTGCCTCGCTCTCACAGCACCAAGCACCACCAGAAATCTCTCTTCCTGCTCACAGGAGGTTGTCCAGGATGTACACCTTCATCAGTTTCCCAACCATTCTAGACCTTAAGTGTCTTTCTCTCAACACCTACCATTAATCTCTAGGACTCAAATGACCACTTACATAACAAGAGGACACAATGTTGTGTTCTGCCTCCCAGTGAGCATCAAAGGGCAGCTCAGGCAGTTAGAGTCGCATCTCTTGTGTCCTCCCTCCATCAGACCTAAAACAGAACACTGTTATACAGTGTCCCTCAATTTATCGACCATTAAAGAATACCATGAAATAATAGTTACCCATTCACTGCCTATATAACACTCCAGAAGCTGTTGGCAAAAGAAAGACTTTTTGGGGGGGGGGGTGGTGTTTTTTTTTTTTAATGTTTATTTATTTATTTTGAGAGACAGAGACAGAGCATGAGCAGGGGAGGAGCAGAGAGAGAGAGACACAGAATCCGAAACAGGTTCCAGGCTCTGCGCTGTCAGCACAGAGCCCGACGCGGGGCTCGAACTCACAAACCGTGAGATCATGACCTGAGCTGAAGCCAAATGCTCAGTCAACTTGAGCCACCCAGGCGCCCCTAGATTTTTTTTTTTTTTAATTTTTTTTTTCAACGTTTATTTATTTTGGGGACAGAGAGAGACAGAGCATGAACGGGGGGAGGGGCAGAGAGAGGGAGACACAGAATCGGAAACAGGCTCCAGGCTCTGAGCCATCAGCGCAGAGCCTGACGCGGGGCTCGAACTCCCGGACCGCGAGATCGTGACTTGGCTGAAGTCGGACGCTTAACCGACTGCGCCACCCAGGCGCCCCTAGATTTTTTTTTTTTAATCCATTAATCTTTGGTTATTTGGGAACTAGTTTCAACTGGCTTCTAGGATGGTTCCCAACATTGGGTTTGAGGGGGAGAGAAACATCAGCTAAGGCAGACCAGCTTGGAGAAGCTAAGGATTTTACCCACTAGTGTCCTGATTGGTTAGTACAGAACACAAAGACAGGAATATTAACACTGACTGGTGTTATCTGCAAAGGCCAGACTTGCTTCTCAAAGGAATGCAGGAAAGAAGCAACGGGGACCAAGGGGACAAAAGAAAAATGGCAGCAAAAATCACAAATAGTGAAGGTAAATGCAGAAATAGCAAGGCCATGGGGTGGGTGAGGTTTGACAGAGAAGCCAGGGATGAAGAAACAGAAGTCAGACCAGCTTTGCAAGCTGGAGGGAGACAAGGCATAATAATTCCCTGCTTACAAAAACCCAAGGAACACCAGCAGGCAAGTTCCCTTCCTGGGGTCAGGCCGTAAGAGCTCTCTCCAGGTGGGGACTGGGCTCTTTGACTCCAACAGGCTCTAATGCAGGGAACCAGAGGCCAATGGACTCCTAGCCATAAGCCTTTTCAAATAAGGCCTGAATGATAAAGAACGCTGATGTGGTTAAACACCTATCTCTGGAACTTAACTACTATAATGATAACAACAACAACAACAAAAAGCATTTCCTTCACATCTTTAGAATGTGTTTTTTTCACCCTGACTTTGAAACAAATTATTAAATTGTATTCGCTTTCTAAATCTGATGAATGTTATTCAGGGACTCCCACAAACTGTTCGCCATTTATTACACTTGCTAATTAGGAGTTCTAAGGTCTTTATCTTCCCCAACCTACAGTCACATGCCCAGGATGGAGCTTTGCTAAAAGCAGGACTCCTGGCTAATACTGTTAATGAGTTTAGCACTGCCAAAATGTCAATGGTTTTTTATTTGGTCAGAAAGGGCCTAATTTATCTAGTTCAGCTGCCCTCGGTAATTTGCATGGAAATGTCAGAGTAGCAATCAGGAGAATCGTATGGCGATAAAGATGATTACTAGCAGGGTAGCAAGAATACCCCACTGATAGACTGCTTGTGTTTTCCCTTCACCACTGCAAGATTTAGTTCAGAGATAAGGCAATGGAGTACAAAGAGCTAAGAACCAAAGCATAACTCCATATGCTTGTATGAAGTTTGTCTGAAGTACAATTACATTTTTTGAGATTTTTAAACATATAGGGTATAAGAAGCTTAACTATAGAAGGAAGAGAGCATAAGAAAATGTTTCAGGGTAAGAGATGGAAAGAGCAGGGCAGTTGAACAAAATTTGCTTCAGTTTACAACGAATTTTAGGATGCTATATAAGAAAAGGGTACCTAAAGGAACTAGATCTAGATTGCTTTCAGCACTTTTGCACTGGAAAAAAAAAATCTGCTAATGACTTAATCAGGACAGAATAAAAAGAGATTTCTTCTTTAGCCAGTTCAATTTATCCCTTCCTAAATAAGTGTTAAGTGGTAACAAACACAATCATTGTTAAGAGTCGGTAATGGATAATAGGGCTGTTCACCTTTAGGTCATCGATGTCTGGAGGTCCAAGCTCAGGAGGCATTCACTTAAGCTAAGTGCAACGGAAGGGTGGGGTGGGCAGGGAGAGCCCATACATGTGTGTTGATTTGAGGGGCTGGACTCACTCAGCCTTCCACTGACAGAATTCCAAAATTTACAATGGGGACATATCAAATTCATTATGAGTGTCATGAAAAAGGAGAATCATACGAAACAAAGGATAAAGAAAATAAAGCACTCAGTCCAGTCCCCACGGACTGACCTCTATGGAATAAAAATTCCAGGCTCCCAAGATGTTCTTGTCATCCTCTTTGCCAGCCAGCCTGATTGATACAAGGAGCATTGTAGCTCTTTAGCTTACCAGATGAAGCAGAGAAAATGCTAACAGGGCCTCTGCTCAGAAAGTAGAGAAGCAGAAATCCCAGTACCAAACCCCATGCAACCAGAGCTCCCCACTAACTCCCACACATGTGGTTTTCCAAGTAGCCTGGAAGGTCTTTGCTTTCAATTACAGGGCCCAAATATTACCAACATAGGTGTTTAAGAAAAGCCTTGGGGGCGCCTGGGTGGCTCAGTCAGTTTGAACGTCCTACTTCGGCTCAGATCATGATTTCAACAGTTCGTGGGTTCGAGCCCTGTGTCCGGCTCTGTGCTGACAGCTTGCTCAGAGCCTGGAGCTTGCTCGGATTCTGTCTCCTCCTCTCTCTGCCCCTTCCCCGCTTGTGCTCTGTCTCTCAGAGATAAATGTTCAAATTTTTTTTTTCTTTTAGTTAAAAAAAAAAAAAAAAAAGCAAAGCCTTGGACAGAAAAATAACTATTTCACTTTACCTCTTCAATTTCCCTGCAAAAACTAAACAAATCTACAAGTAAAATGTTGGCATACATGGGCTTAAAATTTAATCCCTCCTTAAAATTAAGTTTGCTGTGACAAGGACAAAAACATGTGCTTCATGAAATTTTCGATCAACTAGTCTACTTAACTAAGCAATTTAACCAAGTCAGTGATTGCAGCTGTACTATTTAGAATTGGGCCTTTAAACGATCAAACAAGTTTACTTTAATGGAAGGAAAGATTTTTATCTAAGAGGTCTTTGTTTACATTTCCAAGCACAGACTCACAAGGATGTAATGCTACTACTTGGCTACTGTGGATTCATGGCAATATTTTGCTTTTCCTTGATTCTGTTTCCCCATCACTAACACTGGCATAGTTGTTATCTTTTCCACTAACCACTCAGAATGCTGGATTCACAAGTTATCAGGTAATTGCTAAGCACAGTGTAGGCAATGAAGTCTCCAGGCTCAAATTTTTTTTTTTTTATTTTATGTTTATTTTGAGAGAGAGAAACAGAGGAGAGTGGAGAGGAGGAGATAGGGAGAGAGAGAATCCCACTCAGGCTCCGTGCTGTCTACGTAGAGCCAGATGTGGGGCTCAATCTGACAAACCGTGAGATCAGGACCTGAGCCAAAATCAAGAGTCAGAGTTTTAACTGACAGAGCCACCCAGGTGCCCCCAGGCTCAAATCTGAAACAGAAGACAGACATAATCCACAGGCTGGAGACCTAGCTCATTTAAAAACAAAAACAGGGGCGCCTGGGTGGCGCAGTCGGTTAAGCGTCCGACTTCAGCCAGGTCACGATCTCACGGTCCGGGAGTTCGAGCCCCACATCGGGCTCTGGGCTGATGGCTCAGAGCCTGGAGCCTGTTTCCGATTCTGTGTCTCCCTCTCTCTCTGCCCCTCCCCCATTCATGCTCTGTCTCTCTCTGTCCCAAAAATAAATAAACGTTGAAAAAAAAATTTTTTTTTAAATAAAAAACCAAAAAAGACAAAGAAAATTTTAATCTGAGAGAGAATGAGAGAGCACATGCGCATGTGAGGGAGGGGCACAGGGGGAGAGAGACAATCTTAAGCAGCCTCCATGCTCAGCGTGGAGCCTGACGTGAGCATTGGGGGGCTCAAGCCCACAACTCTGGGATCACAACCTGAGTTGAAATCAAGAGTCGGACAGTTAACCAATTGAGCCACCCAGGAGCCCCAAGAACAAGGGTTCTCATGACACAGTTGGTTACCTTAACAGAAATTCAAATGAGTAAGAATATCTGCCTAATCAAAGAAAACTAATTGAATATAGTTACTTTAATTCGGGGTCTTTTTGCATTAAAAATTGGAGCCTGACTAGCTTTAGCCTGTGTATATCTTCTCTGTCTCTTGATTTTTTTCAGTTTCACCTAAAGAGAACTAGGTGTGGGTTTACGTATCCAGGGCTCTGCCACTTACCCTGTGACCTTCAGCAAGTTATTTCACCACGGTCTCCAGTTCCTCATCTGGCCAGGCACACAGTAAGCATTCAAATGCGAGCCAGCATCATCACCTCTAACACTGGAGGCCTGGTGCTATAGCTATAGCCATGTCAGTCCTGCTGGTAACTTTTAGATAGCCGTCATCATCTGTATAAATACTGTGGATTTCTTCTTAAATCTCAGAAGAATCTACAAGTACAATCAAGTTAATGTGTTCACTTAATTCCTCCCCTTTTCCCTGACAGAGCTATATAAAGAATAAAGATGCAATTTGATTTCCTTCTTCAATTTTAAATCAGGCTCTACCATGCTCATTTTAGCATAACCAAGTGTTAGAAAACTCTTATAATGACAAAATATCATTATTTCTTTCTGAGTAATTTCTAATTACCAGAATACACTTGTCCACTTTAGGATATGTTCCCTTTTCCAACAGCTAAGCTAGAAATAGGAACAAGCTTATTAGAATTCTAGCAACACCAGTAACAAAATATAATTAGCTTCTTGGAATTTATGAGCCTATTCTTTCAACAAAATACAGTAATTATTCTTTAAAAATGAATACGATAATGCACGGATTGCGAAGAAACACTTCACTGAATGAATTAAGGGACATTACTCTCATATCTATGTTTCTTTTACTTTGTTGTCCCTTTATTCATTTGAATTTTCAATCTCGAGCTAATAAAACCACTGACTATCACGTGAGTAGGCAGCACAGAATCACAAAAATGTAATAATGTTGACAAGATGGCTGCTGATTCTTGGGGCTGCTAGCAACAAGGACTGCAGAAATGGGGCGAGCAATAGTTTAAAGAAGTTACCATTACTATTTCACCAATGTGAAAACGTTAATGAACTAAGGAGAGAGATTAGTCCCGTGATAATAGAGAAGAAAATAAAAGAAACTCTCTATCTACTGTATTTATCAGAACAGTACCTAAGGGGCTGAGAGCGACACTGGACAAACTTTTGGAGCGGAAAGAAAAGCAGCATTTCCTCCAAAGCAGGAAATTGATTCAATACCAATGACTGAACCAATGCACAGTTCCTGGCAAACACTAGGAATGCCATGAATGTGTGTCCTTTTCCCCTTCTGGCAAAGTTCCATTATCGGCTACAGCACATTACATAAAGGGATCAGAGTTTTCCCACTTGCTCAGGGTTTTCTAGCTGCCTGCAGGGAAAACCCTGTGGATGAGCCAGGAGATCTTGGGGAGTTTATACAAAGCTGAGAGTCAGGGATTCGGGCCTCAATTTGGAGTCATGCCTTCAACGTGCAATCTTTTCAAACAGGTCTTTGATTTTCCCGTATTGTGTTAGGTATCACAGGGGGTCAGCAGGAGAGCACAGCAAGTACCAGACATTCCAAGCCACTGAAGGTGTTTACAAGCTTGTGGGGCAGGGAAAACTTCCACAGGAGATGCAGGATGAGGCCACACATTGTAAAGCCCTTAACATGTGCGTGTAGAGATTAAATCCAGTAAGATTTTTAGAAAAGCAGTGAGAGTAGGCATGTAGTGGTGCCAAGTTGAGTCAGCTGGATCGAAATAAGGGCATCTTCATGATTAATTCGGATTCAGAAATGCAAATAACACTATGCAAATGGCCACAGTAATAAAGATCAGGAATCTCTTCATCCATAATAAACTAGATGATGAAAGAAACACAGTAATATCAAGGGTGGATAAGTTAATAAAACCTTCCTCCACGAAATATGCTCTGTTCCCTGTTTCCGTTCTTCATCCTCCCAGTCCTGCCTATCTTGCTCTGCCTCTAAATTCTACTCCTAATTATGTACAGTTCACAGGTTTATCTGTACTACTGATATTCAGAGGAAGAGAGTTTTATCTCTACATGGAGAAATGCTAGCTTCTCCAGTACACACAAATTGCTGAACATTGTACACCCACCAGCCATATGAAGCAGGGTGGGGGACTTCCAGGAAGTCACCGATGAGTGCCACATAGGGACTGACTTACTTCAGTCATGCAATCAGATAATACCTATTTCCTAAGATGGCCTGAATTCTTGTCCCAGTGTGTAGTAGCAATTCGAGCACAGCACAAATCAGATTCCAGGATTAGTCAGTTCCTTCCTACCTTGCGGAGAATGGTAATTCTTAATAAACTAACTTCCTTCCAGAAAAGAGGGAAACCAATAGAGAAGCATCTGTACTAAGCTGGGATCATTTCATTTTGACTAAAGATACTCTCAGGGCTACTGAAATGGAGGCCAGACTGGCACTCAGAAAACTACTTCCAATCATTCAGTTAAGTTTCTACTCCAATCCTTTGTTGGGCCAAATACTAGGCTATTGGAATCACCAAGTATGAAGGCTTCCGTCATTTTCAAGTTCCCACTATCAACTCTTTCTATTTGCATACTCATTTCTGAATGTTCTGTCTTGTGCTTAACAAAGTATGTTTACATTCAGTGACATCTCTGGGCAGGAAACCCGGCTCTGACACCTCCCTGCACCATGCCTATATTCCCAGGTTGGCCTTCAACATGTCAGAGAAGAGGGGAATTGGGGCACAGAGGACAGCAAGGCCAAATTGCAGCTTGCGACCTTCCCTTCGCTTCTTAAAAGCAGCAAAGACCTGACACCATCCTAGCAACCAAAGCCTCCAGACAGGTCATCGAGGTTTGTCACAGGATTACTGAGCTCCTTAAAAAACAACAATAAACCCCCCAAAAAAACAACTTGAAGATACAAGCAGGCCCTTTAGCTACAAAAATAGCGACCCTGGGGGGAAAAAAAAATAGTTACTCTGATTCCAAGAGCTAAACCGACTACCTGGCATAGTTTGCCAAGCTAGTAGGTTAAATGTTGCTCTACATTAGCATTTTGGTCATATCCACTTGAAACAAAAATTAAGTAAAGCCTTTAACCATAGACTGGTACTTAGCAACATAGTTCAATTTAGGGATTTTCAAGTAATCATTTTGTTATTTATAGGAAGTCACCATTAAAACAGAGAAACACCAGGGTGCCTGGGTGGCTCAGTCTATTAAGCCTCCGACTTCGGCTCAGGTCATGATCTCACAGTTTGTGGGTTCAAACTCCACATCGGGCTCTGTGCTGGAGCCTGCTTTGGTTTCTGTGTCTCCCTCTCTCTCTGCCCCTCCCCAATTCGCATGCACATGCTCTCTCTCAAAAATGAATAAACATTAAAAATATATATATTTATATATGTTACATATTATAATTATATTATATATAAATTATGTATAAATACATAAATATATAATATATAAATATATAATGTATACAAATATATAGGGAGTATATATACATTATATATAATTTATATTATATATATTTATATATAATATGTTATATTATATTATATATAATAAATATATAAAATATAAAATATATATAATTATATATATATATATATAATATATATAAAGAGAAACACTAGCGATTCATAATGGTAACACTCTTTGGCCAGAAAATAAATTTCAGCAGCCCCTATAATTAAAAAGGATTCCACTGGACCACAGGAATTAAGCATCCTACAAAGAGAATGGTTCTCAGAAGACTTTGCAACAATAGATTAGTAGGAGATCGTGCAGAGACAGGTTAGTATCAACATACATATAAGAAGGAAGTAATACATTATTAGATTTACATGTGAAATAGTCTCTTTAAAAACACCATTCTAGGGGCGCCTGGGTGGCGCAGTCGGTTAAGCGTCCGACTTCAGCCAGGTCACGATCTCGCGGTCCGTGAGTTCGAGCCCCGCGTCGGGCTCTGGGCTGATGGCTCGGAGCCTGGAGCCTGTTTCCGATTCTGCGTCTCCCTCTCTCTCTGCCCCTCCCCCGTTCATGCTCTGTCTCTCTCTGTCCCAAAAATAAATAAAAACGTTGAAAAAAAAAAATTAAAAAAAAAAACACACCATTCTAGGGGCACCTGGGTGACTCAGTCAGTTGAGTGACAGACTTCAGCTCAAGTCATGATCACACGGTTCATGCGTTGGAGCCCTGCTGGGCTCTTTGCTGACAGCTTTGGAGTCTGGAGCCTGCTTTGGATTCTGTGTCTCCCTCTCTCTCTGATCCTCCCCTGCTCACGCTCTGTCTCTCTCTTTCAAAAATAAACAAACATTAAAGATAAAAAATAAAAAAAAACACCATTCTAAAATTGAAAGAAAAAAAAAAAAAGGCAGGCTAGCTCACTCCCTAACCCCTGCATCTCCCTGCCCGGTTACACCCATCCTGCTGCCATGGATCAGAATGTCAAGGCCACAGTAGCCAGTTATGTTGGCCCCAAAGGGTAATCGGATGGAACTATACAGTAACCCATTCTGGCTGCAGACTTGCTGCCCAGCCTTGCTGGCTGTTCTGCACTCCGTCCGTCATGCCATCTGACACTGGTCAGCACTCCTTCACCCCTGTAGAGACATTCTTAAATAAGCAACAGGCAGAAAACTACGTAAGTGGGCCTAGGTAGAACAACAGATGGTCCCAATTTATTAGAGCCCATGTGTGGTTTTGTTTTGTTTTTTTAAATTGACCTCTTTAGTCTTTGGATTCTGTTACAAAGACCATCCCAGGCCTTAAGGCACCCTTGTTTTTTTCTTCTTTAACATTAGACACCAACTCTGTACAATATACTGTTCAGTTTCTCCATTTACACACATTCTCACTCTCTCAATCTCTCTCCTTCTCCCTCCCTCCATCTGCCCTCAAGATACAAGAAAACATGAAATTGTGTTCGTACATTACTTACATGAAGAAGGATTGAAAACCTAAGTATTTATTCCATAGTTAACAATCCATCTTGTATACCATAAAATGCTTTAGAGTTATTAAAATTCAAGTTTTTAAAAAAGAAAACATATCAAGGAAAACTTGAGAAAAAGTAGGATCTAACACTATAAAATCCAAGTATGATCCCTTTAAAGAAATTTTACTTCAAGAATATATTAAAATGTTACCTGACAGTATAATTAAGAGACTTCGTTTACCCATTTATTTTCCAAATTTAGTATGTATATATATTACTTTTATGATCATTCCCACATGCCCCTTATTGCTTTCCCTGCCCTTTAAGGACCAATCAAAGGTAGAAAAGCTCACGTGATTCGTAATGAGTTAATCAGATTCTTTTTTTAATTAAAGAAGCATTACTTTAAAAAAAAACAATTTCAATTATAATGCTGATTCTGAACCATCAGCATCAATGTATATATTATAAATACATAAAATGCAGGGCGCCTGGGTGGCTCAGTCAGTTGAGTGGCTAACTTCGGCTCAGGTCATGATCTCGGGGTTCACAAGTTTGAGTCCCATATCAGGCATATAGCTGACAGCTTGGAGCTGCTTGTAGCCTGCTTTGGATTCTGTGTCTCCCTCTCTCTCTGCTCCTCCCCCAGCTCATTCGTTCATTCTCTCTCTAACATAAACAAACATTAAAAAAAATTTTTTTAAATACATACATGCATACATAGGGGCGCCTAGGTGGCTCAGTTAGGTAAGCATCCAACTTTAGCTCAGGTCATGATCTCGTGGTTTGTGGGTTTGAGCCCCACGTCAGGCTCTATGCTGACAGCTCGGAGCCTGAAGCCTGCTTCTCCCTCTCTCTGCCCCTCCCATGCTCATGCTCTGTCTCTCGATAATAAATAGTTGAAAAAAATTCTTTTAAAAAAGTACATACATAGATAAAATGCTAGAAAGCAGAGACCATAGTTCTTTGACCTGCATTTGAATACACAAAGTACCCTGTTGCTTCATTCTACTCCTTATTTATGTCTATGAGGTACAGGCATCTACTGGGCAGTGGCTAGAACAGAGCACAACATCAGCCCCTCTGTATTGGGAGCTAATAGCCATGAAGGCCAAAGATTCCCAAATCCTGACCAATTTTTGAGCCTTATTATCCCACAGGCCACACCTGCACATTTCCACCTAGAGGAAATTCAGCACAAATTCAGCACGCCCAAATCCAGACTCATCATTCCTTACAAATTAGATTTTACATGAAATCTCCAATCTCGCCTATCAGCATCATCTGCTCAGAAAGCTGGACATCATCCCCAATGCCGCTCCTTCCCTGCAACCTATCAACCCACCCACCAACCCCAGGTCCTACAGATGCCAGTTCTAGAGACCATGGCCACACAGCCTGAGAAGGCTGTAGGGACTATGCACACAATAGGGACTTCTGGAATCAGACCCCATTTTAAATTTCGCCCAACACACCTACTAGATGTGTGACGTTGCGCAAGCCCCTTTATCCATCTGAGTTTCCATTCCCTCACTACCAAATGCCCCTAAGATAGGACCTGTGTCACGGGGCTGTTGCAAAGTTTAAATTAAGGTCATTCACTCTAAAGGGAATGTGGAGGGCTAAGTTCTGTGCGAGTATTAGTGATGGGCAGTGAACAGGAGCCACTCTGGTAAGAAATCCCAAGTCCACAGTCCTGTGCAGTATATTAAGTGCCATATCGCAGACATAGCTGATGCTAATGGAACCCAGGGGGCAGTATGGCATCTAGACCAGAGTGGGAATATGGGGGAAGACTTTCAGAAGAACACACACTTGAACTAAGTCCTAGGAGATGAACAAACAGAAAGTAGATGCACAACAGTTGAGGATATGGACTGTACAGAACAGCAAATGTGAAGTTCTAAGGCCATGAGATAGGCCCCTTGAAGGTACGGAAAGTAGCTGAGTTGGCTGGAGACTAGGATGTGAGGATGAGAAGTGGCCAGAATGGAGCTAGAGAAGTCACCAAGGGTAACCTGAAATGAAGGGCTGTAAGCAAAGAATGGGCATAAAAAATGCATTGCAAAGTGCTTCACACTTTTGAATGCTACTCCTCAATACTGTATGTAACTGCCTTCAATTTTACCACGATCTAGTCTGCTTTACGCTTTCCGCAAATATATAACCTAATGTCTTTTTTCTTAAGCTGGCCTCTTCCTATTAATTATTAATATGTCAGAGTATTTTTAAAGAGCAATTCAGGGGTACCTGGCTGGCTCGGTCAACAGAGCATGCAACTCTTGACCTTAGGGTCATGAGGTCGAGCCCCATGTTGGGAGATTTCTATAAAGATTGCTAGGGAAGGGGCGCCTGGGTGGCGCAGTCGGTTAAGCGTCCGACTTCAGCCAGGTCACGATCTCGTGGTCCGTGAGTTCGAGCCCCGCGTCAGGCTCTGGGCTGATGGCTCGGAGCCTGGAGCCTGTTTCCGATTCTGTGTCTCCCTCTCTCTCTGCCCCTCCCCCGTTCATGCTCTGTCTCTCTGTGTCCCCAAAAAATAAATAAACGTTGAAAAAAAAAATTTAAAAAAAAAAAAAAAAGATTGCTAGGGAAAAAAATCATTTTAGAATTTTTCCACAATTTACTTGGTAAATTAACGGTGGGAATATAAAGGGAAAAGCTCATCACTCTTTGACAGTCAGAAGAGCATGAAAAGGTAAATTTCTTATCATAAACCTCAGAACTCTCTCTGTAACTGATCACACTAACTTCCCAATTCCACCTGCTGTGCTAAGTTGTGTTTAGAAGATACCGCATCGGCCTCATTATTTCAAGGCATAATACATGCCCATCTTCCCATCCAACCCACATCAGCTCCAGTGGTTCAGGGCACTCAGTCACCCAGAGCATCATCTGCCCTCGGCTTTGATGAAAACTTCATTCAACCACTGAGGAATACTGCAATGCCACATTCTGGAGGTAATCCACCCCAGTAACTCAGACCTCAGTGGAATGCCTTATTAGCTCCATATAGTAACCTACGAATACTGATATTTTTAAAATTAGTGAAATGAATTGAAATCTTTATCCTTCCCACCAGATTAAGAATCATTCATCCAAGAAAAGCAATTAACATATTTCTGTCACTTGCAAATGAATACAGAAGCTTAACTGCAGGGACTTCCCTACCTTTTTAAGAAAGGATGTCTTTTTGCATGTAGGGCACAATAATATATAGAATTACCCTCCACATCCTCAACCTTAAATACCACATATTCATTTCTAATTTGCAGGGGGGAAAAATCCTGATGAGGTTAGAGGTATCAGATTAGCCATTCTTGTGAGTTCTACATTTTCACTTTAGGTCAATCATAGTATCAATGAACAACAGAAATTTCTAATGGGATGCTTTTGAATATAAGAGCTTTCTTGTACTCAAAGTGATCCGTTTTAGAAAGTATAATTTAGGGGGCACCTGGGTGATTCAGTCGGTTAAGTGTCTGACTTTGGCTTAGGTCATCATCTCACGGTTCATGAGTTCGAGCCCCACATCGGACTCTCTGCTGTCAATGCAGAGCCTGCTTTGGATCTTCTGTCCCCACTCTCTCTGCCCCCCTCCCCTGTTCGTTCATTCATTCTCGCTCTCAAAATAAGTAACTTTTAACTGAGAACAATCTGAGAGTTGATGGGGGGTGGGAGGGTGGGTGATAGGTATTGAGGAGGGCACCTGTTGGGATGAGCACTGGGTGTTGTATGGAAACAAATGTGACAATAAATTTCATATTAAAAAATAATAAATAAATAACTTAAAAAAATATAGATTTAGACTTTGATATGCATAGGGAAAAAAAAACTTGCAAGATGAAACAGAAGTAATTGCTTCAAGTATTTCAACAAAATCTTAGTATTGCTGTCCTTCACATTTATTTCTAATACAATAGCACACTCTAATTCCAGCTCCTGGAGCTACTCCTACCATCCCAGGACCAGAACCTACCTCCAGCCAGCCTCCACTCCGATCTCTCTTCTTTTTTTTTTTTCTTTTTTTTAATTTTTTTTTTTCAACGTTTATTTATTTTTGGGACAGAGAGAGACAGAGCATGAACGGGGGAGGGGCAGAGAGAGAGAGAGGGAGACACAGAATCGGAAACAGGCTCCAGGCTCCGAGCCATCAGCCCAGAGCCTGACGCGGGGCTCGAACTCACGGACCACGAGATCGTGACCTGGCTGAAGTCGGACGCTCAACCGACTGCGCCACCCAGGCGCCCCCGATCTCTCTTCTTAAGACAGAACACCAAGCCAGGCTCAGGTACTCCTGTGAGTACAGATGGAAGCACATCTCTCCAACCCCAGCTGTACTGGGTGCGCCCCTGAAGCCAATACCAGGGTTTGCCTTCAGGATGAGAAGGAAGGCGGGTATAGCCAGGATCCATCTTCAGGGACAGAGAACCTGAGGGTGGAGGGTGGGGCTTACACCACTAGCTGGTACATAAGTAGTTGTCCTTTATGTAGTTTTTTTGTTCGTTTTTTGGGGGGGTTCTTTTAATTCCTTTTCATGATTATTAATTGTTATGTATCCTGTCTGCCACGCTGCAAGAATGTGCTCTGAGAAGAAAGCATTTCTCTGGCCACAGGCCACTTCCGCCAGCTAAGCTTCTGAGAAATACGTGAATACACCGTATGGTGGAGCACTGGGGGGCATCAGTGAACAAGTAATGCTGCCAGACTGCAGGGGGTACTTGGCAAGCACTGACTGCAGGTTGAGAAAGGCCTCCTGAAGAAGGTGACATGTTGTAGGGTCTAGGATGAGCCGCGGTCCCCAAGGAAGGAAAAGCATTGCAGGAAGAGGGACTGGTGTGCGATCCTGTTTTCGAGGGCAAGCGGGAGGAAGAGGAAGTTTTGTATTACACACAACCTGTGCTCCAGCTTTCCCAGTTGGACATTCCCATCATTAGACACAGACCTGTGAGGCAACAGCTTAGCTAGAGACTAGCTTCAACAGTGGGAATGGGGGTCTACGGAGGTCAAAGTTCAGGGAATCTAAAACTTGACAACCAAAAAGCGAGACTCACAACCTCAGGCTTATTTAGGTCTACAGCCCCTGGCCATCTCCTTCCTACTGCCCTCAGGTATATACTCATCAGCAAAGGACCAAACCTTACAACTTCAAAAGATGAGACAGAATATTCTACCACTTACTTCCTCCTTTCTGACCTTTAGACAAAACTGCAATCAAGAGACTTAAGGAAAAAAAAAAAAGTCTTTCAAATGAAAAGTTAGCCAGCCATAAGCAGTACCAGAGTGGCCTTCACTGCTGTGGGGCACACTCCCACTCTCCCAAACCCATGGACCGCAGTTCCTGTCTCACCTCCAGCAGATGTGCCCCTCCAGCACCATGGCTAACCCAAGCAAATCTCCCAGGGTGCCGCTGCTATCTTCCCACAGTTAATAGATCAAAACTTGGTTTTTTTTTTTGGTTTTTTTTGCTTTTTTAATTTTTTTTTTCAACGTTTATTTATTTTTGGGACAGAGAGAAACAGAGCATGAACGGGGGAGGGGCAAAGAGAGAGGGAGACACAGAATCGGAAGCAGGCTCCAGGCTCTGAGCCATCAGCCCAGAGCCTGACGAGGGGCTTGAACTCCTGGACCGCGAGATCGTGACCTGGCTGAAGTTGGACGCTTAACCGACTGCGCCACCCAGGCGCCCCAATAGATCAAAACTTGTAAGGGAATTCACA
Source organism: Lynx canadensis (assembly GCF_007474595.2). Lineage (NCBI taxonomy): Eukaryota > Metazoa > Chordata > Mammalia > Carnivora > Felidae > Lynx > Lynx canadensis. The sequence goes on from NC_044303.2 coordinate 173,103,459, forward strand.
AAGTATGTGTCATTGACAAAGCCTTATCTTCATGAAATAAACAGTTACACAATACACGATCACAGTCCATTTCTCTGCAATGCGTCCTCATTCTAGGCTTGGGGGGGGGGGCCTTCCCTCCCCCACCATTAACCATTGTGGTTGTCTTAAGGTCAGTTCCTGGGCATACGAGGGGCTGAGGACACTACAGCCCAGACAAAATAAAAACAAAATTAACAGAGATGAGAAGCCAAAAGAGTAACATTGAAAAAGCAATTAGTGTTGCCATTTGTTAGCTCATTAACATTCTCGCTCTATGAATCCAAAAAAAAGAAATTAGCCACCTTTCTTTTCTAAGATTTGCCAATATTTGGAAGAACAGTTTCCCCAGGTAGCTTTTGGCATTAAGGTCCAGAGACAAAACTACCAGCAGGCTAGAAGACTCTCAGGATTCCTGGATATGGTCTTCATGACTTATTTGTCTACACTTAAGAACTACTTCTACATTATTTCAGTGCTCACAAATAACAACCGCTAATGTTTTGTTTATAAATGTTTCTGTTCTACTTGGCAACTTCACTGTATCAAGTAAGCACTGTAGTAGCAAGTAACAACACAATTGTGTTGTTAGGATTACGGCAAGAGCTAACAAATAGTATTTACCATTTTTTTTTTTTTAACGTTTATTTATTTTTGAGACCGGGAGAGACAGAGCATGAACAGGGGAAGGTCAGAGAGAAGGAGACACAGAATCCGAAACAGGCTCCAGGCTCTGAGCTGTCAGCACACAGCCCAACGCGGGACTCGAACTCACGGACCACGAGATCATGACCTGAGCCGAAGTTGGCCCCATAACCGACTGAGCCACCCAGGCGCCCCAGTATTTACCATTTTGATAAGCACTGCATAGACTATTTCACTGGCCTTCAAGTATCTGTCGAAGGTGGATACTCTTATCATCACCAGGGATATGTGTAGCCCAGAAAAAGCAACTTTTCCCAGATCACCTAGCCAGGACATGGCAGAGCTAGGATTTCAGATCACACTTCACACCACACAGTTTTTGCACACACACCAACTGAGGTGACTCATCAAGTAACTTGACCCAGGAAAGAAGTTAGTACAGAAGGTGGCCAAAGAAAACACAACACAACAACAAAAACAAAAACAAACAGCCTTTCCTCATCATTAGACATATTCCTCTAACCCCTGTATTAGCTGGGGACATTTTAATGCCAAATAAGAGATATGCCCCATCTTTCACACTTGAGGAATTAAAGGGTCTGAAGGCAACTTTCTTTCTCAGCATCACACACTTTCTTCGGCAGTAATCACATGTATGTCCAGACAGCATTTTCGTAAGCAACTCAGAAGCCCCAAATGAAAACACAGTCTTGGAAGTCATTATCAGTCATACCAGGTGTGTGGCTTTCTGCCCCACACGTACATCAAGGCATCCTGAAAAGAGGGGACCCGACATTCAAGTTAAAACCTACCCATTCTCAGCTGCAAGTAAAAACTCCTCCTGTCCTGGGGGTCCAGCTCACCTATTTTCCCCCTACTGACTACTAACGCTCTATTAATAATCAGTCTGGGCCAGCAGCCCCTGGACTCACTCATTCCCGCAGCACTAGCGCTCCTATATGATGCTTACTCTCATCCAAACACTTCATCAAAAGTGCTCCCAATCAAGCATGAAAATAAATTAGATTTTGGTTTAACCAGGATTATATTCACAGCACCAAGAAATAAAGTAACAGTTATCTAATCTAACAGGCCAGTCTCAGACTTCTTGGCTACTCTCCACAGGCCCCTCTTTCTAAAAGCCTTTCCTAAAACTCCTCTTTAAATACTGTGAAATCACAGCATGTTGTGGAACAAAGTAACTCTTCAAATGCCAGGGACATAACACTTGTAACTCTCAGTCAGCTAAGCATCTGGCTTCTGGCTTCAGCTCAGGTCACGATCTTGCGGTCTGTTAGTTCAAGTCCCAAGTCAGGCTCTGTGCTGACAGCTCAGAGCCTGGAGCCTGCTTCACATTCTGTGTCTCCCTCTCTCTCTGCCCCTCCCCCCACTTTCTCTCTCTCCCTCTCTCTTAAAAATAAATAAAACCTAAAAAAACAAAAAACTCGTAGCTCTGGTGCCTGCCTAACACTGCTAGAAGAGCGTCAAGCCAGTCCACAGGCAAAGCTGCTGGTCGCCAACCTATGAAGTGCGTGCTGGCCCCACAATGTGTCCGGAAGCACCTTCTTCCTGGACACCGAGGAGGAAGGAGCCTCCTGGCTTGGGCGGAGCCTGTTTGTTTTCCGTGGGGAAACCTCCATTCTCCTGCCTGGCTTCACACTCACTGTCTCTCCATCTGGAACTAAGCAAGGCATAAGCACCTGCAAAGCCCCAACCATGGAGAACACAAGATCTGCACAAAGGAGAAAGGGATAGGGAACGAATATCCCAATTATAGGAAGAACTCCTACAGAGCAACAACAACAAACAAACAAACAAAAACCCAGCTCAATTTTAAAACAGGCAAAGGGGGCACCTGGATGGCTCAATCAGTTAGCATGGGACTCTTGATCTCAGCTTAGGTCTTGATCTTGGGGTCCTGAGTTCAAGCACCGAGCTGGGCTCCACACTGGGCATGAAGCCTACTTAATTTAAAAAAAAGGGGGGCGCCTGGGTGGCGCAGTCAGTTAAGCATCCGACTTCAGCCAGGTCACGATCTCGCGGTCCGTGAGTTCGAGCCCCGCGTCGGGCTCTGGGCTGATGGCTCAGAGCCTGGAGCCTGTTTCCGATTCTGTGTCTCCCTCTCTCTCTGCCCCTCCCCCATTCATGCTCTGTCTCTCTCTGTCCCAAAAATAAATAAACGTTGAAAAAAAAAAATTTTTTTTAATTTAAAAAAAAGGGAGGTGGGGGGCAGGGACAAGGTCTTGAACAGACATTTTTCCAAAGACGCTATGGCCAATAAGCACATGAGAATATCTTCAACATTCAGGAATCATTACGAAAATGCAAATAGAACCCAGGATGAGATACCACCTCACAGCCATTAGGAAGGCTATTGTATAAAAAGCAAAGCAAAACCAAAAGAACAAGTGCTGGCAAGGATGTGGGGAAACTGGAACCTTTGGGCACTGCTGGTGGGGATGATGGAAAGTACAACAGCCACTATGGAAAACGTGAAGGTGATTGCTCAAAATTTTAAACACAGAATTACCATATGGTGTAGCAATTCCACTTCTGGGTGTATACCCAAAAAAAGTAAAAGCAGGAGTCAGATGTTTGCACACCTGTGTTCATTGCAGTGTTATTCACAACAGCCAAAAGGTGCAGGCAACCCAAGTGTCCACTGATGGATGGATGAATGGATAGACAAAATAGGATATGAACATACAGTACACACCCTTACATAGGAAGAAAACTGACATGCTACTGTACTGATGAATCTTTAGTACAGTACTGATGTACTTAAGACCTTATGCTAAGGGAAATAAACCAGTCCCAAAAGGACAAGTTTTATGATTACACTTACATGAAGGATCTAGATTGGCCAGATTCACAGAGAGTCAAAGAGTGGTTGCCAAGAGGGCGGTAGGGTAGAAATGGGGAGTTAGTGTTTAACAGGAACGGAGTTTCAGCTGGGGGAGATGAAAAAGTACCAGAGATGCAAAATGAGGATGGGTGCACCACAGTGTGAATGTACTAATGCCACAGCTCTGTGTATCTAAAAATGGTTGAGGGCGCCTGGGTGGCTCAGTCAGTTGCACCAACTCTTGATTTTGGCTCAGATCACGATCTCACTGTTTGTGAGATCAAACCCTGCATCAGGCTCTGCACTGACACCACAGAGCCTGCTTGTGGTTCTCTCTCTCCCTCTGCCCCTCCCCCACTTGTGTGCGTACACGCTCTCTCTCAAAACAAACATGAAAAAAATAATAAAAATGGTTACAATGGGAGATTTTATGGTATGTATAGTTTACCACAATTTTTAGAAAAGGATAATATTGACCAAGTCATGCAAACATCAACATAGAGCCGCTGGCAAACCAAACACTAAGCACATCTCTCATTTCGCCAAAACAGAACACAACTGCCCCTCTGGATTTTTAAGATTTTTAGGCCCCAATAATCTCAGCCAGTAAGAACCCACTGAGAGGAGACTACTAAAATATACCCAAAAGATCAGAGCAAAAACTAAATTCTAATTATTTTAATAGTGCGATTAGTAGTAATGTATAAAACAAGATTTGCTAAAGAATTATGCTTCCTCTTTTTAAGATAATGACAGAACAATAGAAGACACATACTTTACAGCAAATCCTGTGATACAGAAACAAAGTAAGTTGAGGCCGAAGAGGAAGTATTATCCCTAGGAGTTTAAAAAAAAATCTGGGTTCCACACTTCCTCCTCTGCCCCTAGCCTGCCTTATTCAGCCCTCAGTTTCCTCATCAGTCATGCAAATGGCTTGAATAAGATAAACCTCCAATCAAAAATGGCTAAATGGTACCACCCAATTGAAGAATCTCCTTTGTCCAATTCCATGCTTACCAGACAACTTTCTGGTATAATCTGACTACCAAATAACTTTTTTTTTTTTTTAACGTTTATTTACTTTTGAGAGAAAGCACAAGCAAGACAGGGTCAGAGAGCAGAACAGAGGACCCAAAGTGGGCTCTGTGCTGACAGCAGCAGGCCAGATGCAGGCTCAAACACAAACCATGAGATCATGGCCTGAGCCAAAGTTGGACACTCAGCCAACTGGGCCACCCAGGTGCCCCACATTTTTAATTTGAGAGAGAGAGAGGGAGAGAGAGAGCACGCAAGCGAGTGTGCATGTGAGTAGGAGAGGGGCAGAGAAGGGCAGAAAAAGAGAAAGAGATAAAATCTTAAGCAGACTCCATGCTTAGCATGGAGCCCAATGCAGGGCCTGACCCAGGAATTGTGACCTGAGCCAAAATCAAGAGTCAGACACTCAACCAAGTGAACCACCCAGTTGCCCCCACAAATAACTTTTCAACAGGAAAAAAAGTGTCAGCATTCCAGGCTCCTCAGAACTGATACTGAATTTCATAAAAAATAAAGTCAATGATTCTAAACAGTGGAAGGAAATTGGTCCAAGTGATAGTGGAAAGGAGAGCCCAGTTTTCCTAATTCAGAACCCAACTATATTCTACATCATCATCATCCATCAACACTGAACCATCCATCAAGGGAAGGCAGTTTTCAAATTATTTGTGACCATGCCACTCAGTTCTTTATTTTTTTTTTTTATTTTTTTTTTCAACGTTTATTTATTTTTGGGACAGAGAGAGACAGAGCATGAACGGGGGAGGGGCAGAGAGAGAGGGAGACACAGAATCGGAAACAGGCTCCAGGCTCTGAGCCATCAGCCCAGAGCCCGACGCGGGGCTCGAACCCACGACCGCGAGATCGTGACCTGGCTGAAGTCGGATGCTTAACCGACTGCGCCACCCAGGTGCCCCGCCACTCAGTTCTTTAAATGTCCATGCCACTCAGTTCTTTAAATCATTCAAGAGGAAAATGATCTCAAATATTCTGAAAATGTCCAAAAATAATTTTAAAATCACACAATTTGAAAATTTGGGAATATGCCCAGGCTTTAAGGTAGTGAATGAAACAAAAGGGAGGGATGGGGCATTTGTGAACTTCACTCTCTTCTGAAAATAACTTCTTTAAATTGGCTTTTGGGACACAATCTTCCTGGCCTTTTTTTGCTAACACCTCCTCTTCCCAAAATTTCCTCCACCCTGCCCCACAAATAAATAAATTATGTAAATAAATTATGTAAATACATATATGTATGTGTGTGTATATCCACATGCACACACATTTATATATCAGTTCAGGCATATCAAAACTCTCCAGAGAAATCCAAATTCTTTTCCATAGCCTAGGAGGCTATAGGTAATCTTGGCAGAACCAATTTTCTCAGACACCTCTTTCCACTGTCCCCTTGCTTCAACCCCTTGTTTAAACACACCATGTGTATCTGACCTCTGCCTTTGTTCTTCCCCCACTTAAAATGATCATCTCCCATTTTTGCGTGGCTCTATCCCTCATTTCATTCAGGTCTCATCAGTTCAAAGATTCCCACAGACAGGTCTTCCCTGATCACTACAATGGCATCCTCCCTCCTTCATTCCCTGTGAATTTTCTCTTTCCAGCACATACTATCAGTGGACATACACCTGTCACATGTATGGTCTGTCTCCCTCTAGAATGTAGGATCCATCAGAACAAGGACTATAGCAGTTTTGTTTCTGTACCCCCACACCTAAGAACAGCACTTAGCATGTAGAAGACCCACTGTATTTGCTGACTGAATAAACCAGTGGGGAATAGAGGGTAAGTTATGGTAATAATGACCAAACTAAACGGGGCGCCTGGGTGGCTCAGTTAAGCGACCGACTTCGGCTCAGGTCATGATCTCAGTCCGTGGGTTCGAGCCCCGTGTCAGGCTTTGTGCTGTCAGTTCACAGCCTGGAGCCTGCTTCAGATTCCGTGTCTCCCTCTCTCTCTGTGCCTCCCCCACTCATGCTCTCTCTCTCTCAAAAAATGAATAAATGCTGGGGCGCCTGGGTGGCTCAGTTGGTTAAGCGTCCAACTTCAGCTCAGGTCATGATCTCGCGGTCCGTGAGTTCAAGCCCCATGTCGGGCTCTGTGCTGACAGCTCAGAGCCTGGAGCCTGTTTCAGATTCTGTGTCTCCCTCTCTCTGACCCTCCCCCGTTCATGCTCTGTCTCTCTCGGTCTCAAAAGTAAATAAATGTTAAAAAAAAATTTTTTTTAATAAAAAAATTTAAAAAAAAGAATAAATGTTAAAAAAAATATTTTTTTAAATAATAATAATGACCAAACTAAATTCCCCCAAATGTGCCCTTCAACTAAATTATAGAAGTGGTCAATCCAACACATCTGTCACACTCTAATGCCAAGTTGCAGTTTGGTCCAAACAAGTAGCTTCAAAATTTGTTGATGTGGATGCTCTACCATGTCACATACTGACTAAGTGCTGGCAATAGTGAGGGGGTTTTCCTCCGTCCCTGCCTTCAAAGATCTCCTGGTCTCACACAAAAGCTATGGATAATTATAATAAGTGTTGTGAACATAGGTGAGGGCAGGAACAACCACCGTGGGAGGCCAGAAACCGCCCAAAGTGAGTGTGCCACATATTCTGTGCACAAGTCCACACAGCCCATAGGAAACAGGGACAAGCAATTACTCCCACTCTTACCATGCAACCAACCAGAGGACTCCACTGCTTTTTCTAACTGCCAGGCAATCTCTTCCCATGTTGGCATTCTTCCCTTGACAACTGCTTCAATATTTTTCACAAATCCAGCTGGAATCGTTAACTGACGTGCATGCATACACACAGAAGTTTCATGAAACTTTCTGTTCTCAGGTAATCAAACACTACAGCCTTTGGCTTAAGATGCATTTCCATCTCTGGTCCCATATGCCCCATCATGGGTTGTTCCAAGCACTGATCAAACCTCAGGACAAGGGATCTGCCTCAAAATATCCCACCCGCCAAAGCTTCAAGTAGCTTTTAGCACACAATGTTCCCAACCCAACAGGTTTTTATTGCTTGTTTACAAAGTTAACAAACCCTAACCTACAGCTTCTTATATAGCAAGTGGAATCAACAGCTGCTAATTTGGGATTTTTGTTTCTCCTAGATTTGATTTGGTTTAACTTCTTTGCTGAGTTTAAGAAATATCTGAAAAGATTTGCACATATAAAGTACTCTGCAACCTCAATCACTCCTTATGGTAACACAAACCTTTCAAAAGGTGTCCTCCTTCCCCCAGGAACTAATTTTGGCTATTTCTGTTCAGCGAGAGAAAAGGACATTTGCTAGAAAGAGAACAGCTGTATGGTCCCAGTAAATATTTACTCTATAAATTGAACTTCTGTTTATCTGTGTAATCCAGGTTATTCTCTCCTTATTTCTTTCAAAAGTGAAAGATACCAATGTTAGGAATCTGGGTGTAGTTGGGGGTGGGGGAAGCAAGTGAAGGGATGGAGAAAATAACTGCATATAATCTATCTCTGCCCTGACATGCCCTCCCTGATGCACAAGTCCACATCCTCAGTACTGTCAGTTTTCAGAGTTTTTTGGCTTATCTGATTCCACCATCTCACCAATACAAACCTCTTTCCCAGAATGGAGAAATTACTTAAAATGTAATCTTGGTTTTCTGAAATTTGATTCCTTAGATCAAAACCTGAATCTGAAGTCTTTGTTCAGCAGCATCTTCTTAATGTTGCCATAAATGCAGCTTTTATCTTCCGTTCCAGTCTCATTTTGGAGGAAGTGTTCCACATGGCTTGTGCTGGGGTAAAGGAGCTTCGGGCAGCTACTAAAGCACCCTGGAGTTTACCTCCTGAGTATTGCCACCCCTTTCCCTATCCTGCATGGGTGCCCCCACCCAAAGCTCTGGTGCCTCAAATCCGGTAGCCACACATCCTGTAAGTACTTCCTTAATATGGAGAAGTCTTGGGATTCATTTTACAACTACCCAGTTGGACAAAGCATACCCTTGGAATCAATGTTCTCTCTGGGCTTTCACGTCTATGGCCACCTCAGCCCCAATCACCTGCCTGGTCTTTGACTAACCTCCTACTCTCTTATCCCATTTCTCCTTTTTCTTGTTACTTTGGCGACCCCCTGGTTCCAGCCACATTTAATCTATTTCCCCTGGCCAGCTGGGACTGAGTCATGGCCTCACTGCCACATTCAGCACGTGCTTCCTCAGGACCTGACCACCAGCAGCTGCCTTGCCACGTGGCCCTGGCCACCAACTTCACTGTGTTTCCTGGCTTTCTCTGCCAACCTCTGCCCTCTGCAGTGCCACAGTGATTTAGCAAACTGTAGTAGGAGCCTAGAGCCCCACCTGCAGGGGTGGGAGCACACTCATTCTGTGACAAAGGAAGCCTTATTCTGGCACCTCAAACATGGCAGGACTAATCCCTCAGGCGCCTCTGAGTACACAGCCAGTGGGACCTCTTAGTGGGGGACAGAGGTCGCCATGCCCCTGTCTCTCTAGCAGTAAACAAGGACAGAAAGGAAGGCCCTCCTGGATGAGGATCACTCCATTCTTTATTGACAAATCTGCTTTTAGGGCTCTGGGAAAATCAATGCATAGAATTCCTCAGCCAGTTGAAGGTGATGGCAGTGACCATATCCCTTTAATCATATTCATTTCATTTTTATCAAAAATATTTATCTGTGTATTGCACGGAGATTACAATACACATCAAGTTAAAAAGGCCTATTATACAGAATGCTCCCTCCTAGGAACATGTGATCACAAGCTGAGAGCACGAAGAGAAACTGATGAAAGGAAACCATGTACAAATGATGGACCTGGGAGAAAGACTACTAGGGCTGGAAACCTGATTCCACCACTAATAGTCTGTAAAACCTCACTAAGTGTTTTCACCTCTTTATGCCTCAATCTCCACACCTGTAGAATGGGCCTAACAGAATGTCTCTCATAGGGTTTTGATAATGAAGCAGGTCAATACCCTGGAAAACCACTGAATTAACAGCTAAGAGACCAAACAAAAACTATTGCCAGGCACTGAGAATTAAGAGAAGAGGGTTTTAGACAAGGCTTTGTGTTTTTGAGGCCTCTGGAGTAGATTAAAAATGGTTGCAAAACAAACAAAAAAAAAGTTGCAAATTCTTTGTTATATACGCCTTGGAGAGGTAGAGTCTATTTCTTCACAGCTTTCAATCTGGGCTAAGCATATAGCTGTTTTTGACCAACAGATGCACAGAAATGACTCTGTGCCAGTTTCAATCCTACATTTTAAAAGAACTGCCTGGGAATGCAAGCTGGTGCAGCTACTCTGGAAAACAGTATGGAAGTTCCTCAAAAAACTAAAAATAGAACTACCCTACGACCCAGCAATTGCACTACTAGGCATTTATCCACGGGATACAGGTGTGCTGTTTCGAAGGGACACATGCACCCCCATGTTTATAGCAGCACTATCAACAATAGCCAAAGTATGGAAAGAGCCCAAATGTCCATTGATGGGTGAATGGATAAAGAAAATATGGTGTGTGTATATATATATATGTATATGAATATATATGTGTATATATATATATATCCACACACACACACACACAATGGAGTATGACTCGGCAATCAAAAAGAATGAAATCTTGCCATTTGCAACTATGTGGATGGAACTGAGGGCATTATGCTAAGTGAAATTAGTCAGAGAAAGACAAAAATCATATGACTTCACTCATATGAGGACTTTAAGAGACAAGATAGATGAACATAAGGGAAGGGAAACAAAAATAATATAAAAACAGGGAGGGGGACAAAACAGAAGAGACTCATAAATATGGAGAACAAACAGGGTTGCTGGAGGGGTTGTGGGAGGGGGGATGGGCTAAATGGGTAAGGGGCATTAAGGAATCTACTCCTGAAATCATTGTTGCACTATATGCTAATTTGGATGTAAATTTAAAAACATAATAACATTAAAAAAATAAAATAAAATAAAATAAAATAAAATAAAATAAAATAAAATAAAATAAAATAAAATAAAATAAAAGAACTGCCAGGGGTGCCTGGGTGGCTCAGTCGGCTGAGCATCCGTCCAACTTCGCTCAGGTCATGATCTCACAGCTCTTGAGTTTGAGCCTTGCATCGGGCTCTGTGCTGACAGCTCAGAGCCTGGAGCCTGCTTCAGATTCTGTGTCTCCCTCTCTCTCTGCCCCTAACTGACTTGCATTCTGTCTCTGTGTCTCTCAAAAATAAATAAACACTAAAAAAATTAAAAAAAAAAAAAAAAAAGAACTGCCAGCCTCCACCTCTCCTCTTGGAACCCAGCTGCCATGTTGAGAGGAAACTCAAACAGTATAGGGGTACACCCACATAGAAGAGAGGAAGAGAATAGGGGTGATCTCCCATCCACAGCCAGCACCAGTTTGCCAGCCATGTGATTAAGCCATCTTGGAAGTGGATCGTCTGGGTCCAGTCAGACACAAGCCTTCCCTCCATGAGCTGTTCCCAAAATTGCAAAATCATGCACAAATAAGATTTTTTTAAAGTCTCTTAATTTGGGGGCAGTTTGTTACACAGCCATATATAGTCACACACACACACAGACACAAGCCTCAGACCAAGCACTTAAAGCAGTTCCTCAAATTCCATATGTATAAAAAGGGAAAGGGAGGGGCCCCTGGGTGGCTCAGTCAGTTAAGTGACCAACATTGGCTCAGGTCACAATCTAATGGTTTGAAAGTTGGAGCCCCGCATAGGGCTCTCTGCTGTCAATGCAGAGCCCACTTTGGATCCTGTCAGCCTCTCTCTCTGCCCCTACCCCACTCACGCTCTCACAAGCTCTTGCTCTCAAAAATAAATTAAAACAGGGGCGCCTGGGTGGCGCAGTCGGTTAAGCGTCCGACTTCAGCCAGGTCACGATCTCGCGGTCCGTGAGTTCGAGCCCCGCGTCGGGCTCTGGGCTGATGGCTCGGAGCCTGGAGCCTGTTTCCGATTCTGTGTCTCCCTCTCTCTCTGCCCCTCCCCCGTTCATGCTCTGTCTCTCTCTGTCCCAAAAATAAATAAACGTCGAAAAAAAATTTAAAAAAATAAATAAATTAATTAATTAAAACAAAACAAAAACAACTATTTGCAACTAAGTGGATGGAACTGGAGGGTATTATGCTAAGCAAAATTAGTCAGAGAAGGACAAATATCATAGGACTCCATTCATGAGGACTTTAAGAGACAAGACAGATGAACATAAGGGAAGGGAAACAAAAATAATATAAAAACAGGGAGGGGGGAAAACAGAAGAGACTCTTAAATATGGAGAACAAACAGGGTTACTTGAGGGGTTGTGGGAGGGGCGATGGGCTAAATGGATAAGGGGCATTAAGGAATCTACTCCTGAAATCATTGTTGCACTATATGCTAACTAATTTGGATGTAATTTTTTTTTTAAGTTTAAATTAAAAAAAAAATGGAAAGGGAGAGGCAAGGTGTTCATTCATTCAAATGTGTGTAGAACACCTACTACGTGCCAGACTCTATAACAGGTCTTCACACTGTTCTTCTGGTGCTGATGGTCTATGGCTGGGAGAGACATTAAACAACTTGTTACAGCGAAGTTGATTCTATAAAGACAAAGGAGTATAAAGGGGTATGGGAATACTATACAGGCCCCTCCAACTCTGATATTTTATAACTGGCTGACGAAACCTACATCTATCTGTTAGATGGCCCCTGAGAGACAGTCATACAGGATTATCCATGTAGAGAACAACTTTCTCCTATACAAATCCACTTCTTAGAGTATCAACGAAGATGTGGAGTTTCCATAGCTACCCAACAAGTAAATAGTGAAAGCACACGAAGAGTTGCCTCTATAGACTATGTTCTGGAGTGGAATCATGTCATGAAAGCAGCTTTGAATAAAGGGATAAGGAAAGAGTAAGGGAAGTAGGATTTCCAGGGGCAACTAAGGTAAACATTGTTTAATGTTTAAAAGGCAAAAAATACGTAAGTTGATTGCTTCAGACAAATTATTCTTGAGTATTTTTTTTTTATTCCCCAGGGGTTTTCATGATCACCAGGAAAGAACCCTTAAAGATAAATTTTTATTTTGCTGCATAAATAGCTTTCTACCAGACAAGCAGATCCAGCAGACAGCTCTCCTGTAAAGATTTAGTGAATTCAAATCATACCTTGCAAATACTGTGCCTTGAGACCTCCTTCTCCCCAAATCTGAACTATTCTAAGAACTAGGAAACGCGACCGTGGTAATGCAGCAATGTCAAACTATATACAGGTCCCACAAGTTTCATCAAGACAAACATAACTGAGTGCAAACCAAAAAACCATGGCGAGGGGGAAGAATTAAGAGCCTTCCCTTGACGAGATTTGGGAGAATTTAATCCAGTGCTGCTGACCGTGTACTTGATTTTCTAAGGACTCTTGATTTGGCTGGTGTTGAAGTCCTTCCTTTTAACCTCACATTAGAAAAAGAAAAACATCCTTTGATTCTTTGATAGGGTCAGCTAAGAGCCAAGAAAAGAGAACAGCCAATTCCTGCCGCTCAGATTTTCCTTTTGCATTACTGTGGTTAATGCTAAGGATTAGTTTGCTCTAGTTAAAGTGTTCAGACTTGATATAAGCCATCTGTGGTCATGGATAAACACAAATGTTTTGAATGCCCACAGGTAGGGGTAATTTCACTATCTCCTAGAATCATCTCACAGGATCTTAAACAGCTATTGTTCCAGCTAAAGACACAAAAGGAACATATTCATGAATTTCCTGTTTTTCGACCTTAAAAGTTCTTACACATGCAAAACACCTCACGCCCAACACCCAGCTCTAGGTCAAGTAGCCCTCACACCCAAATCCCTCCTGCCTCTCTTGTATCCGAGCATTCCTGGAGTAATTGTAGGCAGAGGTCAGCACCTCAGCAGCTGACCAAAGCTCGCTGCTCTCACAGAAGGGACCAGCAGATTATAGCTGGAAAACTGATGCAAGTCACTCCCCTTGTTGAAGATGTGATAGAGTCCATGCCAATATTACTGCCAAAGGGTCAGCGATTCCTGGGCCCACAGGGCCCCTGTACAAGGGGTCAGCTCACAAGTCCACGCCGAGAGAGGCCTCTTGTTTCTGACCCCCAGCATCCTGGGCTCTTTCAGGGTTTTTCCTGCCCCTGAAATGCCTGGTGAACAACAGGCTGAATCTGACCCCACGGTGACCTCCAGACAGCCTAGAGGCTCCTGGGCAATAAAGACGTGGTACTAAAGGGGTCCCTGAGGGGATTTTATTAGCTCTGCTTCCAGGTGAGGAGGAGGAACCAACCATCAACAGGGGCTGGCAACTTTGCCGCCCAAGACGTTAAAGCAAAGCTAGCATTTAACAGAAAAATTACGTGAAAAGAAAAAACAAACGCTCCTTTACACCAGAGACCTAGTTGTGAGAAATACAAATGAATTGTATTCAGAAATAGAGGTATTATAAAAAAGGTCAGGGGGGTGGGGGGGTGATGAGCATTGAGGAGGGCACCTGTTGGGATGAGTACTGGGGGTTGTATGGAAACCAATTTGACAATAAATTTCGTATTACAAAAAAAAAAAAAAAAAAGTCAATCCTCCAACTATTGCCCGTGATAAACTGACCTGACATTTAGGGTCCACAACTATGACCCGCACATACCCCCTTGCCTTACAAATTCTCTTACACATACCCTAATTGAAAACATGTCCAAAAACTAAAAAGTAACTACCCTTACTGTCTATGGCAACTACCAGATCTGCAGGGAAACTGGGACAAGGGGAGATAGAGGGGCAACTAAATCACTGAACCTAGAAAGAAGACCCCAGAGAAGTTAAGAAATGATCAGCAGATTTTCTCTCCCTTTTCTCAGTGTCTGCTCAAGGATATGATTGGGCAGAAGCTTATTTCCTCAGGGACAAAACGGTGTTCCATAATGCTCAAGTATTACCACTCCAACTAACGCGGGGGGCCACGAAGCACCCTCCACCCTTCCCTTTGGCCACAAGTTTTCTAAGGAGTATATCGGAGTGGATACAAGTAGGCAAGGAACCCCCCTAACTCTGGGTTAAACTAATGCCCTCCCCTGATCACCCCAACACCAGGAAAGTCCGTTAGGACCTCCTCTCTCTCTCTAGCCAGTATCCTAGCCACCTTCATCCTAAACCTGGAATTCATTCTGAAAACAAAAGGTAACAACAACACACTTCAGGTAAGGAGAATTAATGCTGCCACAAAGAAATAATGTGAAAGACCAGGGAAAGACTTTCTGCAGGACAAACACCTTTTTTGATTTTTAAGTGACCTTACAAGGTAAGTCACAGGTTTCTCCTTAAATAGGGTTTCTCCTGGGTCCTTGGTCCTAGCAGGGCCCTAGGTTCTATTTTTGATGTGAACTTCTCCCTGCCTGTAAAATTGGCAAAAATCACTTAGGTCTTCCTGCCTCTTTCCTTAACCTCTTGTTTTCAAGTTACGTCCTCCCCCTCTTAGCATCTCCTCACCTTGTAAACCACAAGAGTATCCACCAGGATTAGGAAATGCCTCTACCTCATTCACCAACACCTCCAAATGCTACTCTAAACCCTAGCAGGGACAACACACAGAGCACACAGAGCACCAGGCAAGGGCCCAGGGCATTCACTGCTGGATACCAGCTGCAGACCCACTCAGGTTTCCCTGGTCTATGCCGCCCCCCCCCCCCCCCCGCTTCCCCATCTCCAGCCCTCTCCCCACAGCCAGGGCTGCATCCTTTCATTTTTCCTTCATCCTCGGTAATCTGACATCACCTCTGTCTGCCTTCCGGCTGTTTTTACACTGGTCTCCTTTTCTTCCCCTTTCCTCTCTTCAGCCATACTCAAGAAGCACAGACTATTTATTCTACTTTTGCCCCATAAATAGCTCAGTGATGATGTTAAGGAGGAAAACCTACAGCCACCAAGACTCCTGCTGCAGACATCGGTCACACAGAATCCTCCTCTCCTCTCTTTTGAGCATCCACTCAAAAGAATACTTTTCAGGTATTCAAAGCGGGGGGGGGGGCGCTCAGGGGCATGGGGGGGGAAGAGGGGTTGTGCCCGAGGCATCCCTAAAGTCATCAAAAAAAAGGTGGCTTTGAGCATCTCACCGCTGACATATTTGCATACCGTTTGATGTAGCTTTAATTTCAAAGACAGTCTCAAACACTCAAGTGGGTATGTTACAGTGAGAGCCAGGAATTGCAAATGCGCTTGCCTCAAAGACTCAGGAGTCCAGTCCAGGGCAGGAAATAAAGTTCTAAGCGGCTTTGATGTGCTTCCTCCCCACTTCCCTCCCCAGTGTGGGTCATTCATCTCCGCCGACGAGAGACCACCTTGCCCGAACTTAACCAAACGCATTACACGTGGGAGCCAAGTGGTAGATTTAACAATCCAATGAGCTCCGCAGCCCCACCAAATTAGTTACCAACGGCTTCGGCTCAGCTTGGGATCCCCGACTGCTAAGAAAAGGAATGTTGAGCCTAAACTGGAGGAACCGGGGTAGGAAGGGACGGAGGACCCAGATCCGCGGAGAGCAGAAGGTCTTGGCGGCGCGGTGAGAGCTTGTTTCTTTTTTGAGCCACTGATTTCAGACTGAAATATCAAGCCAGTTCAGGTCATTTCCTGAGTAGCACTACAAGTTAAAACAAGATCCAAAAAATCTATTAATCTTTAATTGCGCTGCCTCCCGCCTGGGAGCACGAGGTGGGTAGGGCGCAGGGGTGTAGGGCTGGGGGCGATCGGGAGGGACCGGCCGTTTGTCGGAAATCAAATGCCTGAGAAGCCAGAGCTCGCGACCTCAGCTGTTCCTTACCTCACTCAGTTCCGCCGAGGAGTCGTTTCCATATTTCATGGCAACTCCAGAATTCATGACTGCACTTTTCAGAGCCGAGCTCCTCCTCCTCCTCCAGGTCTCGGAGCTTCTGAGTTGGGCTTACCAGGTTCGATAGCCACCGCTTGGTCCCTTCTGGCACATTTTAGTCTAGACAGCCATTTTCAACCAAGACAGTGGGGAAGCCCCAAGGAAGGATGCAAGCTCTCCTGGAAGGCACAGAGCCGGCTGGCGTTTCACGGACGAGCCATTGCTGCAGGAGGCTCGGCGGTGTGGCGCGCTCGCAGCTGCTGCAGCGGCCGAGCCGGCGCGGGGACCCGCCCGCGCGCTCCCACCGCTGGGTCCCGGGGAACTGCCACCCTCTGAGCCGCCGAGCCGCTCCTACGGGGCCTCGCCGCCCCCCATTACCAGGCTGGAGGGCACCTCCCAGTAGGATCCGGCACCCCGGAGGGCTTCAGCGAGCTCCCGAAGAAACCAGGGCGGCGGGGAGAGCGAGACCCGCACCTCGGGCTCCAGGGAGGGAAAGAAAGCTACAGAAAGCCGGAGCGGGGCTGCACTTCACGCTGAAGTTTCCCTTTTGAATCGTCTGGAGTTGTAAGTGGTTTCTGATTGAACACAGCTGTCTAGCTGCTCGGTGCGCGGAGAAGGCGGGGCCAGAAAGAGAAAAGGGGCGGGGGGGGGGGAGGAGGCCGAGTAGAGGGGACCTTGCCGGGAGAGCAGGCATCCTTCCAGCTCTCTGCGATAGTAATTACAGGACCCAAGTCCAGGAGGAAGAGAAGAAACAGAAAAGGCCACCTGAGTGTGCAGAATTTTTTTTTTCAAAATTCCTCCTAGAAGCCCCTTTCCATGATCTAATAAGGTCAAGACAAATCTGACCACTTGTACATCAGGCAGCGCTGTGCACTTCTCATGGCACATTAAGATTTTACAAGAGTGTAGGACGGTCATTTTCCCCTGATCTGTCTAAAGTCAACACCGAGGGTGTAAATTCACTGTGAAACTCCCTCTCTGTCGCTGGGGCAGATTACATTTTCTGCATGTCGATAATAAAGATGAAGATGCCCCATTCCTTGAGAGGTATAAAATAGGCTTAAATTTTCCATCCTCCCCAACGCTAGACTGTCCTTTTAAATGTTACATTCTCCATCCTCTTCAACCCCCATACCCTCTTTAAAAATCTCACTGCTCATCTGAGCAGAGCTAGGTCCGTATTTCTGGGGTTTGGAGTATGAATCAGAAAAGATTCAATGGACTGTTATATCCAGTAGACTGGTGGAATCAGAACTCCCCTCAGTTTTGAGTTTCCCTGAAGTAAAAGCATCCCTGTGTAGGGAGGTGACAGGGAAGGGATTTTTCTCCCCTTAAAGGTTAAAGTCCCTCTGAACTTGAAATACACTGAAAAAATGTTCTGATCCTTCCAACAGTAGGTCTGCAGGATTGCTTAAGAGGCCGCATCAGTCTCTTTCTACACAATGGGAACAAAATGTCTCCAACTCCAGTGACAGACTTGGCATTTCCTAGAGCCTTCTATGAAAAAGCCATTGTATTGTTAATTTCCAAGGTCTTTTTTTTTTTTTTTTCAACTCAAATAGGATGTTTATTTTGCTCTTTAAGAAGGAGCAAAGAGCTTGACCATTTGCATTTATCTTCTTACCCAGCTGCCTTCCTGGTGGGTTCATTCATTGCCTGATAGAGGCACTATTGGGATAAAAAAAAGTTTGCTGCTTTGGGGGAGCACTGGGTCCCAAGTTTCGGGGCACTGCCAGACTAGAGCACATTGGGAGAAGCTCTTCTGCATGGGGAGAGGCTAGGAAGCCACATTTATTTTTCTTATTTACTCATTAAAACCTATTGAGAACTGGGGCCCCTGGCTGACTCAGTCAGTGGAGCATGTAACTCTTGATCTCCAGGTTGTAAGTTCAAGCCCTGTGTTGGGTGTAGACATTACTTAAAAATAAAATATTTAAAAATCATTAAAAAAAAAAAAAACCCTGTTGAGAACTGAATGTGTGTTTGAAGATGGAGATGGTGGTGAAAGACTATAAAAATATAAAGGAGACTCAAACACTAGCCCTGCCCATAAGGTGTTTATAGTGTCATAAAACATAAAGAACATAACAGTTCTGGATAGAAAATGAAACTTACCATGAAAGCAACACAAATGAAGATCTAGTGCAGTTCAGGGGAGGAAATAGGATTTTGGCTGGACTGAGTTGGAGGAGAACTGTGAAGGAATCTTAGGAGAGGCAGCATGTGAGTTGATCTCTGGAGGGCGGAGTCCAGCAAAGATGGGGAGTAAGGTGAAGGTACCCCAGACAGAGGGACCATGTGAAAGAAAATATGGATGGAGGATGGAATGTGCCGGGCGTGTGACGGGAATGGCAGGTGTTCCATTTTGGAGTGGAACCTGGATTAGGTAAGTGAGTTACAGCCAGATCATGAACAGTTTTGAGTGACAGGCTAAAGGAATGGGACTATGATAGGCAATGGAGATCCACTAAGGGTTTCTGAGCACAGAAATAATAGGATCAGAGCTTTGCTTTGAGACATTCCAGTGGATTTGTACCACACTCGTGAGCAACTCACATGAATTCAAATAGACTAGTGTTGAGTGTGATTCTGGTGTTTAAAGAAACATATTTTTCATACTAGATGGCCCCTAAAACCAAGCAGATGACTTCATCTGGTGTTCAACCAAAAGAAAATGATCTGTTCCAAGACTGAAGGAAAAATTGGCAGTGTTGAACTTATTAAGAAGCAGTATGACTGCAGATTCTACTTTATGGACAATATAAGGCATTTTCAAGAGGAAAGTTGAATATATGGAATATACTTCTTAAATAGTGACTTGAATACTTAACCACCACAGAAGATGCAACTCCATGACAATCTGGCAACAGAGAATGTAAGTTGAAAGTGGGACCTGAACATGCCAATGAGACTATCCCAGTAGGTCCAGGAAGAGGCTACAAAGGCCTGAATTAAGTTGGAGCAATGGAAATCGATGGGAGGGGACAGATGGAAGAGATTCTATAGGAAGAGAGTAGACAGGGGCACCTGGGTGGCTCAGTCAGTTGAGCATCCAACTCTTGATTTCAGCTCAGGTCATGATCCCACAGTCATGGGATCGAGCCCCACATCAGGCTCCATGCTGATCATGTGGAGCCTGCTTCGGATTCTCTCTGTCCCCACCCCCCCAACCCCCCCCCCCGTCTCTGCCCATCCCCTGCTCATGCACACTTGCACATGCATTTACACGTGCTCTCTCTCAAAATAAATGAAACTTAAAACAAAAATTTTTTAAAGACTCTCTCTCTTCCTCCCTCTACCCATCTCCCTTGCTCTATTCTCACTCTCTCTAAAAATAAAACAGGGGCGCCTGGGTGGCTCAGTCGGTTAAGCGTCCGACTTCGGCTCAGGTCATGATCTCACGGTCTGTGAGTTCGAGCCCCGCGTCAGGCTCTGTGCTGACAGCTCAGAGCCTGGAGCCTGTTTCAGATTCTGTGTCTCCCTCTCTCTCTGCCCCTCCCCTGTTCACGCTCTGTCTCTCTCTGTCTCAAAAATAAATAAACGTTAAAAAAAAATTTTTTTTTTTAAATAAAACAAATAGGCGTGTCTTTCCTGACAGCTCAGAGCCTGGAGCCTGTTTCGGATTCTGTCTCCCTCTCTCTCTGCCCCTCCCTCCCTCATGTTCTGTCTCCCTGTCTCTCAAAATTAAATAAACATTAAAAAATTTTTAATTAGGTAAATAAATAAATAAGGAAGAAAGTAGACAGAGACTGTGGTGGAAGGAGGAGAACTTAAATGTGACTTGTAGATCTACAATGTGGCTGAGTGTGGTTTCAGGCAATGTCCTCAACAAAAATAGGGATTCCAAAGAAGGAATAGGTTAGGGAGGAAACTATGTTTGAGATATCATAAGTTTGAAGTGACAACTGGATATTCAAGGGGAGCTGTTCAGCCAGAAGCTTGCAGGGGAGCTACAGGGATAAATCAGGGTTGAGATGGAGATGAAGGTTTGGGGTTACCCCTATAAAAACAATAAATAAAACCATGAAATCAAGTAAGGTTGCCAAGGAAGAAAAGACAGGGAAGAGAGGTCTGAGGACATTATCTTAAGGAAGGTCTTTTCATGGAAGGTAAAAAAAAAAAAAACAAGAGGAACCGGCAGGGAAGGCCAGTTAGCAGAACTAGGGAGATAACCAGGAACTCTGGTCTGGGAGTCTAAGGGAGATGTTGTCAAGGCAAGAGGGCAGCATCTATATTATAAGCTACAGAGAGAGCAGAAGCCTGAAAACTGATAAAGGAGCACTTCAAAGACATTAATGTCCATCGAAGAGAAATTTCTACAAAGCTAAGGAGACGGAATGCAGATTACCAGAGCGAATGAAAAGGACCTGTGATGAGTAACCGTGTACTACTCTTTCCGTAAATTTGATGCTGACAGGAACTCGGCAGATGGCATAATTTCTTAGAGTAGGTAAGCAGTACTGAGTAGAGGATAGGAGGGGCATATGTGAAGTCTGGAGATACAGAGAGAGAAGGCAGATGGACCAAAATTCCTGAGAAGGGAGGGAAGGACAGAGCCAAGGACCATGAGATTAGCTTTGGATAGGCTTGGGGAGGCAGAGGATTCTGATGCTTCTTCCCAGGAGAGCAGTAAGGGTTGAGAGAGCTGGAGACTTTACAGACTAGTAGCGAGAAGACTTCAGACATACATACTAACTAATAGCACTTATTGAAGAGCCATCCAACTTCCCTCTGTGTGATTGTGGAGGGGGTAATGAAGACTAATAACTTGTAATTAAATTTTACTTTAAGGAAAGGAAGACCTGTCGATGCAAGAATAGAATAGTCGTGACCTTGACCTCTGAAATTGTTCAAGAACGGGGGAAGGCTGGGGGAACACACTGAAAGTCATTCAAATGTGGAGAACGGTTTCATGCAATGAGCTTTTCCCAATCTAAGATTCCATGAAATGAAGTGTTTTTGTGTTTTGTTTTGTTTTTTGCTATCATTTAAACATTTTGTTATTTTTCTTAACCTGTTAGTCTAGTCAGAAATCAAGCTGGGAATCTCTACCATCAAGAAAGCTAAAGATAAGTGCTGTACACAAGATGTTAACTGGGTCAACATCCTAAGTACCTGAGAAATGCAAGGAGCAGCCCAGCATGTCATCTCAGCACACCGGAGGGGAATAAAGCCCCAAATGCATTTCCAGTATAATAAGAGAAAGGTCTCAAGGTTAGCACTTACCATAGTTTACCAAGTATATAACTGAATGCCTACAAATCCTTCCACATTGTGGCCGCCTCAACATGATACCTCTAGAAGAGCTTCTCCAAGTTCTGCTTCAGCAGAGTCGGCTCCAGTCAGAGGTGTGGGTAGGAGGTGGCAGAGGTGTTTATCAGCATCAGAGAGCAGGGCTGGGAGGAGCAGGAAAACCTGCTTTCTAATGGGGCAAGACCCTGAGTTCCCTTCCTTCCTGGGCCTTGTCTTCCCTAAAGGCTAATCTCTTCCCATCTGGTCTCTGGGACAAGAGGCAGCCACAGCCCTGGGAAAGTTTCTGGGAAAGCAGAGGTTGCCGTTTGCAGGAGTGGATGGGACTGTGTGCTGATCACACACTGTAGCCATACTGGCTTTCTGCTGTTGGGGGCAGTCTGACCCCTCTATGTATGGCTGCTGACCTTGGTGAGTTTCTATACAGTAGGGATAATATTCTGGGTCTTGTCTGTACTCTCTACTGGTAATGAATATCAGATTAATCAAAGAAACCTTAGGCAAAAATCTTGAACCTCCAGCATTAAGGAAATTGACTGAAACTTTGGGGCTGGCTAACCTGAGCCCTCTGTCTCTACCCCCTGGGTATCCAAACCACCCTTGCTTGCATAGCAGTCCTCTGTGCTGGGTCAGGCTTGTCCTCCTCCAGCCCACACAAGAACCCAAACTCCAAAACTGTCCCATGCCCCCTTGAGTCTCTCAACCCAAACACAACAGTTGATACCTCAGATTTTAAGAAGAAAGCAGCAGTTAAGCTAATTCACACAAAGGTGAAAAATACCTCCTAATCTTCTCAACCAAGCCCAAAGCATTTGCATTGGAGAAAGAGAATGCTTTTTAATGATGCTAAAAGGTGGGATTTCTTGAAGAAGAAAGTTACTTTTCAGGGGAAAGGGAGATTTCAGATCTGTGGGGATCCAGGAAGTCCCAAACCCCTAATTCCTTGAGGGTCATAAAAGTCAAACTATACACTCAAAAGAATTTCCTGCCCTAAATCTTTAAGCCTACCCCACTGTCCCACCCCCATGAGTCCAGAAATGCTCTCCATAACCCAACTCCTATGGCCCCCCTGCTCAATCACCAAGCCAGCTTTTCTCTCAGACACTGGGCCAGGCGTGAGTCCCAGGTTGGGAACCTCCAGACAGCTTTGATGGCCTGTCCCATCACAGACCTCACTTGCTCCAGGTGCCACAACATAAAGAATTCAGAGAGCATTGCACTGGACAGTCTTTGTCTTGGTCTCCGTGCCCTCAGAGAACAACATTAAAAAACTGGAAGAAATCCTATAATCACCTAGCTCCGCCCTGCATCCCACTTACCTAGATGACGATATGCAGAGTCAGCAAGTTTGTGGTGTTCATTCAAAAAAAGAAAAACATCCACTGTGTGCCAGACATGGTGCTATGCCTTGGGATTTAGCAGTATATGGGGCAGAAAAAAATCCTTGCTTGGTGGAAAATGATTAATAAACAAAGAATACAGCTTGTGATGGGTGTTATCAAGGAATTAAACAGGAGCTGTGATGATGGAGAGCAGGCCCGTTAAATGAAGCAATCAGAGATGGTCTCAATGAGGAGATGACATTTCAGCATGAAGGTCAAGAAGGAACCAACTAGGCAGAAAGTGGGAGAAGACCAAGCAGTGGGAGCAGCAAGCGCAAAAATTCAGGGGCAAGAAAGGACTTGACTTTTCCAATAAATTTCAATAAACTTCAAGTCTGTTATTTAATTTTAAATATTGAGAAAAAGTAGTGTTAAGGAACATGATGAAAAAGATGATGGAGGAAACAGACCATGCAGAGTATGTGTAGGCCATAGATTTCATTCTGTGTACATGAAGATGCCACAGGAAGACTAAGTGGGGCAGAGACATGTTCCAATTTACATTTTTAAAAGGTAAATCTATTCCTATACAAACTTTACCACTGGGCAACCTAAAAAATAGACAAAAGAAAGTTCTTGCTTTATAGAAGTATTCCTTTTTTTAATGTTTTACTTATTTTGAGAGAGAGAGAGAGAAAGAATGTGTTTGCACACGTGATTGGGGTAGAGGGCAGAGAGACAAGAGAGAGAATCCCAAGCAGGCTCCATACTGTCAGAGCAGAGCCGAACATGGGGCTCGATCCCACGACCCTGGGATTATGACCTGAGCTGAAATCAAGAGTCGGACCCTTAGTCGACTAAGCCACCCAGGCGTCCCCTAGAAGTATTCCTGTGAATAAGTGAAGAATTGATTGAAATGGAATATCCCTATTTTACAACCACTAAAGAATTGATAGATTTAGGTATAAAGCACATCTACTAACATCACAAAATGACATAACACCACCACACACACAACATCTGATGGAAGAATACACCTATGAAGACATCTCAGCAGTGTTTAACATGAGGAAACATGTTAAATTAACCACAGGGTGCAATCAATGAAATCCAGACTCTACAGGACAAACAATCTGGGTTCTTCAAATAAATTGCAAGGGGAAAAAACACAAGTGAACGAGTAAAATATTAATGGAAGGGGAAACCTATAGACATATCAGCCAATTATAATGTGTGGTCCTCATTGGGATCTTGAGTCAAACAACCTGACTGTAAAAAATTAAGATATTTATGAGACATTAAGAATACTTTTCAGATATTTGATGATTTTAAAAGTTACTTTTTAGATGTGTTGATGGTCTTAAGGTTATCCTTAAAAAGAGTTGTTATCTTGTGTAGTTATATATTGAAATATTTAAGTGTGAAATGACACAATGTCTTGGATTTGTGTCAAAATACTAGAGGAAAAAAAAAATACTAGAGGAGACAAGGATATAGGTGGGGTTTTCAGTGAAACAGACTGACATGTCCTTTGGTTTTGGAGATTACTGGTGACCTTGAGAGAAGCAATTTCATTGAATGGTGGAGAGAGATAGAAACTAGATTTGTGTGGACTGAATAGTGACTAGGAAGGGAAATGTTGAGAGAGCACAGGGAGAGAACTTTTGACAAGTTTATTGCCCAAAGTCTCACTATTACTGAACTATCAGATGAGATCTTGAACCAAAATCCTAACTTCTACTTCTGAGCTTTTCTCTCCCTGCACAAGGCTCCTTCAGTCAAGTTATCCTGGAATCCGTTCTTGGCCAGGATTAGAAACTCTGAGTTGTTACCATGGTGGATCTCTCCCTAAACTGGTACTTGAAGTCTGTTTCATCATGCTGGGTCCTCACCTTTTTGTTTATGAAATCAGTCACATTGTTTTTAGACCCAGTGACTTACTGCTGTGAAATAGATGGAATGCAGTAGATAATTTGGTTTGTCTGTGTTTAAAAATCTGCTAAGAAAAGAAATACTTGAAAACTATTTCCAGATTAAATCTCACACATAGAACACACAAACCCAGCCTTTTCCAATGGCAAATGCAACTCAAGAGAAGAAAGCACCCCTGTGGTGTTTGTCTGTCTCTTTAACTGCATTCATGGTCTGCCTCACACCCAGACTAGGCATTCAAATAACCCAGAATCGTTTGGCATAGACACCCCTGACATTATTAGTGGGGAAATCCTAGCTGAGATTCACCGCCTTATGCAAGCATCATGTGATGCTTCAAAAACCTCTTTGCCGTCTGATAAGATATTTTGGAGCCCAATAAGTATCTATGTCATCTTGCCTTAAATATTCAAAGTATCTTTCCAAATCGTTACTCATTTGTTGTCCAAATGTCTTTAAAATATATCAGGTTCTTCATAGAAAGGAAAATATAATCAGTGGAGATTAGGGATTTGGAAATCCAAGGGAGTTTAAAAAGGCTGGGGGGGGGGGAGGGGAGGCTAAATCTTCCCAGGAGTACTTGCATATGGTCAATCTCCTGGAGAGGAAAAGGAAAAAAATATATATTAAATAGATGCATGAAAATAGATGTAGTAAAATTGGAGAGCATGCTGAAATTAAATGAATTCCAAATGCCTGCCACTGTTATTTGTAGGGCTCTTTGGGAGGCTAAAACAGCATTATTCCATTACTTTTAGCTAGAATATGCTACAGGAGTTGCCCAAAAGGAGTAGAGAAATAATTAATCTAATATGCCTCATAGACCTAATGACAAAAGAGGCAATTCACTTGGCATCATACCAAGCTGATGGGTGAAGAAGGAAGATCTCGGGCACAGGCGGGGAAAGTCATTCCCAGACTTTGAGTCCACAAGTGCCAATGGATGGGCTGCTATGGAAGAGATCTCCCACAGGGACAAGCCAAGGCATGAGGAGCAGGCTCCTGCCCATCCCTCCCAGCCCTCCTCAGTTGTTCTGCATGATTTGACACATGAGCTCAAACTCTCCCTTCCAAGCAAATGCTGTGTGATCAGCAACTCTAGCCTTGACCCTTGCTTGTGCTCCAGTTAATGTTTTTTCAGGTAACTACCAGATACTTTCATTAAGTCTTGCCATCACCACCATAAAGCCTGTCTAAAACTGAGCTTGTCATGTTCCACCAAAAACCAGCTTTAATTTCAGCTTGCAAATTTCTGTTAGTGGAATCAGAGTTTCCAGTCTAGAAACATTGGAGTCATTTTCAGCCCCCTCCTCCGTCATCTCCTCTGCCAGTCATTTAGGCCTTTCTCTCTACTTGGTCTCCATTTGTACTGTTAGCAGCATTTTCCAGGCCTTGTCTCTTTATATTTTAGTAACTATAACTTAGCAATATGACTCAACTCCAAATCATTCTGCATATTCTAGCCCAGCTATTTTTCTCCAGAATACAGCTTTCGATCATATCATTGCACAAGTAAATCTTTTTTTTAGATATTTTATATGCTTTGTTGAGATATAATCCACACAACATAAAATTCACTTTTTAATGTGTACATTTCAGTGATTCTCAGTATATTTGCAGAGTTGCACAACCATTACCACTATCTAATGGCTGTGTCAATATTAGACAACAGAAGCAGTTTGGGTCCAGTTGGTAAATAACCATCGACCCAAATCAGAGGGTGCCCACTCCCTAACCAGTCACTGCCCAGGCTACCCCAATTCCTATCTCCAGAAACTCCCAGAACTTTCTATAGTTCAGCTGCTGTCAGACTAACAGCTGGCACAATCAAGGACTCTTGGACCTTCCTCCATTACTGTGGCTACACCCTGGTATCAAGTATTTCGTAAATCACCCCTGGAGAAAAGAGGTATTATTTCTTAAATGAAGACAGAATCAAAGAATGCATTTCTTTATTAAAGGTACGCAGTTACATGGTTCAGTTAAATCATCCTCATACTCGCACAGAATTTCCTTACAGCATGTGAACCCATCTTCCCCAGCGCCTTTACCACTCTCCAAATATGAAACCCTTTTAAGGTTCCATATTCTTTACAATGCCAATCCATCTTTGCTTTCCAGCTCAAGTTCCTTTCTGTTTGTGTCTCATACCCCCAGGATCTTTTTAGGTTTCATATTCCTGAATTAACCAAAATATTTGGCTTATTTTCCCAGTTATTAGGAACAAAGCCATTTGAATGCACCGTCAGCCTCCTCTTGGCCCTTCAGAGTCTGTTTTGTGAAAGTCCGTGGCATATGAGGAAGTGTGCACAGGCCACTATCCAAACTAACAAAAGCTACCCTGTTTTTCCTTCATATCCCAAATTAAGTTTTTGCCCTCTTTCTTCATACAACTCATGTTTAAATCTTTTCATTTGAAATTATTTTTCAAACACCTTCCATTACTGGCAACAAGGATAAAGAGAGAGAAATGTATCTCATGAGAAATAAAAGCTAGCCCCAAGATGCAAACAGCTGTCATTTGGGCGAATTTGGAAATTTGAAGAACAAGAAATGGAAAACAATTTTTTTTTTCCAACGTTTATTTATTTTTGGGACACAGAGAGACAGAGCATGAACGGGGGAGGGGCAGAGAGAGAGGGAGACACAGAATCGGAAACAGGCTCCAGGCTCTGAGCCATCAGCCCAGAGCCTGACGCGGGGCTCGAACTCCCGGACCGCGAGATCGTGACCTGGCTGAAGTCGGACGCTTAACCGACTGCGCCACCCAGGCGCCCCTGGAAAACAATTTTGAACTAATTTCTTTTACTTTTCTTAAGGCAGGAACCTCCTCAAAAGTGAACATTCCTCCAGATTTTTGAGACAACAGTGTCAGATTGATGCCTTTTCAGACATAGCCTTGCCTTCATTCAAGAAATATTTATCAACTACTATGTGCCAAGCATCTTGTTAGGGACTAGGGATGTAATGATGAATAAAAAGAGATACCATCATTGCCTTCCACTGATCCTGGGATCATATTGTGGGAGGACACCAAGATGCCCCCAACCTTCACAACTCCTTGTCAACATGTCCTTGTCTGTAACTTTGCAGTGCCCTCCCACTCTGATTCTGGACTTGTCCGTGTGACTTACTTTGGCCAGTAGAATGAGCCAGAGGTAATGGTGTACCTGTGCTGCCTCAAGAGCCTTTCATGTGTCCTCCTGAACATCTGCCACTAACATGAGAGCGTGCCTGGGCCATTCTAGAGGATGAGAGACACAGGGAGCCGATGCCCCAGTCTTCAATCAGCAGTCCGCCAGCTCATCCTCAGATATATGGGTTAGCCCAGCTTCTCCAACCAAGATCAACAGTTGCCCTGCCAACCTGCAGCTGACCCCAAATACATGAGCCATAAACACTTACTGTTGAGTGCTACTGAGATTTTGTGGTGTTTTATCACACAGCATATGTGGCAACAGATTACTGCTACATTAGTTAACCATAAAAAGGAAACACAAAATTAGAAGCTGCAGTGTGTGCTCTGAAGGGCCGGAGTATAGAAACACGAGAGTACATGAAAGCTACATCTAGCCTACAACAGTGGAGAGGGGAAGGTCAAAGAACACTTCTTTAAGGAAGAGATGTGTGGGCTAAGATCTAAAGGATGTACAGAAGTTAACTAGGTAAAAAACGGGAGAAAGTTATTTAGGTCACTGGAACAGCATGTGCAAAGGCTTTGTAGGGAAGGAATACAGGCAGTGAGTTACTAATAAGAAGGCCAGCAGGGGCGCATAGGTGGCTCAGTGAGTTAAGTGTCTGACTTTGGCTCAGGTGAGTTAGAACCTGGGCTGACAGCTCAGAGCTTGGAGCCTGCTTCAGGTCCTGTGTTTCCCTCTCTCTCTGCCCCTCCCCTGCTCACACTTTGTCTCTCAAAAATAAATAAACATTAAAAAAAATAATTAAAAAAAATAAGGCCAGTGTTGGGGTGCCTGGGTGGCTCAGTCGACTAAGCATCCGACACTTGATTTCAGCTCAGGTCATGATCTCACAGTTTATGGGACTGAGCCCAAGTTGGGCTCTCAGCTAACAGCATCATGCCTGATTGGGATTCTCTCTCTCCCTCCTCTCTGCCTCTCCCCCACTCATTCTCTCTCTTTCTCTCTCTCTCTCAATAATGAAAAATGAAAAAAGCATAGAGAAGGAACATCAGAGTCTGTGAGGGACAAATTACACACTGGAAGAAAAATGGGTTTGAGGAAATTAGAGCTCCTATTCCGGCGTAAGAGTTTTTGTCCTATCTGACCCTGGTGGGTGAGTGTGCAGCTGGGCTGGAGACATAGGAGAAATAGGCAAATAACAGGAATGTCCCAGGGCACCTTCCTCTGTGGAAGTGTGTCTCCTAATCCAGAAGTCACAGGTCGGTATCAGCACTCAGCTATTTTCTTAGGTTCCTGTTGTTTTGGGGTGTTTTTCGTGCATCCTTTAGTGGAAATCATAGTCCGAGAAGATATCTGAATTCAAAATAGATATTGTACGCTCTCTCAAAGCTCCTGGAGAGGCCCATATAAGAATCTGCCATTTTATAGGCAAAATGGTAGAATAAAATCAAAAGGTCATGGGGCTTCACTTTGTCTTTATTGGCCTTTAAAAATGATAGGCAAACAAAAGCTCATTTTTCCAATTACAATATGGTTGGACTTGTGACTCAGGGTTGGAGAACTGTAGCCCTCTGTTTTAGAGATTTTTATGGGGATGCTATTTTCCTGCCAGTCCTGAGGTGTTTGTACTAGAAAGGGGGCACACGAGCACCATTACTGCGGTCTCACCTGAGAGAGGTGTTTTGCTCAACTGTGCACAGCATGCAGCCAATGTGATATGGACCAAGAAAGAGCCTTGCTGGGGCTCCACTGGGCCACAATGTTCATTTCGGCAGGTCAGCTGAGGTTCAGCAGGACCTTCTCATTTCTCATCCAAGGATCTGGATCATTCCGGGCCTTGGACTCTGGCCTCCAATTTGCATACTCTGTTTGCAGATTTAATCTGCCAGGGAGCTTTGTTCTCCTCAAGCAACAAGAAAGGATTTTTTAACGAAATGCATTATAAGCTGTATTTAGTATTCATGTTCTCTGCAAATAAAGTTGGTGATTTTTTACTACTGGATGAGGTTCTTTTAAGGTGAGGATGAGAAGATGTTAAATTATAAATCCCAAATTTAGTGCCGTGCTCTCATGCACATATCCTCATCCCTGCTAGGAAATCCCCAAATTCCTAACAACAGCCACATCAGTGAGCTCTTCTTCAACAGTAGTTCCCAAAGCTCTGTCTCTTTTATTGGTAGAATTTGCATAGTCTCCATATACTGAGCACAGTCATTTATCTAGTGGGGGCTCAACAACTTACAGGTATTAGATTGAACCTGATGGGACTGACAATGTTCATAGAACATAAATGGTAAACAGCATGATTTTTAAACAGTTCAACTTAATACTAAGTTCTGTGGCACAAAGCCAGTTTAGAAAGTCTAGTTTGAATTGTTATGTAAATAATCTTAATAGCATCCAGAGAGGTCAAATGCTCTTCATTTGACCTTTTTTTTTTTTTTTAATGACAGCAAAAGATTGGGATGAATGGATTATTTCTCCTTACAAAGTACCCAGACGCTGCTGGACACAAAGTAGACTCTCAAGAGATGTTTCTTTTAATAAGTAGGAGAATCTACTTCACATTAATCATATTCAGGGGCGCCTGGGTGGCGCAGTCGGTTAAGCGTCCGACTTCAGCCAGGTCACGATCTCGCGGTCCGTGAGTTCGAGCCCCGCGTCGGGCTCTGGGCTGATGGCTCAGAGCCTGGAGCCTGTTTCCGATTCTGTGTCTCCCTCTCTCTCTGCCCCTCCCCCGTTCATGCTCTGTCTCTCTCTGTCCCAAAAATAAATAAACATAGAAAAAAAAAAAAAAAAAAAATTCAAAATTGAAAGACTATACAGATAACTTGAGAATATTGCTTAAAATCCTTTGTATTGCTAACTGAATTAAAATAACTATTACAAATAATAAGAACGAGGGAAAAATAAATTTAAAGGCCACATCTGCTAGCAAAGCCAACTACCTATTCTTGACGGAAATGAATTCTCATAAGAGTTGCATGTTCTCCTAGAGCTCGTTAATATTTCTGTCATGATCCAGTAAGTTCTGGAGTGAGAGAAACTACATTTCACACAGCCCACGTGAGCCCTGGCACATCTAATCTGCAACCTCCACTTTTAATTTACATCTGGAAAATGAATGAATGAGCCACTACAGGGACATTAAAGGCAGGGTCACACAAACACAGTGCATCATCTTCTTACACCTGCTGCCCAGCTCTGCACAAATAAACTCCATTTTATGTGCTGGCTTTGTATCTAAGAGGGGAAACCAAACTGCTCTCCCATCCTGGGGCAGACATACAAAATCCTTCAGCTAACACAACACTCAGCCCAACCCACTGACTTGGTCCTATGTATATCTGTATTTCTAAAACCAAGTTTTCATTTTAATAACATTCCTTTATAACTTAAGCAAAGCAAAATGGAAACAACACTGGAACAGATGCAGAAGTCTAATAAGAACGTCTTCTCGGACAAAGCTATTTTAATGAAAGCGACACTCTGTGCAACCTCCCTGATTCCTCCTCGTGTTCAACCACCCAAATTAGATTCACTTCATTGGCTGTTTTCATCAGGTTTCACAACACTGGGGACTATCCAAAAGAAATAAAAGGTGAGCATTTTCCTTAAAGCAGGATGCTAGGTTTTGAACACAAACATTCACATTAAGTGAAGGAACTTGATTAAGCCCACAATTCAAGATGATGATGAACCGAATGCTGGAACTCAGCTGCCTGACACACTTTAGCATATGAATTAAATTTTCTGTTAGCTAACTCACTTAAAAAACAACAACAACTGTATTTAAACATCTCCCTTCAGGGAACTGGCCATATGTGGAATTAACAGACTCTTGGGTCCACATGGGACTTGGCTTGCAATTTCTGAGTTTGCTGGGAAAGTGAGTTTATTACATTGTATTAAAATGGACACTGGGAGATTTATTTGAGCATATGACACTCTAATAGGGATGTCTACTTAATCAGATGTGCCATCACTCAAATATATACAGGTGTACCGGCAGTTGTTTAATGAGTGATCACACCAAAAAGGGATGTAGATGGCCAGATGCTAAAGAAGGCACTTCAAATAAGGAGGCGAGTGCATGTGGTGATGATAGGGAAAGAGCTGTCATGATGTACGACATGGATCTTCCTAAGTACATTCGCAACTCCGTAGCAAAATGTTTTCCATAAAAACTTCATTCCACAAATAGAATTAAAAAATGGAATCGTAGCATATGGCCATGTAAATTGTACATGCAATCCACATGTCTTCAACAATGCCAGTGCCGATGGGCTCAGGAAGATGCAGACGGGGAAGCGCATACTATGGAGTTGGCGACCTCACAATACCCAGATGTCCCAGAAATTCCAGAGCCATTTTGTGAATATCAAAAGGAAAAACCTGATCAGAATACAATTTCAGCTTTGATCTTTACAGTCTTACAGACTTCAGATGTTACATCGCTTAAATATCATCAGATGCATCAGGAGACTTAAGTGCTTTGTAAATCATACAAGGACAAAAGGGAAGCAAATCAATTATGAAGAGGTGGAGGCCAGATGATTTCCAATTATTGATACCGCACTGTAGGGAGATGGCTCAAGATTGATCTGTGAAGGAAATCAGATATAAATGATGAAGTCCTGAAGAGTTTAGTTAGCTGGGGAGGGACTACGTTTTTAGTACATTCATTTTTTTAAAGCACTAGACTACATACTTTACATAAATGGTAAGTTACTGCCATTTTGAGATGAAGATGACAAAAACTCAAAGATGAAATAATTTCTGCAAAATCACAAAGTTAGTAAGTACCCCAATAGATATGTGAACACAAGTATTTACAAGGCTGTCTTCCATGTATCACCTTTGTAACTTTTGCCATACCATGGACCATCTGTGTTATATTATATTTAATACTTTTCTCTAATCCATAGATTTATATTTTTAAATATTTATTTAAAATAAAAAATTTATGGGGCGCCTGGCTGGCTCATTCAGTAGAGCATGCAATTCCTGATCTCCCGGTCATGAGTTCAACCCCCATGTTGGGTGTAGAGCTTACTTTAAAAATAATAAAATTAAAATTGTATAATACTATTATTGATAGAAAATAATTATCATTTGCAGAAGGCAACTATAAAAATAAATTCTATCTAAACAGTGTTACCCATCCAAAGCTCTGAACCTGGGGCCTGCCTCTTTCTTATAAGGAGGGCTTATAGGGGTGCCTGGGTGGCTCAGTTGGTTAAGTGTCTGCCTTTGGCTCAGGTCATGATCTGGCAGTTCATGAGTTCGAGGCCCACGTCTGGCTCTGTGCTGACAGCTCAGAGCCTGGAGCCTGCTTCAGATTCTGTGTCTCCCTCTCTCTCTACCCTTACCTCTCTCTCTCTCTCTCTCTCTCTCTCTCTCTTAAAAGTAAATAAACATTTAAAAAAAATTTTTAAATAAGGAGGGCTTGCAAAATTAGGGAGGTATTAAAGACCTCCATGCACCAAAATGAGGCTTTTCTCTTGAGATAAACAGAAGGACTGAAAGAGCACTAAAATGAAATTCTATTTTTCTACTGTGGTATATAGTTTTATTTGATGACCGTATGTGCAACATGTGGAGGTACCAACTGGAATTACCCTACCTACTACCTGTGGCATGCTGGCCACACTTTGGGGAATGATGCGTCATTGGATGAGCATTTTTTGCGTTGGAGCGAGGGAAGATAGAAGGGAGTTGATTGCATCTTATCTTTTTCAAATCAAAATTCAACTTGAAATAAACTAATCTCTGCTTCCATATACAATTTGATTAAATTTTTAAAAAATTTTTTATTAAAATTTTTTTCTTTATTTATTTTTGAGAAAGAGAGAGAGACAGAGCACGAGCAGGGGAGGGACAGACAGAGAAGGAGACACAGAATCTGAAACAGTCTCCAGGCTCTGAGCTGTCAGTACAGAGCCTGATGCAGGGCTCGAACTCGGGAACGGTGAGATCATGACCTGAGCTGAAATCGGATACTTAACCGACCGAGCCACCCAGGCACCCCTCAATTAAATTTTATATGTAACAAATCTGAGAACAAACTCAAAATTAAACATAGGGCTGAATTCTTTCAAAATACTGATATTCAACACGCTTCAAGCACATTGGATCTAGGAACTATTGAGTATCCTTTACCATGGTTCCTGGTTAAACTACTGCAGGACATCATGATAAAAGGCATCACCAGGCCCCTCCGTCTTACAAAACTTGGAGAAGACAGGCTAGAAGTTCCTCATACCTTGCCTATTCCAGGGCAAACCTGACTCAAAGAGTGGCCACTTGGGGCCCAAAAGTCATTTCTCAGCATCATTTTGTCCTGACCTTCCCATTTCTTTTCTAAACAGTACAGAATGGCAGCATGGCTATTAAAGTACCAAGATTATCACCATCACCACTTCCATATGTCCAACAGAAGATATCTACATCCTTGTTTCTTAAGTATTTTGTTTCCTAATCTTCTGTAATTTGACTCACTAGCATGTTTAACAAGGCATATAAACTTCTGCAAAAACACAGGGGTGCCTGGGTGCCTCAGTCGGTTAAGCATGTGACTTTGGCTCTTATCTTTGGGTAAGATCTCATGGTTCATGAGTTCGAGCCTAGCATCAGGCTCTCTGCTGTCAGTGTGGAGCCCACTTCAGATCCTCTGTCCTGCTGTCTCTCTGTCCCTCCCATGCTTGTGCACTCTCTCTGTCTCTCTCTGTCTCTCTCTGTCTCTCTCTCTCTCTCTCCTCTCTCTCAAAAACAAACAAACATAAAAAAACCCTCCCACAATATCTTGGCTTTCTGTATTTTTATATGCATGTACTTGTCTTCCCAGAAAAACCCACATTCATAAGTGGACCAAACTTAATATGTAATAATACATATACACATACATACACATAAGCTGTCTTTAAAAAACTGAATGTCAATAGCAGATATGGCAATAGATCCTAAGTGAGAAATACATTGAAAATGAAAGAAATGCAAATTCAGAATCATGTCAGGAAACAGATTTTCCAATGGTGATAAAATTGTACACGAGACAAGACTATTTAAGAAAATGCACCAGAGTCACTGCAAAGAAAAAAAAGAAAAAGAAAAAGAAAAAAAATTAAATGTCTGGGAGGAACAGAGTATTTACTGGCAAAGAAGCCTGATAACCTATAAGCCTCTACTCGGTCCAAATATTTATATTTCTGGAGAAATACATGTTTATTTTAGCATTAGGAAAGCATACTGCGTACATCTTAAACTTTCCACTAGTCAGTAACTAGTTTGATTATTAACAGAGTTCCCTGACCAAACTATTGCTTCAAAAAAGGTAGTTCCCTCACAGATTACACCCTTCTCTTTGCAGTCCAAGGCTGGGCCCAGTCACTGGCATGCGGTTATTGCTGAATGAAACCTCAGTGGGCAAATCAGTATATGGATGAGATCTCACTCTTAAATATAATTTGGCCAGACTTTGAAAACGTGACAGGAAGCTTGACGTGAACGTCAGTCCTTTTGCTTCTCTGTGGGGTGTGAATATGGCACTAATGACACTTTCTCAAATATTTTTGATGTAATATCCTGTACTTTCATAGTTGACACAATTATATAAACAGCTTTAGGAAATTCAACTGCTCTCATTTTCTAAAGCTAAATTTTTATTTAAGAGAAAAAGTACAGGGGCGCCTGGCTGGCTCAGTCAGCAGAAGCATGCAACTTTTGATCTCAGGGTTGTGAGTTTAGGCCCCACATTGGGCATAAAGCTCACGTAATAAAACACACACACACACACACACACACACACACACACACACACACAGACATGAAACAATATTTGATTGTACACTTGTGGCTCAGTGGTCATTTTGCTCTGTTTTCATGAAAAACCCTCAGAGCAACTGAAACTGCAAAATATAAAGGAAAGAAAATAAGAATGATAAGCAATTCTCATTTCTACTGAAATCTGAAAATACAGAATGTCTATTTTTAATCTGAAGTCTAGACACTAAACTAGAATATGTCTTTTCATAGCCGAGTTCTAAAAACCAATGTTTCTTTCTAAAATAAAGCAAATATGAAATTTTTTCCAAAAAAAAATATGGAAAAGAATTATTCTCAGGGTCACATAATTTTAATAACTTTGACCTCAATTATCAAACTTTGGTTTTGGGAACTTTGGTTTACTAATGTGAGGTAAAAACCTAAGTCAGAGCTCAGCCTTCTGGATGTAGGAGGAACTGCACCAGGCAGGTGCTGAGGCCACATTAGGAAACCCAAGGACAGTGATGTTTTGTAGTTGACGCCTAGAACACATAAAAATATCTTCTTAATTAGAAGCATCTCAATTATTAGAAGATGGGGCCTTTTATTCCTGGACTTGATTCCAGAAAAGCATATGCTCCATTTTTGTTAAGTAAAAAGGCTTTCTTAAATGTGAAGCCCCAGGTTATGTATTAAAGAGCAGTGCTTCTCAAACTTTAATGTGCATATGAATCACCTGAGAACTTGTTAAAATGTAGGTTTTGATTCACTAGGGTTTGGAGTGAAGCCCAAGATTTGCATTTCTAACAAAATCAGTGATGTGGATGCTACTGATTTAGCCACCATATGTGAGTGCAAGGATATAGAGAACATAAAACGGTGGCTTCCCCAACTTTACCATCTAGTGGAGAAAACCCATAAGTAAACAAGTAACCATTGTAGTTTGCCTTTAAATCACTTCTACCTACTGATTCTCATATGATGGTAGTAATTTTTTGAATTATTTCTGCAT
Organism: Lynx canadensis; assembly: GCF_007474595.2. Taxonomy (NCBI): domain Eukaryota; kingdom Metazoa; phylum Chordata; class Mammalia; order Carnivora; family Felidae; genus Lynx; species Lynx canadensis. Next base: position 173,140,299 of record NC_044303.2, read on the forward strand.
TAAAACTTCTTTTCATGGATGGGATTGAAAAAACTACAGCTGACCCTTGAACAACCCTGGGGTTAGGGGCACTGACCCTCACACAGTTAAAAATCTGTAGATAACTTTTGACTCTCCAAAAACTTAACTACTAATAGCCTAATGTTGATGGGAAGCCCTACAGAAAACACATATTTGCATGTTATATGTATTATATATTGTATTTTTATAAGAAAGCAAGCTAGACTGGGGCACCTGGGTGGCTCAGTCGGTTAAGCGTCTGACTTCGGCTCAGGTCATGATCTCACGACTTGTGGGTTTGAGCCCCACGTCAGGCTCTGTGCTGACAGCTCAAAGCCTGGAGCCTGGCTGCTTCTGATTCTGTGTCTCCCTCTCTCTCTGCCCCTCCCCTGCTCATGTTCTCTCAAAAATAAATAAACATTTAAAAAAAGAAGAAAGAAATAAAGCTAGAGAAAAGAAATTGCTATTAAGAAAATCATGAGGAAGAGAAAATACATCTGTAATACTGTGTTTACAAAAAAAAAAAACAACAACAAAAACCGATCTGTGTATAAATGAACCCATGTAGTTCAACCTTGTGTTTTTGTAGAGTCAACTGTAAGTAAAATGATCCCACAGAAAAGGACACAAATAACAAATCTGTTGTGAACAGTTTCACTTAAAAAAAAATCAAGGAAATCATTTATGAAAAAGAATTTTAATTGTACAAGTTTCCCAACTGAAATAAATGAGAATGTTTCAGTAAGTAAAGAGGAAATCACCTCCTCTTACCTCTATCCAATTATTCAATTAAAATTTCTTGGATGAAGTCAACATTAACCAGCAAGGTTCATTTAATCCCAATTTATACCTCCTGTTTTAAGCAATCAGCTGAGATGGAAGGTAGGGGTTTCCCGTTCATTCAATAAATACTTATTGTGAACCAACAATGCAGTAGGCACCGGTCTGGTGCAGAGGACAGAGAGAAAATGAGTAGGGAGAGACAAACAAGCAAATAAACAATTAATTGGAAATAGAAAACATCCAGCACTGCCTTGGCAGACAGGTGAGTGAGCCACTCTGGAAGCAGAGCCCACAGCCCCAGTCGAGCCTTCAGATGACCCCAGCCCAGGGTGACCCACCCAGCCCTGCCACACTTGGATTAGTGACCCACAGAAGCTGTGTGAGACAACAAATGCTTGTTGTTTTAAGCCATTAAAGTTTGGGGTGATTTACCGTGTAGCCACAGGTAACTACTACAGAAGAGACCAGGTGAGAGGCAGAACATGCTGATTTAAACAGGGCAGTCAGGTAAGGCCTCCTTGAGAAGGAGATAGCTAGGCTGAGATAGATAAAATGGAGTCAGCACAGAGTAGAAGGTGGCAGTAGTGGTAGCAGGATGAAGAATAAATAGCATTGCAGAACAAGGGCACCAAGTGAGGATCCTGAGCTGTATGTGGAGGCCGTGTGGCCAGAGCTTATTCCTACAGGGAAGTGGGAAAGATGAGGTCACAGAGGCCATCTTAGCCAAATCGGAAGGGCCTCTTGTAAAGAGTTTAAATCATATTCTTAATGCATTGGGGATCCTTTGATGAGTCTTTACCAGAAGATTAATGTGATCCGCTCTGTTTTAAAAACCTCCATGGGGCTGCAGTATGGGTGAGGAATACTGATGCCTCATCTGCCATCTACTCTTGAGTTATTCAGAAGCTCAAACAAGAATGATCAGGAATGGTTTGAAAGCATTAGGAATGATGAAAAGACCTAATTACTGTCACTATTACTGATGCCATTATTCCAGACTCTGGCCTGGTGTGGCCTCTGGGCTGTTGCAGGGGAGAGAGCAACAGGGGTCTCTGCTGGTTTCTGCAGGACTTCAGGGCATTTCTTTTCTTTTCTTTTCTTTTTTTTTTTTTTTTTTTTGAGTGGGCTCCACACCCAATGTGGGGCTTGAACTCACAAGACCCTGAGATCAAGAGTCATTACTGACTGAGCCAGCCAGGTGCCCCCTCTGGGCCTTTTCTGAAGCAGTCTCTGAACCTCATTGAACCCAATTCCAAACACAGGAGAGAGTTATCTACTTGCTAAGCCTAAAATGTTGATGTGGAACAAGAACAAATTTACAGTACAAATATTTGCATTTTGGTATGGGCATGTTTTTTTTTTTTTAAATATAAACTTAATGTTTTATTATATAGATAATGCTTACTATAGAAAAATGCTCATTTATTATGCAGGTAATGTGAACTGTAGAATAATTAAGAAATGCAAATGTGCAAAAGAGAAAGAAACCTAAAAACTTCCAGTCACCCCAATTACTCCAAGATAGACACTGTTTTCATGTTGTAAGTGTCCTTCTAGTATCTCCAAGCTTATATGTAACATAACTGGTTACTACTAAGATTTTTAAGTCTTTTTCCTTCTCTACTATAAAAGCCATAAGTACTGATTTTAGGTAGTTCAGAAGATACAGAAAATATAATGAAGAAAATAAGTAGCACCAATAGTGTTACCTCTGTTTCTTTCTGAGAATCTAAAGGCAGCTGATATAATCCATTCAAATCTGCAGCTGTCATTCAGCACTGCCATTTTACAAATATTCAATTCCCTAATTTCAGCCTCCCTCCTTAGCTTATTAGTAAAGGAAAATGAAAGTTGAGGACTGTTTATTACATAGAGGATTTTGGCACCATTTTTTGTACCTCCCATTGAAATAAATAAGTTGGGGGTGGGTAGAGAAAAGAGGTTTCTTCTTGCCACAAATTCTAAAGAACAACTCCCCTTTGTCATGTTGTAAGGGCAGTAATCTATCTGGAAAAGTATATTAAATTCTGGTTGTCCTGGTTGTCTAAGTTTCTCTCAAAACATATTTCAAAACATATTTTTAATCACCTGAATCCAAGTTTGAAATAAAAATTCTTCCCCTCCTAGACATTAGCCATTCTTATTTTCATATGATTCCCTGGACATCCTTTGCAAAGTCTTTTGTTGCTGTCTTAGGCAATTGCCCAGAATCACAAGTGCTGTGGGCCCAGAGAAACTTAAATCTCAGTGATAATCTTGCATATTTTATTGAACAACTAAAAGCCATTTACTTGATGGAAAGTATTACAATACATGATGCCATTCCAATCAGGGTTTAATTCATTTGAAGGCAGAATTTCAAGAGTGTAAACCTGTATTTGCTTATAAAAGGAGCCAATCCAAAGTTAAATTTCATAGGAATTTTAAACTATCCAACCATAGCCAACCCTGATATAGTTTTACCCCTCTGTTACTACAGTTACCTTTTTGGATTCACTGGAAACGGTTTTAGCCAACAAGCTCTGACAGACACATAATCTTAATGTACCTGAACTCTAGAAAGCCATGGTGAAAGCCAGGAATTTGGACTGCATTGTAAAAAGGTAACCTGAGATGATTCTAGGTGGGGGCGTGGGGGAAGGGGGAAGGCAATGAGCAAATACAGGAATTAGGGTTTCATTTACACCTTTGGTTGTAAATTAGATGTTTTGTCTAGATTAAAGCCATTAGTGGTTACAATTGGAGAAAATGTGTTTGAATGTGATATGGTTTGAATTTTTCACATCTATGAATCAGAACTAGGGATAAGAGTAATATGAGGCATATGGAAGAACTGAAACAGAACCAGGACTGTCTGGTTAAAGGTTATATATGGTTTCATGGTAAAGGGGAAATTAGGACACACAATAGAAATCACTATATGTGGAGTACCCGGGTAGCTCAGTTGGTTAAGCATCTGACTCTTTTTTTTTAAATTTTTTTTTCAACGTTTTTATTTATTTTTGGGACAGAGAGAGACAGAGCATGAACGGGGGAGGGGCAGAGAGAGAGGGAGACACAGAATCGGAAACAGGCTCCAGGCTCCGAGCCATCAGCCCAGAGCCTGACGCGGGGCTCAAACTCACGGACGGCGAGATCGTGACCTGGCTGAAGTCGGACGCTTAACCGACTGCGCCACCCAGGCGCCCCAAGCATCTGACTCTTGATTTCGGTTCAGGTCAGGTCATGATCTCACCACTGTGAGACTGAGCCCCATGCTGGGCTTCACGCCGGATATGGAGCCCGCTTAAGATTCTCTCTCTCCCTCTCCCTCTGCCCCACACTTGCTCACTTTCTCTCTCTCTCTCTCTCTCTCTCTCTTTCTCAAAATAGTCAATATATATAACTGATGTATAGTTTTGGTGCTATCTTAAGTTTTGTTTTGTTTTGTTTTAAGTAAGTTCTATGCCCAATGTGGGGCTTGAACTCATGACCCTAAGATCAAAAGTTTCATGCTCTACTGACTGAGCCAGCCAGGCACCCCATGGTGCTACATTAAGTTTACAATGAATTTTCTGTGGTTCTCCCTAGAGAGTATGGATTCAGTCATCCCCGGTACTGTCATCTTCATAAGTTCTCGTGTTAATGAACCCCTTCAATTATTGTTAAACATAAGATATCTGAATTGGGGTGGGGGATGTCAGACCATTTAGAGTCAAGATTCTGTAAATGGTCCCTCATTTCAGAATTCTGCCTTAATAAGGCCTATATCTATAATGAAACAATTTTATTCACATATAATTTCCTGCAGAGTTTCTTTGAAAAGAATACTTTGATAAACCACAAAGGGTGGAAATGTAAGACGCTAAGGACCTGTTTAGTAACAAAGAATGGTTTCTACACTACAACATATAGTATTAGGAGAGGAATTTGCATCCCTCCTGTGAAAGAGAAGGACATAGAGAAGAGTGGGCAAGGGCTCTGCTGGGGAAAAGGGTGTAGAACATAGAGAGAAAAGCCTCAGATCTGGGATGGAGATGGTCTCCAGAGGACATAAGTATCTAATATGGACTCTTAAACTCCTTGCTTAAGAAGAGGTGTGTATGGGCACAGTGTGTGTGTGTGTGTGTGTGTGTGTGTATGTGTGTGTGTGTGTATGAGAGAGAGAGAGAGAGAGAGAGAGAGAGAGATTTACATGTGACACAAATCTCTCCATGTTCTCATCCCTTACAGAATCTATGTTGCTCACCAATTCATTTGTTGTTGTTGTTTGTAAGATTTTATTTTTAAGCAATTTCTATACTCAACTTGGGGCTCAAACCCACAACCCCAAGATCAAGAGTCCCATGCTCTACTGACTGAGCCAGGCAGGGGGCCGGCTCACCAATTCATTTGTGAACATAGATTCCTCTTCTCTGAGTTCCAATTCAGAGTTTCAATAAGGACAAAATTAGAGACAGCACAGACAGATCCTGAAGCTGAAGGACAAAGAGGCAGTTGACATTTGGGTTATTATAACCCTACTACTACTAATTATTATTATATTTATTTTTTTTATTTTTTTTAAATTTTTTTTTCAACGTTTATTTATTTTTTTTGGGACAGAGAGAGACAGAGCATGAACGGGGGAGGGGCAGAGAGAGAGGGAGACACAGAATCGGAAACAGGCTCCAGGCTCCGAGCCATCAGCCCAGAGCCCGACGCGGGGCTCGAACTCCCGGACCGCGAGATCGTGACCTGGCTGAAGTCGGACGCTTAACCGACTGCGCCACCCAGGCGCCCCATAATTATTATTATATTTAACATGAAACACATTACACTGACATCTGTAAACACAGAATACAATCTAACAACAAAATGATTCTTCTTAGAAGTAAAACTGATGCATACTTCATGGACCCGCTAATCCTTTTCTGCCTCATTCATTGGCAGTGTTTATTCCCTCCTGAGTGTATATGAATGCCACTCTTACAAGCAGGCAGTGCCTTCCCCCAACCTTCAGAGAAACAAATGGCACAATAAGCGATAACAAGTTGGGGGAGGGCTGGAGAGGGTCAGGGGGAGGGGCTGGCCATCTAAGGTTTAGAGGAGATGATCCAGGCAAGATCCAGCACAGAAATATCCAGCACATCATACACACTTAACAAATGTGACCGATTAGTAGTAGTAGCAATAGTAGGAGCCGTTAGTCCTTCTGCCTGCTTCTGTCTCTAGCGACAAGTTTGGCCCTTATCCATGGCACAAGGATAAGTACCTCAAAGACCCAAGAGACACAGGACTGGGGAAGAGATTCTCCTTTGCCCCCGAAGAATCTACTGACAAGTTAAAGTGAGGGTCCACCTCTCTCACTACTACCTCTTCTCTCCGCCTTTAAGTTTAGCTGAAGAAAGCCTGTGCCATTCCCAGCAATTAGACTGAGGCCCCTGCGTTCCAAATGCATCTTTGATAGATGCCTGTAACTGCATTACAGTGGCAGGTGCATTTCTCTCAGCATTTAATGCTAATCTTCCCTGTCATCTAGGTATAAATAACTACACAACCATGTCAGGAGGCCCCACCATAAATCCACTAGGGGTTTTAATTACTCTCCAGTGACAATGTCTTATACAAAATCAGACACATGAAAACCTAACCAATGAATGTGTGTGTGTGCACGTGCGCGCTCGCGTGTGTGTGTGTGTGTGTGTGTGTGTGTGTGTGTGAGAGAGAGAGAGAGAGAGAGAGAGAGAGAGATGGTGCAGTCTATCCCCAGAACAGCCAGATTATCTGTGTGTACTTGGAAGGAAGAAGGTCAGAAACCTTTACCCAGTTCAGGGTGTGTGAGACAGCAGCACGCCCTGTAGGTCTGGCCAGGAGAAGGGAGGATTTTGTGATGGCACCACCTGCAGCATACTTCCTTCCTCTGGGGGCACATAAATGATGGTCACAAATTCATGCTGCAGAGTCAGGAGACCTGGGTTCAAATCTCAGTCCATTGCATCCTCACTGTTTCACCGCAGGCAACCTCTCTAACCCTCAAATTCCTCATCTGTAAACAGGGATCATAACCATACATAAGGCATAAGGTTATTGTGAGGATTAAGCAAGATAACCTATGCATAGTACTGAACACAATACAAGGTGTCCAGTAAGTGCTCAATAAATATTAGCAACAGCAGGAGAAATGCAGAGGGAACTCCCGTCCCCATGGAGCAAAGCACGGGCTGTCATGAGGGTCCGGGTATCCTTTCTCCCACCCAGGCCTCTGGTTGGGTGAATCCAAAAAAAGCATCTTATCTCCCACAAGTACTTAAAAATAAACATAGTGAACAAACACTTCAAACGCTTAAAAAATATATATATGTATGTATACGAACACAACTGCTATAGATCTCACTAATTCAGAAACAAGCCCCGGATGTTTATTCTATGTCCCTTTTATAAATCTAGGGACTCACGTAATCCAGGTTCACAAGGTTATCCCTTTCAAAGAAACGATGACTAGAAGTAATTTAAAGTAAATCAAACTCTTTATTTAGGTTCCTCAGATTCCGTCTTAAGTAGACTCATAAATAATACACTGATGTACTTCTCAGTGTCCCTTTGCTTTCCTCTTGAACTCCGTGCCATGATTCAGTGTCATTGGAACTTCTGTCTTCAATACTCCAGAACTCTGCAAACACATAGTCTCATGGCTGCATGGTCTCTAAAGCTGCTCCCCCAGCCCCCTCTCTTTATCATACAGACCTGCTCCACCTCTGTCAGCAAGCAGGGCTCCTACTATTTAGGAGCTGAAAGAGAGGTAAACAGAGTTAGTTGAAACATGATTCTCCTTAGTGATCATGGCCCAGGGGGCAGCTCTGTAGACTTGGGTAAATGATTTTTGCCTCTGCATATGCAGAATACAAGAACCCTTCACTCCCTGTACTTTTCTTCTTCCTCATTCTTTTTTTAGAAGTTTTTTTATTGTGAGAGAGAAAGAGAGAGCAGGTGGAGGGGCAGAGAGAGAGAGAGAGAGAGAATTCCAAGCAGGCTCCCTGCTGTCAGTGCAGAGCCTGATGTGGGTTCAATCCCACAAACCCTGAGGTCATGACCTGAGCTGAAATCAAGAGTCAGACGCTTAACCAACTGAGCCATCCAGGAGCCCTTTCTCCCTCATTCTTAACTCATGACTTCATTTGCAAATGGAAAGATGCAAAGCTAGGAAACATTATTCCCCCCAAATTAGGGGTGTATATTTCCCACCTTTCCTTAACCTTGTCTTTAAAAAAGAAAGAGGACATTAAGATGTGAACAACTAACTCTATTGTTAGAGCCCCACTGAGAAGTGATAGGAAGAAGGATGGAAAAGAAACTACATGGAATGACAGACAGGATGCTTGCCAAGCAGCTGATTTGTATTCATAAAACACTTCAGACATAAATGGTTTGTCTGATGTGGAGAAGACTCCTCCCTTCCTCCCCTACACAAAAGAAGGGCAGAGAGATGTGGAGACAGTGGTAATTGTCGGGTGTGTACATATGGGGCCACTGCCCTCTAGTGTACACTTTAAAATTCACAAAATTCCTTTATCCTGGCAAACCAGAGAGGTCTTACCCCAAAGGCAGTAGAAAACAGAATAAAACATGAACCCCTGTTGAACTATTCCGCAGAATCATTTTTTAAGATTTTATTTATTTATTTTTAATTTTTAAAAAATGTTTATTTGTTTTTGAGACAGAGAGAGACACAGCATGAGGAGGGAAGGGGCAGAGAGAGAGGGAGACACAGAATGTGAAGCAGGCTCCAGGCTCTGAGCTGTCAGCACAGCGCCCGACGCGGGGCTCGAACCCATGAGCTGCGAGATCATGACCTGAGCCGAAGTCGGACGCTTAACCGACTGAGCCACCCAGGCGCCCCTAGATTTTATTTTTAAGTAATCTCTACACCCTATATGGGGCTCGAACTCACAACCACAAGATCAAGAGTCACACGCTTCACACACTGAGCCAGCCAAATACCCCCTCCCACAAAATCATTTAAAAAATTTTTGTTTAAATGTTTACTTATTTGTGTGTGTGTGTGTGTGTGTGTGTGAGAGAGAGAGAGAGAGAGAGAGAGAGAGAGAGAGCAAGCAGGGAAGGGGCAGAGAGAAAGGGAGACACAGAAGCTGAAGCAGGCTCCAGGCTGTGAGCTGTCAGCACAGAGCCCGACATGGGGCTCGAACTCATGAACGGTGAGATCATGACCTGAGTCGAAGTCAGACACTTAACCGACTGAGCCACCCAGGCGCCCCTCCCACAGAATCATTTTTAAAAATTACTGAGAGAGTAAGATCCAATGGCTGCCTGTCACCTCGCTATCTGTTGATATCCACACTCTTATCAGGCCCTAAAAGTGGATTTATTGTTTCAGTCCAACAGGCTGCCAAAGGGCAGAAGAGATACTAAAAATATTTAACAACTGGTGTGGCACAGTCAGCAGAATCTAGAACACATGCCTGCAAGATGCCAGGTGGCAGCAGTGCCGGGCCCCTGCAGGGCAGTCCTTACCCCTTACAGGCTGAATCATGGGGGGGTTGCGGGGTCCTGGGAGACAGCACCAGGTAGCAAGGACAGTGGGGGCCTGATACAGAAGTATGCCAATATTTTAATAACTGGTTGTCTGTACTAGGGAGTTCTGGCTGAATGTTAGCTCTATAAAGGAGAGTAGAGGACATAAGAACAACAACCCAGCACCACACAGCAGAGCAGAAGAGTGACCCAGAGCCCAGTAGCAAAGATCCGAAGGAGAGGACGCAGGGGTCCCTCGTTACCCACCGGCAGCTGTCCCTTCTCTTGCCAGTGGTGAGGGACATCTCCTAGTCCTAGGGAGGGCATGGTGGGGTGTGAGGAAACCCACCCTCTAGTCTAGGTTTTACTACTTCTCTCTATGTGACATTAAAAGGATATTTTGATCTGGGCCTCTACACCTCCATTTTTTATTAAAAAAAATTTATTTTTGAGACAGAGAGAGACAGAGCATGAACGGGGGAGGGTCAGAGAGAGGGAGACACAGAATCTGAAACAGGCTCCAGGCTCTGAGCTGTCAGCACAGAGCCCGACGCGGGGCTCGAACTCACGGACCGTGAGATCATGACCTGAGCCGAAGTTGGCCGCTTAACCGACTGAGCCACCCAGGTGCCCCTACACCTCCATTTTTTAAATGGAGGGTTTGGACAAAGGCAGGAATTATTACCTTTTTGCATGATCTCATATTTTCAAGTGAATTCTACATACAAGATTACTCGGCATAATTTTTAACAACATCTTTGAGACAGCTCGTGGCTCATAAAAAAGTGCTCAATATCTGGAAATCTCAAAATCTTGAGAGATGTCATTTCTTCAGAATGTTTTAAGTTTTTGTTTCCAAATTCCACCCCAAACTTATCCACTTGTAAGTAACTCTTGAGGCTTATTTCTGATAATTAGGTGGGGAAAACAGCAATAACAACCACGAATATTTACTGAGCACCTATTTGCATGAGACATTGTATTAAGCCCTTTCTATGCATTACCTTGTCCTATTTCCAGGACCACCATATGAGGAGGGTATCATTATTCCTATTTTGTGAGAACACAGATACTAGCAGAGGCTAAATGACTTGCCCAATGTCAGACATACAAGCACAGTATATGTGGCTGAAGTCCACATCCACAGTTACTCTGCTAGAGAACGTCATCCATGCCGAAGTTCCCACTGGTAAATGGAGAAATGGGAAAAACAAGAACAACTGTGAATTCCTCCATGAAGTTAAATTTACCTTTTCCATGTATTATTTAGAGATGCCTACCTACCTTTGTGCCAAAAAAGTCCTCTCGTTTATGGAATGATGGTGGTATTAGATGGTAGTTTAGAGTGGCTTTTGATTTTTGGCAACATACAAAGTTGGCAAGTCTCAAGTTTTTGACATGTTACTGGTCCATGGATTTGCAATATCTGGGAGTCATTGTTCTCCAGTAGAATGAACATGTGTTATGCAGGGACTCTGTTCATTCCCAAGAGTAAAAGCTTCAAAAGGATGGTATGCCTGTCTTTTGTGCATCTTACTGGTGATAATTTGTTGATAGGGAGAGTCAGGTTATCATTTCTTCACAATCCAAATAAACTAGAGGGGAGAAAGAAGAGGATTCCTCGGCCACCCTATAAGTTGGTTAGTCATTCCATTTGTGACAAAGACGTGGAAACAGAAGCTAAACTAAGAGCAGAGGGGGGAAAGTAAGAATAAGTTCAGATTCTGCTAAATAAGAACAGAGAACCTCCCCAGAGAAAACCAATAACTTACACCACTGCTCCTGTATTTGTAGATTTTATGCTAACAATAGCAATAATAGTGAAGGATCCTTTGAGAGCATCTTCATTTTCACAAATAAAGACCTTCGTCAAATTTAAAATTCTTCCTATAACAAGTATTGTAATTTCAATAGGATGTTAGAACTTAATCTTAAATTTATCACTGTGGAGTACTTCAGAGATTAAAAAGTACTTTGAAGGCTTTTTAATAACTCAGTCTTTATGAAGAATTAGTATACACCGGAATAAATAATCTCTGTACAAGTATGGAGATCTCCCAAAAGGCAAATAAATATCCAGAGAAATAACTCTTCCACTCTAGTGCCTTTTTTTTTTTTGTGGCAACTTCTGTATGCTTCCATGCTATGAAAAGCATGAACTGCAATGATAGTTTGTGTATACATCCATGTTATCTTTTATACTGACCAAGGATTGAGCTAAGGTGACTCGTTTGTAAAACCTGGCAGAGCTTGCCACCACTGGTTCCAAGTTTTCCTGGAGATGTAAAGAATTTCTTTGGGACTAAGGGATTTACAGGACTCTATATTTCTTTCTATTCCCTTCCAGGAAGCACCAGCTTCAGGACCTAAAACACATAGGGAGATTTTTCTCAAGAAGAGAGTTGAGGGTGGTGGGGTGGAGGTAGGTATAATAGACAAAGAATAAAAGGGTGTGTGTGTGTGTGTGTGTGTGTGTGTGTGTGTGTAGATTTCTTGTGAAGTCAGCTAACAAACAGTGTAGTCTTGGCTTCAGGAGTAGATAACCATGATTCATCACTTACATAAAACACCCAGTGCTCATCCCAACAAGTGCCCTTCTCAATCCCTCCACCAATTTTCCCCACCCCCATCAACCTTCAGTTTGTTCTCTGTATTTAAAAGTCTCTTATGGTTTGCTTCCCTCTGTATCTTATTTTTCCTTCCCTTCCCCTATGGTCTTCTGTTAAGTTTCTCAAATTCCACATATGAGTGAAATCATATGATATTAGTCTTTCTCTGATCGACTTATTTCCCTTAGCATAATACCCTCCAGTTCCAACCACATTGTTGCAAATGGCAAGAGTTCATTCTTTTTCATTGGCGAGTAGTATTCCATTGTATGTATAAACCACATCTTCTTTATCCATTCATCAGTTGATAGACATTTGGGCTCTTTCCATAATTTGGATATTGTTGATAGTGCTGCTATAAATATTGGGGTACATGTGCCTTTACAAATCAGCACTCCTGTGTCCTCTGGATAAATTCCTAGTAGTGCTATTGCTGGGTTGTAGGGTAATTCTATTTTTAATTTTCTGAGGAACCTCCACATTGTTTTCCAAAGTGACTGCACCAGTCTGAATTTCTACCACCAGTGCAAGAGGTTTCCCCTGAAGACAATGATTCAAAGTCCTATAAGAAATAAGAAAGGAAAAAGCTAGTACGAGGCTGACTGGGTCTAGCCTAATCTAAAGGTAATGACGGGGTAATTTACATGGCAACCAGTAAGTGCTGCATTTGTTAACTCCTACCCTATCCTATCCTATCCAGCAGTAAATAAATTAAAAAAAAAAAAGAATAGAGTGTCAAAGTATAATTTTCAATAAAAGGAAAAACCATGACATTCATATAAATATAGAATGAACATTCTATATTTTTCTAAGATTTATTTAATTTATTGAAGAACCTAGCAGGATGGTAATGCTGATTCAAAGGACAGGAGTCACCATGCTCAGTCGGCTGAGCATCCGACTTCGGCTCAGGTCATGAACTCATGGTTCATGAATTCAAACCCCATGTCGTGCTCTGTGCTGACAGCTCAGAGCCTGGAGCCTGCTTTGGATTCTGTTCCTCCCTCTCTCTCTGCCCCTCCCCCGCTTGCGTTCTGTCTCTCCCTCTCTCAAAAATAAATGAACATTAAAATTAAAACAAAAACAAACACAAAGGATAGGAGAAGCTATATAAACAATGGGAAAAATGCTGGAATAAGACGTCAAAGTTAGTTACGAAACTGGTTAATGGGGACGCCTGGCTCGCTCAGTCGCCATTATGACTCAGCATATGACTCTTGATCTCGGGCTCATGAGTTTGAGCCCCACATTGGGTATAGAGATTACTTAAAAAAAACTGGTTAATGTCTTATCAGAGCAAATAAAATGTGACATTTGAGGTTATATTTTCTGCTTGGAAAAAAAATAATTTGCATCTTTACCTAGACAAAAATCATTGATAATTTACCAATCTTCTGCAAATTCATATCCAGATTTATAGAGTCTAGATCCTAATTAATAGTGTAGTGGAGGAAAAATAATTTTCCCCCCTACCCTTCTTTTTTTTAGATTTTATTTTTAAGTAATCTCTACACCCAATGTGAGGCTTGAACTCACAACCTAGAGATCAAGAGTCACATGCTCCATTGACTGAATCAGCCAGGTGCCCCTTCCCTCTACCCTTCTGAGTTCTTAGTGGAGACCTCTATAATAAATAAATTAACAAGAGGAAAAGAACCAAAAGTTTATTAACATGTATACAATGGAGATGCCCAGAAAAAATGAATACCTCCCTGAGGTGGCTTAGAATTCAGGATTAAATACTATCTTAATAGGGAAAGGGTAGGGGGATATAGGACTCTCAGGGGGAGAGTAAACGACTTTTAGGAAAGATGAATGGGCTCTTAGAAGAATAGATGGAAGGAATGGCAGTTTGTGATCAAGTTTGGGTGTGGGGTCAAATTCTAGTCTTCTCTCCTGTAATAGGAGTCAATTTGCTCTAGTTGATGAACTTCCGGGAGGGGATCAATTTGAGTTCCTTTTGGAGAAACTCCTTTAGTCAGATAAAGGGAGTTCAGAGAAAGTCTCTCCCTGAACTTGCTGTTTTTTCAAGGCCTAAAGCTCAAAATAATCAAAATACCAAAGTGGCACATCTGGAGGTGACATGTCCTTAACTCTGACACTCATATTTTGGGGTGGCATTTTCTATTCTCCTTCATTTGTAAACAGTAAGCCCAACAAAGCTCCATCTCCTGTAGCATGAGATGGCTTGTAAGGGGCTCTAATAGGACTTTGAAAGGGCCACCAGTAATCTTTCTGTTCCAAAATGTTGACAACGTCTTGACAGTTTTCACACCCCTTGATTCTAAAACACCAAGGCAGCTGATCCAAACAAGAGGGAGATAGGATATGGGTGGTGGCAGCTGAAAAGTATTAAAAAACCTCAGTATCCCATACTTGGAGTGAAGAAAAGGGAAACAAATCAAAAGTTAGCATGAAACATGAGACGTTGGTCAAGTGGTTAAACCAAAAAGGCGACTCTTATCTGTCTCACCACTACTTATTATTTCCTTATTTACTGATAAATTCCTTATTTATTTACATACATTTTGAAAATTTTTCTGTATTGGCTGAAATAAGTGGATTTGGAGTATTCCTCAAAGTAATATAACTCTGAACTCTGCATCAAATAAAGTTCAGTTAATAGTGAATTATATTAATAATTATGATCACATAGAAGATT